>NC_084483.1:81919950-82228562 GCF_030035675.1 Rhineura floridana
TAGATAGCATCCTAAATGCTGAGGATGACATTAAATACAGTGAGAGATCAGCCAACAAAAATCAGTTGGACAAATATATAACTATACTTCACATCTATATTAATTTTAAATATGATACTAGTATTGCTTTCCTCTAAAGAACACTGGGAATTTTAGTTTGGTGAATAGTACTGAATTTTTCTTTCCCCTTAGAGATCTAGAGACCCCCTTCACAGACCTACAGTTCTCAGAATTCACTGGGGAGAGTGAATGACTATTAAACTGGTTTAAATCTGTAACGTACTCTAGTTATTGGAAAATGGCCCTGAACTTGATCTAATTGCTTTAAATACTTTTAATTACTATCCATTTTAACAGGATTATTTTATTGTAAATTTTAATTATGGATGTTTTAATGTTTTGACAGAATTGTTTTATCATGTACTTTAATTGTGTATGGATTTTATAATTGATTTTATACTTATAAAACTGCTTAGAAGACCTTTTGGCAGATAAGTGTTATATGAAGAAGTAGAAGTAGTAGTTGCTTAAAAGAACAACTGAATATCATCTACATGCATTTCTATTTGGCTTTTGTGAAGGCAATCAAAGGATCCTAAACAGTTTGGTCCTTACCTTCTCTGAACTAGATTTCATTTCTGCCCCATTGCATTGAAAAACAACAAAAAAATTCCACCAACTAGAAAAACTGTTTGAAGTTGGCAGAGGTTTAAAATGCAAAATCATGTCTGACAATGATTAGACATTTATTGTAGGAAAACATCACCAGTTGGAGAATGTTCCCTTTTCTAAAAAGTGTGTGTGTGTGTTAGTGTGTTAATAAACAGCTCTCTTCCGGATATTATAGATCAAGAATTATAAAATGAGGACACTTTCATAAATTATTTAATCACATGAAAGTGACAGAGAAAACACTTCAAAGTGATTCTTGCCCAGCATAAATTATTGTTTTTATAAGCCAAGGGGAGGAACTGCTAGCCTGTGGATCTAATTAGGCCCACCCAGGCTTCCACATTTGGCCCACAAGGTTATTTTGGCCAAGCCACATCCATCTACCATGCATATATGACTTCAGGTATGGGGCAGATAAAGACCTGGCTCAGCCAAAATCTGATCTGGCCTGCACAGAGCACTCTAAACAGGCTTCACAAGACCCAGCACTCAGCTGATTATATCAGGTCTTCTGAAGCCTCTTGCAAAGTGCTCCGCAAAACTATAATCAGCTAATTTCAAGTGCTTTTCACGGTTGGCTTTGGCCAGCAGAGATTGATTTCAAACCATGTGGGCAAAAGGGGTAATCTGATATCATTATGATATCAGGAGATTAACAAGAGGGTGCCATTCCTGTCAGACTTGGCCTGCGGAGGTGGGGGATATAAAGATCTTGCTCCTCAACTCTGATATAAGCCTTTCTCTGAGTGGAGCTTATCTCAACTCACTGTGAGTGAGGGTACCTTCTTCAAGTAGTAGGAATACCTAGGGATGGAAGAGGATTTTGACAAAAATCAGGCATGGAACTGGATTTCTCTGCAGTTTGCTCACCATCTTTATGAGCTTTACGGCTTTGCCAACACCAGACCCTTAAAAAACAACAGCATCAGTGATCTGGTATTTCATTGTATTGCAGCTAGGGGGAGGAAAAGCCCCAGGCTCACTTGCTGCTGCCTCCTCCACCTTTACTCTGCAGGGAGAGAACTTGCATGCCATGATCTGCATCCTCTCAGGTGCCCCCGTCATCCCCCATCACTCTGCCCCTTCTCCTCGTGACTCCTCCCCGGCTTCCAGCTCTGGGGCCGAAAACCCAGCCACCCGTTGCAACCTCAAGCAAGAGTAGGCCTTGACTGATTCTGCTGCATAAGACGCAAACTAAGCAAACTGCTTCCCTTTCCAATCACAAGAAAGGGGAGGGAAGAGAGTATGATTAGAGCAAGAAAGAGAGGACTCTCTCTCTCTCTCTCTCTCTCACACACACACACACACATGCATGGAGGGGGAAAGAGAGAAAAAAAATTAAAAAGGCACAAGGCTGTTCATCACATCATCAGCTCTCAGAGCTAAAAGAGGAATAACCTGGCTTACTAGTACTGTGTCTTTGTCAGTGTCACCTCTGTAACCCTAAACCCTAATGCACAAAACAAGGGAGAAGAGGAAGGAAGAGACTGAGGGGGCAGAAGAGAAGGGGGAAATGGGGGCAGGGGGGAAAGACCACTTACATGAAGAGAGGACTGGGGAGGGAAAAAACAAACTGGTAACATTTAAAAATAACAGGAAAAATGCACATGAACCATAACCAGCTGGCAGTTCGGCGGAATGAGATGAGAACCAGCTGCAACATGCGGACTCCATCCCTAGCAGTGTATGACAGAAAAACATAAGCAAAATTGTCATAATTTTATTTATTTATTTATTAAATTTGTATCCCACCCTTCCTTCCAGAAGGAGTCTAGGGCTGTTTGGTTAGTTTCTCCATTAGTATAATGCAACAGAAAAAAAATTATATAATGTAACCGAATCAATAGGATGTTCTATTTTGCATAAATTATTCCAGTCAGAATTTTAGACCCTTTGGCTATTTGGTTAGTTTCTCCACTAGCATAAGAGTCCAATTTAGTGGAGGGTTGGAATGTAGTCCAAATATGGTAACACCTTGCTGGGTTCCATACTGAGAATTGTTAGGTTAGGATTCGTTTCTGAAATCTGATTCCAGTTTCATTAAGGTGTAGCCCATTTTGAACCTATGCCTGTGTACTTTCCTTTAGCATTGATGGGCAATTGAACACACATTTAGTAATTCATTAATCCCTTTAGTAGTATATAATTACAGCAATATAAGAGAAAATATCTGCCCTTTTAGTTTAGTATAATGTGCCAATATTTAAGGTTGTGAAGGCAGTTTATTTCCATTAGACTTCCTCCCCCCCCCCAAATGCCCATTTATTTTTTTGCTGGTCATGGAAACATGCATTTGTTCCATTAATTCAATGTTCAATCCAATGCAAACTTTTCATTTGAATCACATAAAATAATTTCCAATTATTCTGACACATATGTGCAAAGTGACTCCAAATTATTGTTGCAGTAGTATTTTCAACTGAAATAATGGAGGGGATCAATATAAACTTGTAAAGTTCAAACAATGCATTATAGATAGTGGGACAGACATAGGATTTGCTCACCAAGTCATCGAGACACACATCTGAGTTTATGTAGTGTTATGCCAGTTGCAGTCTTCCACTGGCTTTATCTTCACAACAATACATTTGAGTAATACTTATCATGGCAAAAGCAGTTATGGAACATTAGGAACTGGGTGGAGATTGAACTAACACTGAAGTTTTCTTAATCTTATGTGCACATAAGTTTGTGACACTGAATATTGGCTATTTGGTCTTATTTAAATGTGATGCTTGTTGAGTCAGATTATACTTGGTGTGGTGTTAAATATATTAGCCATTTAATTCATTTCTATTTTTTTTTCCTTGGCAACATACATAGGATTCTCTGATGGTCTTTCATCCAGGCAGAGATCAGATACAGACATGCCTAGCTTCAGAAAAGTATGTGCTTTATGTGTCTTCAAACCATGACTTTGGACCTGAATGTCCCCGTCTCATTTAGCTCAGGTTCCTTTGCTGCATATTCACTGTTAACATGTCCCAAGGATTCCTGGCATGGGTGGATGCTGTGCTAGAATGCCAACATCCTATAAGCAAACACACAAAAAGGACAGCTATTAAGATGATACATGTAGCTCATTCATAAACTTTTAGTTTGCTCAAGGTTACTGGAGCATGTAGCATTGTTGAGCTGATTTATGAACGAGTTATATATATAACTTTTCCTTGACAGAGATACAATGAAAATGCATTGGGAACACCAATCTTATCAACTATCCTTCTTTATGTGTGCTTCTGTCTTTCTCACAGCTTTGATCCTCCGTGCTTCATTGTTTGCTAATATTGTATGTGCCTAGCCGCTGACAGCCCAATTTAAACAAGATGTCAGGCATGTACAACATTGTAGGGGTAGTTCTTGATGCCTGTCCAGGTGATAACATGTTGCGACATGTTGCAATGTAGCTTATTCTCTCCTGTTTTGGACTCATAGCAGACATCGAGGTCTAGACAACATAGGGCAGTATGCAGACAGAGCTGATATGTGGAAGGCCCATTAGGGCTAGGGTTAGGACTACCTGTCTTTCTCATCCTTTCCCCAAACCAAACCCTATCCCATTCCCAATTTATTGCTATCCATTAAACCAAGGGTGGGGAACCTTTCATTTATCAAGGGCCACATCCCTTCAGAGAGTAATCTGTCAAGGGCTGCATGTCAGCAGTGGGTAGAGGCTGAAGGCAGTGGTAGGTAGAGCTAAATCCAAAAGGTGGCAAGTCTGCTCCTTTCCTCTCTTTCATTCTACCACCCCTTCTCTCCCCCTCCCCTCTCTCTGTGTGCCACCTTTTTCACTCTCTGCCACCTCCATTTATTTCTCTCTTTCCTGATCTCTCTCTTCCTGCCCATCCAGCACCCTGCAGAAGGAAGGGAGGGCACGGGGGCAGGCCACTCTTGCCAGAGGTCTGAACTAATTGCAACTGGGCCAAGGGCTGCACATGACCCTAATTCTGCAAGTTGCCCACTCCTTGAATCAAGTAACAGGAATCCAAACTAGTTTTCTTAAATATTTCACAGTCATTTTTATTTGCCTTACAAAATCAAAGGCAGCTCAGGAAGTGTAGTCTGCTCCCTTCCTCCCATAATAACACTGCTCCTTTTCCACGTTGCTACTCCCATAGGTCCTTTAAACAGTTTGTGAAAGAAAATTTGTTCCCTCTACAGGCAGGGTAAAGGTGCTGCCGTTTCATCCATTGTGTTGTTCCTGTAGCTGGTATTTCTGACTCCTGATGTTGCAGCCTAAGAGCTCATATTGAAAGTTCAACCAGCTGACCACCTGTACTGCGGCCTGAGGGGAAACCTAAGCATCTTTGACAGGAAGAACCTATTAAAAGTTGAATCGCACCTGAAGGTCATTATAGAGAAACCCAAGCTTAAACCAGATGCTTACTTCTTTTCCTTCTGTTTGTGAATTGTGAGGAAGAGCAGTAGGCTACATTTATCATCCAACTCAGCTGTTTCTGATGAGCCCTGAGACATTTCTCATGTTTTGCAGCTTCTAATATATACACAGTACATATTTGTATTGCAGACATGAGCAGTATAATGCTTGAGACTCTGTGAAATACTTGTGCATAGAGATGTTGCAATGGTGTGGTACAGGTACTGATGGATGTAGGACAGGGATAGCCAACCCAGTGGCCTCTGGATGTTGCTGGACTACAATTCCCATCATCCCCTGACTATAGACCATGTTGACTATGGCTGATGGGAGATGTAATCCAACAACATCTGGAGAGCACCATGTGGGCTACCCCAAGACAGAAGAACACAAAATAAAACCTGCTGATAGAAGCTGATGGAAGAATCAAAACCATAGGCCAGTTTTTCAAACACTGTGCTTCAGACATTCAGTGCAAGTCACCATATGCTGAGAAATCAAGTAACAAAGAAGCTGGTATGAACCATCCTGTGACAATAAATACGCATTTAGAATATGGCACAACCTCGTTAAAATAAACCAGAGCTTTGCCATTGGCTTCAGGTTTACAATGATATCATTGTATTAGAAGCACAGCCTCCCAAGCTCCAATCCAGCAGTCTTCATTCAGGGAAACCAGGTTTCTGAATAGTCCTTGGGGAAAAAAAGGCTAAATCCAAACAATTGGCTTTTTGGTGGAAAGGGAAAGTATTGGGCACTCAGTTCATTTTTTCCCTTCTGAACACTGGATCAATATGATTTTGGTGCATGCATTCGTAGTTGTTGGGCTGTGGCAGGAAACACCACATGCAACATCCATTTACACTGGGGTTCCCAATCATGGGCCATGGCCCACTGGTGGGCCACAGCACGTTTTCCAGGTGGGCCACAGAGACTGCCCAATTCTTGTCTTTTATTCTTGACAGGCATATGGCCACACCATTTTTGAGTTGTACCTGACAAAGTTGGCAGAACACAGTATGCCATGTCCTGCGTAGTGTCTGGTTTCTGGCAGTTGCTGACAACTTATTCACTTGTGTTTTGTGGCGTGCTTGAGTCAGACGCGCGTGTCACTCTCTCATGTTTATCACCTTCCAAGACACTATTTCTAGGTAAGTTATCTTGTTCATATATTTCATGGTAACAACTTCTATAGTGAAGAACATATATATGTTATAATACACATATATATGGTATAATATGGTGAAAAGATACACAAACAGGGTTGTCCCTCAAGTAGCATCGATTCATTGCATGCTGATAAAAAATGTAGGGGCCATGCTACTCAAACTATTCTTGGATCTGAAATCCGATCTAATGGCTATGATCATATGTCCATTTTTTCTATTCCCTGCATTTTTTTTTAAGTCTTGGGGGTTTTTTTACATTATTTTTTATTTGCTGTTTCCTAGGTATTTCAAAGTTTTACTTCAGTAACCCTTCTGAAATGACAAAACGAGGATATGATGAGCAATACATAAAGTTTGGATTCACATCCTTCCATGGTCGTGGAGAATTAAAGGGACAATGCGTCCTGTGCCAGAAAGTTCTCGGAAATCACTCTTTGCGCCCATTGAAGTTGAAGCTCCATTTAGAGAAGCTGCATCCACAACATCAACATAAGGATGTGGACTACTTCAAGCAAATGGAAGAGAACGTGAAGCGCCAGCGCTTGGATCAGGCTTCTTATGCCGTCAGCTTCCTCATTGCGCAACAGAAGAAATCTCACACAGTCGGAGAGACTCTAATCAAGTCATGTGCTCTGAAGATGGCTCGTATTCTGCTCGGGGAAGAAGTTGAAAAAAAGTTCAACAAAATTTCTTTATCAAATAATACAGTTCAAAGAAGGATCGCTGACTTATCTAGCGACATAAAAGAACAGGTGATTGCTGAAATCAAAGATGCTGCATTTGGATTGTTCTCAATTCAGTTGGATGAATCCACAGATGTTTCATCCTGTTCCCAGCTTCTTGTCTTCGTTCGGTATGTGAAGGGTGATTCCATCAAGCAAGAGTTCTTATTCTGCCATTCTCTCGAAAGAAATACCAGAGCTGTGGATGTGATGGAAATAATATCAGAGTTTTTTGACCATGAGGGACTGAACTGGCACAATCTATGTGGAGTGTGCACCGATGGCTCCCCAGCTATGCTAGGAGCAAAATGTGGCGTCCAAACGCTTGTTCGAGATCAATCTCCAGGCATCATTGGTGTTTGCTGTCTGATTCATTGGTAAGCTCTTGCTTCAAAAACTCTTCCATCTCATCTTCAGGATGTTCACAAGTCATCAATATTGTGAACTACGTGAAAAGCAGTGTTTTGAATTCCCAACTGTTCAAGCAATTGTGCACAGAAATGGATTCAGAGCATAAGAACCTGCTCTACTACAGCAAGGTGCATTGGCTATCAAAAGGCAATGTTGTGGCATGAGTGTTTGAACTCTGGGAAGAGTTGCAGAGTTTCCTACAGATGCAAGAAAAGCACAAACTTGAAGCTTCCTTCCATGAAAAGCTGTGGGTCTTTCACTGCGCATACCTTGTGGATATTTTTGATCAACTGAACAGACTGAATCTAAAGCTGCAAGGAAAGGGAACAACTATCATTCAGTTCATTGACACTCTCAGTGCATTTATACAGAAGCTTGAAAACTAGAAATGAAAGGCTGAGGAAGGGAACTTTGCCATGTTCGAATCTCTTTCAGCAGTCACTATTAATGATCCCTTGGATCCTGGTGTTGCAAAGGATGTTGTGACACACCTCAGCTGTCTCCGAGAAGAATTTCTGCAGTACGTTCCAGAAATTGGGAGAGAACAAATCATTTTCTTGTTAAAGTCAGTGACATCCAGGATGACCTGCAAGATGAACTGATTGAACTTCAAAATGATTCTGGATGCAGAGATGTCTTTGAAGCTTCCTTGTCTATGAGTTTTGGCCAAAAATGATGGGAAGCTACCCCAACATTGCAAAGGAATGCCTTCTGAAGCTCCTGCCCTTTGCAACGACTTATCTTTGTGAATCAGGCTTCTCAACATTGGTGCAGCTGAAGACAAAGGCTCGGAACCACCTTGAATGTGAGGCAGATCTTAGATGTGCGCTTTCTACAACAGAACCTAAGATTGGGAAACTGGTGCAGAACATCACATTAAAGTAGCTTCAGCTTAAACTGGTTTGAGGTTTTTTTCATACAGCAGATGCCTGCAATGTTTTGTTTTCACATAGAAATTGTTCAAATGAGAAACATTGTTCCATTAAATACTTTTAAATTGTGGTTGTTATTGACATTTCTTTGGTTTCAAAAAATTGCTCAGCTATTATCCCCACTAGGCCATGACATGTCAGGCCAAAAGCCAGTTGGGCCACATAGCAAAAAAAGTTGGGAAACACTGATTTACACAATCTCAAATCCAGCCAAGCCCAGAGCATAGGTATTATTAATATTATTATTACTGCAAAGTAGAAAGTATGAAAACAAGTCTTCTGTAGTCCTATTCAGATGTTTTTTGTGCCAGTGTTGAATAACACAGAAGCAAGGGAAGGGCTGCACTGAACAGCCCTGTCCCAACATCATGGATCCCCCACACAATAGAGCACAAATGTCTACAGAGGGAGCCTTCATGCATATCATTGTAGGTATGAAGGCTTCCCCAGAATCTGGAACCCCCATTGTCCATGTCTGCTTGTTAAATGGCATCTTAGATTTGGCTGTAGCATGAAATTTGTACCCTAGGCATAAAGTATGAAATTATCTTTTAGCTCATTAGAATTATTTGCAGACTACACTAAGTACTTTGTGGAAGCACTGTATGATAAGCATTAAATAAATGTAGTCTGATACAATAAACTGGTCCACTATACTGGCAAAGAGTAATTTTGTTCATCCTGATATATCACCAGTCTCTAGGATTTTGCATGTAGAAATTAGATTTGTATGTTTTTAAAATCTTTATCAAAGTGTAACCGCTACAACTGCGCATACAAGTGGAAACAATCAGAGCTTGGAAAAGTTACTTTTTTGAACTACAACTCCCATCAGCCCCAGCCAGCATGGCCACTGGATTGGGCTGATGGGAGTTATAGTTCAAAAAAAGTAACTTTTCCAAGCTCTGGAAACAATATATATGGGAATATGGCAGCATGAAGCATTATCAGCTACCTATTCTCATTAGTCATGATATGGGTAAACTGGATGGATTCAAAAGGATCTAACTGGAGGAAATAGAGAAATACATAAAAATATTGAGGGCTGCAGTTAATCTCTCTATGTCGTTTTTGACAATGTAACAAAAGATCCTGATGTCATGTGTCACATATATTTCTCTTTCATATTCGCACAGTGAACAAGTGCAGCTCTCAATCATGGATAACTTCTTGGATAACGTGAACTAGAAACTTGATTGCATCAGGATTTATTTTTCCGATGAATTCAACAACCAGTGTTTTATTATTTTATTTATTTATTTTTAAAACTTATATACCGCCCGACTAGCAATAGCTCTCTGGGCGGTGAACATAGATACAATAAAATACAATATAATACAAAACATCAGTCTAAAATCAAATTTCACAATCTAAAAACAGCAAAGGCTAAAATCAAATTACAAACATTACAATCATTAACAAAAAATTAAAATGCCTCGGAGTAGAGAAAGGTTTTAACCTGGCGCCGAAAGGATGATAGTGTCGGCGCCAGGCGAACCTCCTCGGGGAGACTATTCCATAGTTCGGGGGCCACCACTGAGAAGGCCCTTGATCTTGTCACTGCCCTCCGGGCCTCCCTATGAGTCGGGACCCAGAGGAGGGCCTTCGTAGCAGACCGTAGTGTACGAGCCGGTTCATAGCGGGAGAGGCGTTCCGACAGATATTGAGGTCCCGCACCGTATAAGGCTTTATAGGTTAATACCAACACTTTGGATTTGGCCCGGAAGCGTATTGGAAGCCAGTGCAAGCGGGCCAAAACAGGTGTTATATGGTCAGACCGCTTCGTTCTTGTTAGCAGTCTGGCCGCCGCATTTTGCACCAGCTGTAGCTTCCGAACCATCTTCAGAGGTAGCCCTACGTAGAGCGCATTACAGTAATCCAAACGTGAGGTTACCAGAGCATGTACTACTGATGTAAGATCCTCCTTACTCAGGTAGGGACGTAGCTGGGCTACCAATCGAAGTTGGTAGAACGCATTCCGTGCCACAGAGGCTACATGAGCCTCAAGTGACAGGGAAGAGTCTAGAACGACTCCCAGACTACGAACCTGTTCCTTTAGGGGGAGTGTAACCCCATCCAGGACAGGATATGTATCCACCATCTGATTGGAAAAACCATCCACCAACAGCATCTCAGTCTTATCAGGATTGAGTCTCAGTTTGTTAGTTCTCATCCAGTCCATTGTCGCGTCCAGGCAACGGTTCAGCACATTGACCGCCTCACCTGAGGAAGATGAAAAGGAGAAGTAGAGCTGCGTGTCATCAGCGTACTGGTGACAACGCACTCCAAAACTCCTGATGACCGCACCCAACGGCTTCATATAGATGTTAAAAAGCATGGGAGACAAAACCGAACCCTGCGGGACCCCACATTGGAGTACCCACGGTGTCGAGCAATGTTCCCCAAGCACTATCTTCTGGAGACGGCCTGCCAAGTAGGAGCGGAACCACTGCCACGCAGTGCCTCCAACTCCCAACTCCGCAAGCCTCTCCAGAAGGATACCATGGTCAATGGTATCAAAAGCCGCTGAGAGATCAAGGAGAATCAACAGAGTTACACTCCCTCTGTCTCTCTCCCGACATAGATCATCAAACAGGGCGACCAAGGCCGTCTCAGTGCCGAAACCGGGCCTGAAACCCGATTGAAATGGATCTAGATAATCGGTTTCATCCAATAGCGCCTGGAGCTGGTCAGCAACCACTCGTTCCAAGATCTTGCCGAGATATGGAACATTTGCCACTGGTCTGTAGCTGCTGAAATCCTCTGGGTCCAGGGAAGGCTTTTTCAGGAGTGGTCTCACTGCTGCCTCCTTCAGACAGCCAGGGACCCCTCCCTCTCGCAAGGAGGCATTTATCACTTCCCTGGCCCAGCCAACTGTTCCCTCCTTGCCAGTTTTTATTAGCCAAGAGGGGCAAGGATCTAGTACCGAAGTGGTTGCACGTACCTGTCCAAGCACCTTGTCCACGTCCTCGAACTGAACCGACTGAAACTCATCCAACAAAACATGATAAGACTGTGCACCAGACACCTCACTAGGGTTAACTGCTATAAAATGAGAGTCTAGGTCCCGACGAATGCGTAAGATCTTATGCTGGAAGTGCTCAGCAAACTCATTGCAGCGGGCCACCGAAGTATCTACAGTGTCCTGAAGGCCTAGATGGAGTAGCTCTCGGACAACTCTAAAAAGCTCCGTTGGGCGGGAGAGAGATGCCTTAATAGTGGCAGCGAAATATTGTTTTTTCGCCGCCCTCACCGCTCCTATATACCGCTTGGTGAAAGCACAAACCAGCGTATAGTTGCATTCATCAGGAGTTCGTCTCCATCTCCGCTCAAGCCACCTCCTATCTTGCTTCATCGCCCTCAACTCTGGAGTATACCAAGGAGCTGAATGAGCTCTGCAAAGGAGAGGGCGCGCAGGAGCGATCGTATCGACAGCCCGGGCCAGCTCCACATTCCACACATTAACCAGGGCTTCAACAGGAGCGCCGGTCCTATCAGCCAGAAAATCCCCCAGAGCCCTTTGAAAACCTTCAGGATTCATTAGTCTCTGGGGGCGGACCAATTTAATAGGTCCCCCACCCTTGCGGAGGGAAAAGGTCGCTGAAAGTCTAAACTTCAGCAAGCAGTGATCTGTCCATGACAAAGGGAGAGATGTAAAACTCCCCACATCCAGATCACTATCCCCATGTCCAGTAACAAAAATAAGGTCGAGTGTATGCCCCGATATATGTGTTGGGCCACTAACATATTGGGACAGCCCCATGGTTGTCATGGAGTCCATGAAGTCCTGAGCCACCCCAGACAAAGTAGTCTCGGCATGAATGTTGACATCCCCCAGTACTAATAGTCTAGGCGATCTCAACAATACCTCCGAGACCACTTCCGTCAACTCAGTTAAGGAAGCCACTGGGCAGCAAGGTGGGCGGTACTCCAAAAGGATTCCTAGTCTGTCCCTCTGGCCCAACACAAGGTGCAAACTTTCCAGACCAGTAGTTGTATGGACATGGTGCTTGGTGAGTAAGATGGAACTCTTATAGACCACAGCAACCCCACCTCCCCGACCCTCAGATCTACCATGATGCTGAACCAAATACCCCGGTGGGCAGATCTGGGAGAGACTAACTCCTCCCTGTTCGCCCACCCAGGTCTCGGTTATGCATGCCAGATCGGCTGCCTCGTCCATAATCAAATCATGGACGAGGAAGGTTTTATTATGAACCGATCTGGCATTAAAAAGCAGCAGCTGGAGATCTGAGAGTTGGCTGAGAGGACAACCAACAACCCTGCAGGTATGAGAAGGACCAGAACAAGGCACAGCCACAGCATGTCTGGGCCGCGTTCCCCTTACCTGGCACGTCCTTCTCATAACACCATACCTCCCTCTGCCCATCACTATGGCAATTGGGGGCCCCCCATGTCTCCCCGCTAGATGGAAAGATCTCTTCCCCAGGCACATTATAAACTATAAATACAAAAAGAAAAATACAAAAAACTCAAATACATAAAATACACACTCACTCACAACATGCATTCATATAAGCACCCAGAAAGAAAGCAGCAAGAGCAGCAACCTCTCCTTCCCTTGGGCAATGGTCTCTTCCTCCTGCAGGCACTGGGTCTCCCAGGCCACCTCAGCCAGCTGGCTTATGTATCCCTCCAGAGAGGGACAGGTGGTAAGAATCAGTCCTGGCTGGCTGGGTACCTGGGGCCTGGTCCTGCCAGGCAGAAGTCCCTCAGGGAAGGGTGGTGGAGGTGGTGGTCCCACAGCAGCAGCAGCAGCACAGCAGCAGCAGCCTCTCCTTCCCTTGGGCGATGGTCTCTTCCTCCTGCAGGCACTGGGTTTTAGAGGTTTTGAGGAAAGGAATCCTCAGTAGTCTCCCATAATCTGGAAGAGGTGGGATGCAGAATAGCTCTTTCAAGCCACCTTAGACTATCTTGGGCATGCCATGGAAAGTAACAGTTGTTCTGTTAGTGAGTGGGCTCTTTGGTGGTTTTAAAGCCTAAATCTACTGCTCACTAGAGGTGGCCCCCACTTCCTCTCTTGGCAAAAAGCAAGAAACAGATGAATATAGTAATCAAACCACTCTTCAGAATCCAGATTTCTGCCACCTAGCATTGGATCTCAGTGGGATAGTGGGCAGTGTCCTTAGCTTTCCAAGCTTATAGTTCTAGGCAGACTTTCTCAGGGGTGCAGAGAGGCCCAGGTCACTTCCACCTTTTGAAGACTTAAGCCATAATAACAATAAAAAATGTTGACACACAAAAATAAAATAAGGCATTTTTAGTTCTTTAATGTGACAAAATCTGTATCAGTTAAGGGAAAATCTTATACCAAATCATATTTCTTATTTTCTTAAATTTGCAGTCTAAAGCTGACAGAGTGTGTCACATTTTGGTCTGACACCCATAAAGAGAAGTTGCAAAACATCAGATACCAAACCCTCCCCCCCCCCGATTTGCTTGGATCAGATTGAGAACTATTTCAAAAGAGAGTTGTCCTCTGACAGTCCTTCAAAGAGAGGACTGTTCTTTTTAAACCAGAACACTTAGCCATCCCTCTAGCCTGTTGGAAGTCACACATGTGCTCTGCTATGGCCTGTCAACCCGTGTGCATCCACTGGCACTGCTCAACTCCTGCTGGAAAGATGATCAGATTAATCTCCCTCTGTAGCCACTCAGTGGCAGGCAGCCTCTTACATCTCAGCATGCACACCCAGATGCCACTGCATTTTAGAATATCCCATACAAGGACTTAATTCTGTGAGCACTGGAGATTTCTAGTGACTTCAATAAGTGAAAATCAGGTCCTTTCTACTTATAAAAGAAACCAGTTTTTGTTTGTTTTGTGGTAGGCTTTTATTTGTTTTGGTTGCCCATGTTAACCTTTGGAAACGCTGGCATTGTAAAAGGATAGGCTTTACTAAGGGAATTACACACACATGCCAGACTGTCTCAGTTAGTTCTTTAGTGAGCCACAAAAGCCATGTTGCCTCATAAATAGCAACTAAGTGATCAAATCCAATAAAGCTAAACTCTGACCTTCCTGTTGCTCTGTTGGCAGTATCCCACTGTGATGGCTTCAGGCTTTGGTTGAGGGAGTACAAACACCAGTTTACAGAAGGACTGCTGGCAGCCTCACAAGAGGGGAAATACAAAGTGGAACTTCTTCATCACCACTTCCTGCTGTTCCTTTTTGACCCCAGGCTTGAGCACCTTTTTTTCCCAAGAATCGATTCTGAGCATTGCTCAAGACAATTAAAAAGCAAGAAACAAAATTCAAGGTCAACCTTAAACCACTTCAAGGTAGGCTACCTCCAGAGACCACAATGAGAGGTCTGTTTTGAAGTGATTCATGAAAACTTACCATACAGGAAGCATTCGAGACTGTCATATTGACCACTACTGTTCTCTGTCTCTGTCTCTCTCTTTTAAGAGAAAGAGATCCACAACTTTTTGCTGGCCTTGGTAGCACGGCCAGGGCCATCTCCTAGGTCTTTATACTTCCTAATAGTTATGGCAATGTTATCCACATGTATGGGTTCCTTCTGAGAGGAAGGGTAGGATATAAATTTAATAATAAATAAATAAATATTAGAGAGTAACTGAAACATGGGGGGCTACTAACAGTACTCCTCTGAATAATCTCAGTGATCAGCTTTAATGCATCCTGGACCCAAGTTGTTCAGGGCTTTGTATATCAACACAAGACCCTTGTAGTATATGGGCTGCCAGTGCAGATGTTTTAGCAGAGGTGTCACATACTGTCTGCCATTGGCCCCCATCATCAGTCTAACCTCTGCATTATGCACTACCTGGAGCTTCTGGGTGAAGCCTAGAGCCCACATAGAGAGCATTGCTGTAATCCAGTCTTGAGGTCACCAGTGCATGGGCTACAGTGGTCTGGCTTTCCCAATCCAGATATGGCCATAACTGGCATATCAGATGAAGGTGATGAAAGGCATTCCTAGCCACAGATGTCACTTGGACTTCTTATGACAAATATGTATTCAGGAGTATCCCCAAGCTACCTGTTCCTTCAGAGAGATTGCAAACTGATGCAGAACACACAATTGGCTTATCTTCCAGACACAGGAACCACTTACCCACCAACCCTCCATTTTCCCGGGATTCAAACTCAGTTTATTGGCCCTTATCCAGTCCACCACTGCATTCAGGCACTCATCTAGAGCTTGCACAGTGTCTCCAGATCAGGTTCAGATGTTATGGAAAAATAGAGTTGTGTGTCATCAGTGTACTGATGACACCATGTTCCAAAATTCCTAATGACCACTCCCAATGGTGTCATGTAGATGTTAAATAGCACTGGGGACAAAATAGTGCCCTGTGGAACACCATAGCGAAAGTGCTAGGGGGTTTAAGTGCACTTCCTCAATGCTACTCTCTAGACTCAATCCAACACACAGGAATGAATGTATTGTAATACAATGTCTGCAATACTCATCCTGATCAATCAATCCAGGAGGACCACAGCCAGTAGTATCAAAAGCCACTGAGAGATTAAGTAGGAGTAACAGGATCACACTCCCTTGTCCCTCTCTCAATAAAGGTCATCCATGAGGGTGACCAAGGCTCATTCAGTCTCAAAACTAGGACTAAACCCAGACTAAAGTGGACCCAGATCATGGATTCACATGATATGGTTCTGTGCACCCCACTTCCCTTGTGTGGCAAAAAGTTCAAGTGACATTCCTGCTGGGTTTACTTTTTGCTGCATAAGAAATAAAGAGAGACTGAGCTCTGGAAACATATAGCAGTTTGATAATAGTTCCATGTAGAATTAGATCAACATACCAGATAAAATTCATATTCCATATGTACTAAAGCTGTGTTGAATATTGCCCCCTTTTCATGGGGCCATTTGTTCCCTATGGAAGTTGGGGTGGGGAAGGAATTGGTTACTTTCATGGAGCAGGCACATTTGAAGAATATTCATTTTACCTTGTAGCACCACATATCTCCGCAAGAATCTAAATGTAATGTCGAGGCTTAGAATGGCATCTGCATGGCCTCTGTCCCATAATTCATGTCTCATACCCCTGAGTTATTGGGGTGCTGATTGCTTCTGAAGAGCTTAAAGAACAGACTTTCTGACATTATTTAGGAAGTTTTCACTCTGCCTGTGTTCAAACACAGAGCTTGAGAAAAGTTGTTTAAGTAACCAAAACAATCCAGCTTGTCCCACACTTCTGCTTGGCCAGGTGGGTTTGTCTGTGGCTTTCTCAAGGTTTGAAGAGACAGTGAACTTAATTAGTTTATGAATGTTCTCACCCTGCTTATGTAAACAAGCCTCTTGATAGTCAAAACAAGCAATTGTGCCTATGGAGGGAAAAGCTAGAAATGCAGGCCAAGGTGTCACGAGGACAGGGTCAGGAGAGATCACCTGAGGGTGAAACTAGCAACCTGGATGATGGGAAGATAAGGATCTAATAGGTGTAAGGTGCTCCCTCCCAGAGGTTCTTTGGGGTATAAATATAGGACCCCTGGATCAGGGAGATTAAGCATCAAGGGGGCTGAAGAAGCCTCCAGGAAACCATTAAGAAGCAACATCAAGAAGACTCAAGAGCTGTGACTCCTCCCAGACAAGGATCCTTGATGTGCTGTTCGTGGGGTTTCCAGCCAGCGCACATAAGATAAGATCAAAGACAGGAGGGGGGAGGAGACAGAGACCTGCTAGCTATTTGTTTTGTTTTAGTGTTTTATTTCTTGCAAATGACAGTTTCATGTAAACAGCTTGCTAATAAACCATTTAACTTCAACACCAGCAGTGTTCATTGCCCTGTTGGAATTTTGAACGTACTTGTCTTGTGCTTGTTAGAGAAGGCATCTGGCAATACATACCTTAAATATTGTTTGTTTATTCATTTATTGGATCTGATTTCTCACCCACCCTTCACTCTTAAGATCCTAGGGCAGGTTACAATAATGTAAAAATGCAGTATTAAAATCAGTTAAAGCAATTTACATTCAGAAGAATAGGGTGAAGCTTGAAATATGTGCTTGTGAGAAAGAGATAGAGAAAGAGAGGAGTATCAAAAGACAGGGTAAAGAGGTGTGTCTCCAGTATATGACAAAAGCTGTATATTGAAAGTGCCAGATGCACCTCTTTGGGGATGGAATTCCACAGCTTAGGGGCTGCCATAGGGAATGCCCTTTCCAGGGTCACCATTCTTTGAACTTGTGTGGGTAGCAGAACTTCCAAGAGGGGCCTTTTTGCTGATCTCTGCTGAGCCTCCCTCCCCAAGAGGGTCTGTAAGGAAGGAGGTGGTCTTTCAGATGTCTGGGGCCTACGTCATTTTCAGGCTTTAAAGACTCCAAACATCTGAGGCAGCAGGTTAGTTTAGAGGGGAAAGGGCATGTTGTGTAAGGATACAGAGGGGAATAGCCGGAGGGATGACCAGGAGGCTACTGTTGCATCTGCTGCCTGAGGATAGTGACATGACTCTGAATGGGAATTTGAACCCTATAATCATCAGCTCAGCTTCATAATACGATCCATTAGAACCACACTGGCTGTGTAGACTAGCAGCCTGTAAATGGCATAGTGCATTAAGTGCATGGATAGATAATGTGACTTCACAGTTTGTAGACGTTGATTTTTTTTTTTTTAATATGAGATCAAGCCTTCACATATTCCATATGCTTTACACGGAACTTCAGAGCAGGCAAAAGCATGTTTTAAGAGAAAAATCTACCTTTTGAAATCTGTCAAAAGGAGTAAAATCTGTGTCTAGTGTTATAAAACTAAAATATCAAAAAGCTGAATTTATTTTATGTTATTGGTGAGGTATGAACAATTCCTCCCTGAGTGTAATAAGACTGAACCTAATGAAATTTAAATATATGCAGTGGATGAAGGGCACATTACATGAAACCAAGCGACTGAACCTGAACCAAATAAAAGACATCTAAATTAAGTGGCTGAGGGGCAGCTTTGCTCATCCCTAAACACTAGTATCTACTTACTAAGTCTCTTTCTAGCATGTACATCAAAGATACTAGAAGGCAGCCAAATTAAGACAGGCACAGGCAGACATTCCTGACTAAGGCAAGACAAAATATAGAGGATGTTTAGGATTTCTTTAAAATGAAATTGCATCCATATTACAGCTATATTAGTTCATCATGAGTAACATTGCTATAATTAATGCCATGTGAATCTGTGACAAGTTAGCACTTGTTTTAGAGGCACCAAAATCTCTTGAGCACTTATCTGCCAACAGAAGTGTAATTCTTAAAACATGCCATTTAGCTGCCACAGTGAATACAAAGGGAATAATCCAGCCAAATTTAAGCGCTTTCAATGAAAAAAGATTTAAGCATGAAATCAATGGGTCCAAAAATGCTCAGGGTGGCTGGATTGCTTCCAGTGGTTTACACCATGACACCAAAAGCATGATCCAATGTATTGGTAAGAATCCTATGTGCCTCTCCTTGCTTCCACACAAAAGCCCTTCTGCAGTTTTGAAGCATTTTTTTTGTGCAATCGCATGGAAGCAGGCTTAAATACAGAGGTCCTACACAGTAATTTATAACACTGTACTATCCCGCACCACACTTTGCCATGGCCAAGATATTTCTGAAAGGTTGACTTAGAAGTAGCCTGACCACTGTTGCCCATGCACTGATAACCTCCAGGTTGGATTATTGTAATGTGCTCTGTGTGGGGCTACCCTTGAGGTTGGTATGGAAGCTGCAGCTGGTGCAAAATGCAGTGGCAAGAGTGCTCACTGGGGCAGGTATCACCAACATGTCACCCTGCTGCTGAAAGAATTGCACTGGCTGCCCATTTGCTACTGGGCCAAGTTCAAGGTTCTCGTTTTGATGTACAAAGCCCTGTACAGCTTGGGACCAGGATATATGAAACACCGTCTTATCCCTTATATACCCAGTTGATCACTGCGCTCTGCAGTTGAGGGCCTCCTGCAGATACCATCTTATCAGGAGGTCCATTCTGCACAACACAGGAAACGGACTTTTAGTGTGGCAGCACCTACCCTATGGAATTCCCTCCCCTTAAATATTAGGCAGGCACCATCTCTGTTATCTTTTTGGTGCCTATTGAAGACTTTCCTCTTTCAACAAGTCTTTTAAGTTGAGACCTATCCCAGTCTGTGTCTGTGTTGGAATTGGTTTTTAATATGTTTTTTTAAACCTTTCCCCCTCCTAAACAATATGTTTTTAACGCTTTTTATTTAAGATGTTTTTAAAGCTTTTTAAAAAAATGTTTTTAAAGTTGTTTTGTTTTAATGTATTTTAAGGTCTGTTTTTATGATGTTTTAAAGTGTTTTTAGTGCTTTTGTTTGCCGCCCTGGGCTCCTACTGGGACGAAGTGCGGGATAAAAATCAAATAATAAATAAATAAATAAATAAAATAAGAAAATTCTATTCAGCAAAGGCCCAGTGTTAATTATTAGTTTCTACTTGCAGATCTTTTTTTTTTCCTGTTAAGTTGTGGCAACAACCCCTTGGCTTTGTGATTTTCAGGCACACATCTGAAGGTTCTTCGATACACAAACACTTTCCTTATTCCAGTAGGGCTACAATCCTATTCCCATTTATCTGGAAGTAAGCCCCATTGATCTCAATGGGGCTTACTGCCAAGGAAGCATGTATCGGATTGCATTGTAAGTGGCTCTGTCAATTAAAGTGGATCCCACCACTCTTATGCAACTTTATTACATTATTTCTCATGTGACGCTCTAATAACAACTATATCCATATTTCAGAATGATCATCTTAACATTAGCACAATTCCATGATTTGCAGCGCATAGCTGGGAAATGAAGAGGCAAGACCAGATGAAGTGTGGGTAAATCAAGGGCCATGTTTATTGGAATAAAGCCAATTACATGCTTGATTGTATAATAAAATGATCTACAGAGACAAGTGTGGAACCTAACTCATACCCAATCGGGTGAGGACACCCTGCCATGGGAAAGGGGGTGGTCCAAGCCCAATCCCCTTCCCATCCCAGCAGGGTGGTTAGGGAGGCCTTCCTGCTTCACCCCCCCCCCCGGGCTGCACAACTCTGAGTGGGTGTTACAGGTTAGCCCCAAAGGTGAGCCTTATCCTGCCAACCAGCTCCACAACCTAGAAGGCAGGCCTCAGAACCCACCGATCACCTTAAAGGGTGCCTAAGGGTGGTCACCAAACCCTACCTTCTGAAATTCTGCACATATCCACCAAACGTGACCAAACAACCTATTTACAGATAAAACTACAAGGCCAGGCAACAAATCAGCCAAATCAAATTAAGGCAAAAAAGTTGAGCAAATCAGCCGAATTAGAAGAACAGTACAGGGTAGGCAAAAAAGTTCCCAGCAAATCAAGGCTGGCGAGATAAAAATTCCTACCCAGCCCCAAAGTGACCAGTTACACTTGTACTGCCCTGAAGGGAGGGAGGGCCAGTGTCACATAAGGCCGAAAAGAGGCCGGGGGGTGGAGCAGGGCTTAAATAGCCACTCTGGTCTGCCCCCTATGCGACAGGCACACATGGCCACGTCACGCCAAAGGTAAGGGGCTTTTGAAGCCATGCCAGGTCTTCCCAGGCATGACTGCAAAGGCCCACCATCGCCAGAGCCTTTGGGTCTGACAATGGCGGGAATTTTTTGGAAAGGAATTTTAACAGGCATGTCTTCAAAGCAGATAGAGAGACAGGCAGCCAGCAATTCTACAACACTAAGGTTGAGATATAGGGAGAGAAAACAATTTATTTTCAGATCAGATACCTGCTGCTTCCAATTTAGATATTGGATAAACTATCAGAAATGGAAACACCAAATGCAATGAACTTTCTGTCCCCCTCTCAAATCTTAGATTCAGCTCTTTCCATATGTGTCTGTCCAGAACCCACCACCTCCACTTCTTCAGATGAGTAGGGGTCAATTGCAAAACAGAACATATGAATATTACCAGGAGATAAGAACAGAAGGCTTTTTTTTAAAAAAAGACAAACAACTGTGATCACCCTCTGGGGAGGAAATTAGATTTGCACACTTAGAGAAGCCAGGGGAGGGAGACAAACAGTTTAAGTTGGAACCAAACATAGAGAACAACAAGGCTCATTCTGAGTGAATATCACCTGCTGGGGAAGAAATTAGCTAGAACACCCAGAAGAAATCAGTGGAAAGAAGTAAATTCAGAAAACATTTTTTGTTTTTCATTTCTGGTAAGAAACCCGGTCTATGGAAAGATGTTACCACCTTGAATGAATAAGGGGAGAATTCGTGGCATACATCCATGAAACATGTATTCCAGCCTACTCTAGGACTGTTCACATAGCATGGCATGTGAAGGGAATATGTGTGGCCGCACCTTGACCTCTGTATTTCAGAGAAAGAGATGAATGTATCCTACATGTGTGACCTGTACATGGGTAGGCTTTGCCTGTAAGATCAGCAAGCTTGCAAGAGTTATACACACTAGGGATCATAGGTGTAAACATCTGGGGGACTGTGGCACTCAAGGCCCCCCAGATTTCTCAGGAGGCTGAGCACACACACACACACCCGGCAGCCACTTATCAACCCAAATGATGTTTGCATTTTGACAAGTTTGTAGGGCAGTACAATATCTCAGAGAGGAGGTCACGTCTCCTGTTCCCCTGGTGCATTCACAATAGCGGCCCAATTTCCCTGCTTTCTAAAGTTTGATAGAAGTATCTGTGGGCTATAGGTACTTTCTGAAGCCACAAGGTTTTTTGCCTATTAATGAATTTCTCTGCTTTTTAATCTGGGAGGTAAGAAATGGGATCCTGTGCAAGTTTGCTGAGAATGGATTGATCATTTGCATGCTTATTTTGTTCAGTGGGATTGACTCCCCTGTAATCATGCTTAGGATAGGTGAAACTAACCACAGGGGATGGGGAGGAGAGGAGGAGGAGGAGGGAGCAGAGGAAGGGAAGAGGAGAGAAGGGGGATGGGAGCAGGCAGGAGGGGAGGGGAGGAGAAGGGCAGGTTTGATCATCTGCATGTTTATTGAGTTGAGTGGGATTTACTCCTGTGCAATCATGTTTAGGATAGGTAAAACTGACCGGGGGGGAGGGAGGGCTGGAGTGGGCAGGGGAGGAGGAAGAAGGAAGAGGGAAGGGCAGGGAAGAGGAGAGGAGGAGGAAGGGAGAGGAGAGGAGAGGATAGGGGAAGGAGGGGAAAGGCAGGTCTGATCGTTTGCATGCTTATTGACTTCAATGGGATTTCCACACATGCAATCATGGTTAGAATAGGTAAAACTGACCATGGGGGGGAGGGGGGGAGGGGAGATTAGAGGGAAGGAGAAAGGGAGGGGAGGGGGAGTGAAAAGAGGGGGAAGGGAAGGAGGGGATTGGAAGGGGAGGGGAAAAGGAAGGGGTGAAAGGGGAGGGGAAAAGGAAGGGGTGAAAGGGAGGTGATGGGAGGAAGGAGGAGGGGAGGGCAGGTTTAATCATTTGCATGCTTATTGTGTTCAATGGGATTTACTTCCATGCAATCATGCTTAAGATAGGTAAAATTGACCATGAGGAGGAGGAGAAGAGGGAGGGGAGGGGAAGGGAGGGAGAGGAGGGGGAGGGGAGGGGAGAGGGGAGGCAGAAGGAGGGAATTGGAAGGAGAGGAGGAGAGACGGGTAAAGGAAGGGGGAGGGAAGGGGCAAAATGGAGGGGATAGGAGGGAGGAGACGGGAGGGTGAGTTTGATCATTTGCATACTTTTTCAGTTCAGTGGGACTTTGTTCTGTGCAATCATGTTTAGTAAAACTGACCTCAGGAAGGGGAGGAGGAGGAGGAGGGGGAAGGTTGGATGGGTGGGCACTGGGCAGAGTGGGAGCCCCTTTCTTTTCCAAAAGGAAAACATTCTGAACAGTATCATAGCTTTTCAGCATTTCCCCCATCTTTTTATTCTATAGTTGGCACATGTAGTCTCCCACCCAAATTTAAACCAAAGCTGTCCCTGACAGCATTCATACCAAAACTTTATTTCACTTTATACAGCCATGCATTCTCTCAAAGAATCCTGTAGTGTAGTTAGTGTAGTTAGTGTAGTTAGTGTAGGGTGCTGAGAGTTGCTAGGAGACACCCTATTCCCCTGACAGACCTTCAATCAGAGTGGCTGACTGTTAGGGTTGCCAGGTTCAGGGCCTGAGACGGATCCTGTATCTTTAGGAGAAAAGAAAGTCAGCCAAGTGCAGGTGTTCTTGCAACCCTGTAATGGGAAAATCCACAAGGTGGAATTCTCCCTTTCCCCTGCCCAACTTTTAAAGACACAGAAGACCTCTTGGAGGCTGGGCCTGGCAACCAAGAGGTCTTCTGTATCTATAAAAGTTGGGCAGGGGGAAGGGAGAATTTCACCTTGTGGTTTTTCCCATTACAGGGTTGCAAGAACACCTGCACTTGGCTGACTTTCTCTTCTCCTAAAGATACAGGATCCGTCTCAGGCCCTGAACCTGGCAATCCTACTGACTGTCAAACCATTCTGGCCACTGGAGCTCTGTCAGGGGAATAGGAGTCCCGTCTCAGCACCCTTCACAAACTACACTTCCCAGGATTCTTTGGGGGAAGCCATGACTGTCTCAAGTAAAATAAAGGTCTGTCGTGGGTGTGGCCCTCTGATTAGGCAAGCCCAGCAGCTGTGAGTCTGGTTTTTAGAACACTGACGGTTCTTACTGACCATGCCCAATGTTATCATTGAGTTCAATGTAAAATTTCTTAAATTAATTAAAAATCGGCTAGGCATTTTTTAAACTTTTAAACTGCAGAAGATGAAGGTCAGAGTAAGGGGCAAGGTCAGTAATGGATTACAGGTACTCAGTGAACATGGCTGATTTTTAATTAATTTCAACAAATTATAGAACTGTGACAGAAAAAAGTCAAAAAGGGGTCTGGTTTTTCCCCCTCTCTTTTTACACTTTGAACTCTTGATTCTCTCTGACTGTTTTCTGTATCACCATGAAAATTTAGAGGGTTGTTAAGCAAGCGTTTCTGAATTCAGGACTATACATTTTGTAAGGTTTTGTTTTGCAGTGATCTTATGGGAAGGATCAGAATGCATGGGGTATTTTCTATTTAGCATGCGGAATGTGAAAAATCCATTCTGGCTATTGTATACGGCCACTCCTGTGGCTGTATAATCTAAATAGTTGGCCATGTTGCCATAGAAACAAATCGCTAATAATGCTGTCAGGAGTACCCCCTCCTTCTGGCAACATCACTAGCAAATTTGTTTCTTCCCCTTCATCTGGCTGGATACCAGGTCAAATTCTATAGGTAGGAGAACAATAGCCTTTGTATAAATTAAGAGAAAAGATTTTTCACACTACACATCATGTGCTATTGGCCATTAATTTAGACACCTTTTAAAGGGTAATTAGACAAAGCAGGTTTCAAAGCAAAGAAAAAAAGCCCTTTTCTGTTGTTAGTCTCCCCAGTGATCATATTCAGAGGTAGACTGCCTCTTTACCTGGAGGTTCTATATATCAATAAATTGACAGATAACTTTCCTTCTTGAGATTCAGAGGCAATCTACTTTTGAATATGCTGAAGGAGTCAAACAACATAAAAGCATGATTGGCCTTTTTTCTTACTGTCGTTTGAATTTGGTCAATACATGCGATATATACAGATGTATGGTAGACCTATGCAGGTAATTGAGAAGGTGTCTTTCTGCAATAGTCTGCTAATGCTTTCTGATTTGGAGTCTGCGGGACAAAGACTCTGTGGGACTTTAATGACTGTTTTTATTATAGATAGATAGATAGATAGATAGATAGATAGATAGATAGATAGATAGATAGATAGATAGATAGATAGATAGATAGATAGATAGATAGATAGATAGATAGATAGATAGATAGATAGATAGATATTGAGTTTTAAATAATAATTTCCCAGTCTGCATCTGTGTTGGCATTGTTTTTTTAAAAAAATTAAAAGATTTTTGTTAAAGATGTTTTGTTTTAAGGATGTCTTTAAGATGTTTTAAGATGTTTTGTTTTTAGTGTTCTATCACCTGTTTGCTGCCCTGGGGTCCTTCTGGGAGAAGTTGGGATATAAATTAAATAAATAAATAATAAAACAACAGATTTTACAATAAACAAAGAAAAAAACCGAACAATCATTCAGTGCGGAAGAAGTCTATAAATGTGTGTACGTGCAGCATTGTTTGCATTGTTACATCATAACCAAGTCATACGTAGGCAAGATGTGTCAAGGTAATCAGTAGTGAAAGTACAGCTTTGTCACCAATCATGCCAATGAATGCTGCCTATGGGGGGTAAGGGAAATGGAGAGGATAAATGGAACATGGGGGGCTAGGAATGGATACAGAAGTTTGGGGGATATGAGGGAGGGGGATGAATTTGTTGTCAAATTTTAAAAAAAACCAGTGCAAAAAGATTGTATTCTTAATTAAAAGTGAAAGGCTGTATTTCAGCTGTCTGTGCTAAAGCCAAATGCTTTTACAAGTTGAACCTATGCAGCAGAAATAAGCACCACTGAGTTTGATGGTGCTTACTAAGCACAGGATTGCAGTCATGCCCCATTAACCTAATTATGAGATTTTATTAATAGTTTGATTTGAATTTCTATGTTTTTAAGGTGGAGTTTTTAAGCAATGTATTAGAAAAGCAAGATATATAAAAACCTGGGGCATGACTTGATTTTCCTAGGGCTCATGGCTATGGGGGCTGTCATGATGCATATCACAGTTGTAGGAATTGCCCCAAAATGTGTTTGCACCCACTTGTACAGTACTTGGTTAAGAGTCTGGAGTGAAAAAAGATTATTACTACTTTGAACTCTGTACATTGTTCAGAAACTGATATAGTGCACAGCAACTGTTTTTCAGTCTGCACTAGCTCAGAGAGTACAGACATGCTTTACTTAATAAAGGCACTCATGAAGCTATAATTTCATATTGCTAAATCACCCTTTACTTTAAAAGAAATGGGGGTGCCACAGCATCCTATGTACATGCATGTTTGTCCTATGTACATGCATGTACAATTGCAGATCTTAAAGTGACCAGCCTAAAAGCAAATGTTAAAGACATGACACAGCAGGAGACCACTGAGATACCACTATAACCACTGGCCTGCACCTGCCTTTTCTTAGGTTTGCCCCCCCACACCAGAAATTGGAAAGTCTACACCCCTGCTAGGAATGGAATAATCTATCAATTTTGGTTCTCTTAGTTTCATTTTTTCCAATCTTAAATTGAGACCTTCACATTTCTGTAGCAATTTGCAATTTACAAAAAAAAAAAACATGAAAATTCTCCAGCATTTTAGCATGAATTTATCCTAATAAACATATTTCTGTATGTAGTTTTGACTAATGTACACATGTTTGCAAGCAATTTCTCCTTATATAATATATTTTTGTATATTATTTTCATGTAGACATTCATTTTTATGCATACTTCCCCCTGATATATGCATTTTTGTAAACATTGGTTGGTTGGAGAACTGAAGTTGAATTTCAGAGGACGGTTGTGTTTTAGTTTTTATTTTGTTTCAGGAAGTGTGGATTTGATAGATTTAGTTTTAAATGTGAACTGAAATGAAGTAATTACTGGAGTAATTCCTAGTACACACATAGGGCAATAGCCAACTCCTCTTCTCCCCTCTGCAGCCCCCCTCCACTCTCCTGAAATGTGCTTTGGAAGGTCTTCTGAACCCCAAGAGCAGATTGCACATGGGGAGCTCCACTGGTGGCTGGACACCACTGAATTCCACCCATTGGATCAGTTCAGACCTTCTGATGAACACACATAGTCAGGAAAAGAATCCATAGGACTGACTGTTCTCCATCCCCATCCCTATGTATTCCCTTTACATGCAAGTTCTGTGAGCAGGGCATATGTATGGCTTGTCCTGCTTCTCTCTTTCTTTTCCACAATAAAGAGTGGAGTTATTTACCTATGACCATTTAATTGTGATTAGGAAAAACTCTGGGATCAATGAGACAACTGGGTAATATGAATAGGAACCAGGAAACTATTTACTATATTTCCGATTCCTGGAGTAATTAAATTTCTTCCAGATGGCAGACGAATCTGAAAAATAGACCAAGCCTATACTCATAGTGCCATGATTACCAAGCGTAATATAAGAAATACAGTTGCTGTGAAGTTATAGAAAAGTAAAGACTTGAAGTGAGCAAACTGGGATCTTGTAGAAATTCATTAAAAACTCAGAGCCTGCTAGAACATAACTGGACTCAGTCTTGCACTGCTCTTGAGATCATAACAGAAACTTTGAAATGTGGTCTGAAGTAAAATATATGACTGACAACAACTCTTAGGGTGGCCATTTAAAAAATTAAAAACCCTTGGGGAAACAGAGTGAAAATAACACAGAAGAAGTGTTCTTGGGTCTACTGTGAGGTGATCAAAATCAGGCTGATTTAAAAATGGATGCTTCTTCTATTTTACCTTTTCACTACAAACCTGTGATACTCTGGTCATATTAAAAACACTTCAATTTAAATGAGGAGAGAAATTTTAAAGTAATATCTGTCTTCCCTAGTTTTATTTATTTTGGTTTATAACATAAGATCCTGGTGTTAGAATAAGTGAAATTATGTTCTTATTAAAATCATTACTCATAGTCTAAATAAGAACAAGCATAGGTGAAGTTTAATAATTTAGGGGAAAATAGGATACAGGAAGCACAATAGACTGAAAGAAATCAAGTGAAATACTGCTGAATTTTGGCTGTGGAACATATGAATGTACCATGTTTGTTAGGTGATAAAGAATCTCTTTGCGCGTGCATTGCTGCCATCAACCAAGATAGCAGCAGAGGCTTCAATCCTTTACGGAAACCTCAGCTGCCATCTTGATTGATGACAACCCTGTGCACGCAGTGCGCGCAGCTGCAAAGAACAGCAGACAAAGATAGGTGAAGTGGGTTGGATGGTGGCGGGTGGCAGGTGGTGGTGGTGGTGGTGGCGGCGGCGGGTGGCTTGGAAGCTCTTGTCTTGCTATCTGCAGCGTGGCTAGTGCCATGGATCGTGGAAGGGGAGCAGAGGGCCCCTCAGGGGCCCCCCAGGGGCTCCTGTAGCTGCAGGACCCTTGGGCCAGTGCCCAACCTGGCCGCCCTTTGGAACCAGCCCTGGTTCTACTGCAACCAGGGATAGCTTCCTGGATGCAGCTATAGCTGCTATTGTGGACCGGATCTGTGGGATTTCCATCATGATACCTGATTGACATGATTTGGCTTTGGCTAACATGAGACACAGCTGGAAGGGATCCCAAGCTGGAAATCTTGATATCTTGTGTGGGGGTTTTGGATGTACATCTAATATTTTAAAGTGTACAGCTAAGTATTTAAAATGCAGATGTGGCAAACAAGTGTTTGGAAATATGTGCAGCATGCTGACATATTTGTTAAAGAGCCAGTATTGGCTGTGGCTCACTATTGAGCATACCGTTAGTGGTAAATGCAGGTTTGGCATATACTAGGTCAGGCTCCTTGTCTGTATAGCTCAGTATGAACTGTGTTGGCCTTCATCCGGTGGGTCAGAACCAACTACCAAGTCATGATCTGATCTAAGGTGGGTCACAACAGCAGCACTACCACTGTATAAATATAAGGAAAAACAACAACAATAAATGGGTCCCCAAATACATGTTTGGGTTAAAGGTGGGTCCCAGGTCTGAAAAAGTTGAAGACTCTAGTCTGGCATAAGCTGTCTTGGGTAGGAATAAGGGGAAAATTCAACAGTTCACATTTTAAACTGAATGTATCAAATTCACATTTTCCAAAACAACATGAGAACCAAAACACAGCTATTCTTTGAAATTTGCACTTATCCAAATTTTGTGATGCAGTTCTCCAACTAAAGAATGTTTACAAAGATACATATATAAAGGGAAAGCATGCATATAAATGAATATTAGTGAAAACAAAATACAAAAATGCATTATATTAGGCAGAAAATCCTTGTCAAAATGTGTACTTTTGTCAAAACTGCATACAAAAGCATGTTTATTATAAGAAATTGACACTAAAATGCTGGGGAACTTTCATGTGGATTTTTTAAAAAAAATTTGCAAATTGCTGCAGGAATGTGAATAACTGAAATGCGGAGACTGGGAAAATGAAAAACAGATAGCACTGAAATTGTCACATCCTTCCATCCCTACTCTTGGGGCTCAGACAGAGATTTTTCACATCTGCTACTACCTGATTCTTTTAAATTAATAGCATATAATATTTGAAATAGCTCAAATGATGTAGAAGAACCTGCTCCTATTAGGAAATATGAAGTAGTGAGCAATAGCTGACTGGGCCCAAGAGGACATATTGTATCCAACTTTGAATAATCATTCACAATCAGAGCTGCATGAATGCCTTCCAGTCTCCTATTTGGTGACAATAGCAGTCGCTTTTGGAAGAGGCTACAATAACTTAACTTCATTTTAACTACAATAGAGAAAGAAATAGACTAGTTTTGAAATGTTACCACTTGTAGACCATTAAATCTTACTTAATATCACTGTGTCTGTCCAGCACACATTTTCACTGTGTATCATGCAATATAGAGAAGACAATTCAGTGAAACTATCTGCAACAGTTTTCACTGCTAAAAACAATTTGGCAACCACTCATCAGCAATGAAGGCTTTCTTCAAGTGGTTAGATATTTTGGTATGAGTTTGGGGGAAATTTGAAAGAGAGCTCATTTTTAAGAAGCTAATTTGCACTGGTGAAAATTGTCTGTTGACTAGATCCATATATCAGGAGCTAACACACATGCGATCTGTCCTACCTATAATAACAACATAAAATGTCATCATTCAGCCCCCACTAGAAGATTTGTAATGCATCACATCCTGGGATTTGTATGGAGTTAGGGTGTGGTAGGGGAAACAAAAAAGAAGGCATGCTGTACAACAGCGATGGCTGTACCTTGGGAGGAAGAAGTGAGGGACACTGACAGGGGGAAGTGGTGGATTCACATAATGAGAGGTCTGACTAGATTGGCAAGGAAGGAACATTGAGTGGGTGTTGTTTTTATAAAAGTTTTAGCAAGGAGAAATAGCAGCGATGGGTACAACACAGAAACTAACACACTAGGGCCTTTCCCAGTTCCCGCTGTACTCAACCCTCTGCTCATTTTACTCAACCCTCTGCCATTCTTTAAAACTGCCATTTTTCTCTGTCAATCCCTGCTTCTCTCAAACTTCAATTTTTTCTCTCAGTGTCCCTCAATTTCTGCGTCACTCAAACCTTGACCATTGTTTAAAACAGACACTTTCCTTTAGTGTCCCCCTTTCTTTGCTGTATCAGTTGTCTCTCTCCTCCATTCTTTCGTTGCCTCATGTGAGAGAGATGAAGGATGCAGAGGCTTCAGATATTCCATAGTAACTTCACACAATGTATTTAACTCCTGGTACCATGTGTTGTCTTCAACGTGAAGTTACTGATTCAATGTAGTAATTTAGAACATATATTTTATTAACAAGCCAACACCCATATACATACAAAGTTCTTCAAATGAACTTAGCCTTCTATAACTGAACAGGCTAAATGATAGGCTTGGTTTTAAGATTCTATTCATCTTAAAGATACATCAACATATATGACAATGTGTGCATGTGTGTGCAAATGGGGCTGCAGAATTGGAGAGAGGGGAGGAGCAATGGATATGGGTGTGGTCTGTGTGCAAGAGGGAGATGAGAGAAGGGAGGAGAAAGGAAGAAAAGAGGCTGAGGGTGAAAATGGTGGTGCAGATGGGGGTTGCAGAAAGGAGGTATGGGAATCAGGATGAAGATGAAAGCAGGACTGCAGAACAGGAGGGGATGGTGGCTTCATAACTAGGTGGAAGGTGAAAATGGTTCTTAGTAGTTGCATTGTGTAGGAGGAGGAAGTTGCAGGAGGTTACCATGGGGGATTGTCTATGTGCAACAGGGAGTTGCACAACAGGAGGAGGAGGCATGGACATGGGGATGAATGGGTTAGGAAAGTGAAAAGAGAGTTTATCAGTTGCATGGGGTAGGAGGGGGAAGCTCTAGAGTAGTAGTTCCCAACCTAGGGGTTGGAAGTCATCCCAGGGGAGTCACAAAGAGCCAAAAGAGGGATTATTTGCTAAGTTAAAATCAATTAATGGCTGGTCTGTGCACCACCAACCTGCAAGCCTGTACTGCATGTGCATGCAGCTGCCTCCCCCTCCCCTTCCTTCCAGCCAGCACAGTCACTTCCTGCCACACAGAGAGGTGAGCAGCATGGCATGCAAGTGAGGCTCCAGCGCCTCTCTCCCTCTTTTGTCAGCCACAGTGAGGGAAGATTGATTGAGCTGATTGGCTCTGGCTGTAGAGATAGAGGGACCCCAGGAGGGGGTCACCTGCCAAAAAAGTAGTAGGATGGAGTCCCAGAGCATCCCCCACAAATACACACCTGAGCACTCATTAAAAAATTACTGTATAGTTAACTTATAGTACAACATATACATGTCTACTCAGAAATAAGTCTCTTCATATTTAATGTGACTTACTCCCAGGTAAATCAAATTATATTAATCAGACCAGATTACGGTTTTGTTGAAGCTTTAAACTGTGCTACTTTGGACGGGGGGAGACATGGGGCTTTATCCTACAATGATGCATCATTCTGGTTAAAGGAAGTAAAAAATTTATGTCTATAATACAAGGATGTAGGCTGCAATCCTAACTAGGTCTACTCAGAAGTAAGTCATAGAGAATTCAGTGGAGCTTACTTCCAAATAAGCACATTTAGGACTGCAGCCAATCTCCTTTTGCAGCCATTTTAATTCTGCCTTCTATATCTTCACAACAGCCACATGCAGTAGGTTAGGCTGAGAGCTGGTGGCTGGCCCAGTGAAGTAAGTGAGCAAAAAATAATACTTATAATAATAAGTAAGTTTTACAATGTGAAATTGCACATGCTTTCAGTGTGTTTTTTTACAGTTCTATATGTTCATTTTAATTTTTTTTATTTTAAATTATGTTATCCAATTTTATTGTTTTTACTCGTGAGTTCTTTGTATGGTTTAGGGTTGGCATTGGGGGAGAGCAGGGCTCTTGTGCCTTTAACAGCTGTGTGGCAGGCAAAAATAAAATATAAATTCAGTTAAGCCTTTTCTATTATAGTGATACAATTATGGGGAAAGTTTCATGGGTTGACATTCTGTCTGCCAGACATAATATTATTATTGTCAGAGGTAATTTCCTAATCCAAGTGCTGAAGATGGGGCATCGTTGTATACAGATGGAACACTTAAAACCAGAGTCCAAATGCCCTGGCATCGACCAGGCTCTGTTCACCACTCTGGGTGGTTTACTTTTATCTCCTTCCTTTCGTTTCCTTCAAAATGTGTTAAAAGTTGTTTATATTGCTGTAACCTGCCCTGGGGCCTTCTGGTGAAGGGAAGGTAGTAAATATCATCATCATTATATTTGTTGTTGTGATGAATTGAAAGTGACGTTATTTAACACTTCATTAAGTATTTTTTCAATTCACAGAAATGAAAAATACAACAATTTGCATGAGGGGGCTGCGAACATTTTTGAGGCTTCAAAGGAGGTCCTGTACTCATAAAAGTTGGGAACCACTGTTAATAGGGGGGAGTGGGTTTTGATGAGCAGAGTGAACAGGGGCACAGCCCCAGTTAATGTAATGTTGTTGTTATCTTCATCATAATCACCACAACCACAATTTCTAAAGCACTTTTCCAGTGTACAAAGTATTTTCCCATTTTTTTTATCTCAATCAAGTCTCTTGGCTCCTTGATTTCTTTGCATTGGCTATTTCTCACATTAAGCAAGAAATGACCCAGATTTTCCATGGATATATGCTCAACAAAGAGCTCCAGTCAATTACATGTACATCTGTATGAAAGACAGGTTACCAAACATTCTTTGTTATGTTACTGTTTTCTGTTTTAAGCTGCACATGGTGTATGCCCAAAAGCCATAATAAGTGAAGAGATTGTAACCCTCCAGAAAAACTAATCTGGGAAAATGAAAGGATGGCAAAAAGCATTATTATGAGAAAAAGGATTTTGCTGAACACATTAACCATTAAAATACTGAGACTGAAAGCTGAGGAAGGGAGGGAGGTAGCAAGAAATATTTTGGGTAAATACTTTGTACCCACCTCTCACTACCCTTTGGTGTCATCCCTAAGCCCTGAGACCATTTGCAATCTTCTAACATCAGGATTTATCTTAGAAATGACCACCGGAATTCTGGAGCTCAAGGCACAACATTGATCAGTTGTGGGGAAGTTGTGGCCCTCCAGATGTTGTTTTACTCCAGCTCTCATCAGCTACAGCCAGCATAATTCATGATCAGGGATGAAGTAGTCCAGCAAAATCTGGAGGGCCACCCATTCCCATCCCTGCCCTAGATCACAGTACAACTAAGTTGCAAAGTCCATCCTCACCTACTCCACCTCTTTTCATGCATTACTTGATTCTCTCAGCCCTGCCACCAATTTCTTCCTACTTTGGTCAATGATTTACATCTCCCCTGTGCCTGTCCTTCTGCAAGATCAGCCACCCACAATGCATATCTGCACCTTTAACATTGGAGAACTTTCCACATGCATTTTCAAGGCAGCTAGTTTTGGATGTTAGTCTGTTGAACAATGCTGACCTATGCAGAATCTCAGGTTTTTACATTCCTTACAGGTAAACAACTTCTCAATACACCTAAATAGTCTGGGATAGTCTCAATACACCTAAATAGCCTGAGCTGGTAACATTCTAATTCTGCATCAGGTAATTACAAAACTTCAGCAGCCTCAGTAGTGGAAGCAGTACCTTGGTCAAAGGAGGAGATTAATGTTATGTTACATTAGTACATATATTTCAGGTTATTGATGTTATTGCTGCATTCACAGAGCAGATTCTCACTCGTGGTAGATAAGATACTAAGCTAAGGACTGAATCTATGGGTTTAGCTGGAAAGGCCAGCAACAGGAGAGATGACAGGATCATAAATAATGCATGGGAGTTGAGCATCCCAGTTGAGATGGGAAAACAAGCAGACAGGAATATTTGATAATAGTTTTTCCTAGCAACCTTCTTCCTTTAAGACACACAGTTCAACACATTTTTGGGGTAACTGTCCCAAAACATTTCATAATCAATGCTTCCATCTTTTGCAGAGATATTTCATTTTCATCTTTCTTTTGGTGATAATGAAAAGTAGTTTTATTCGGAATGCTTTTTTTAAAACAATGTAAATGGAAAGGCTGTCATACACACAGTGTCAAGGGAAGTATGGCCATTTCTCTAAAAATGGGTGGGTGAATCTTCCATGATAATTCCAGTTGCAGATTCTACAACATGCATCATATCATTTAAACATTTACTCACTCTACACATGCTGTTTTCCTTTCAGAACATAATGGGGGGGGGGAAGCAAAATGCTATGGAATAGAAAGAATAAAAACTACCCATGCAGCACAAACCTGTCAATGTTTAATCAGAAGAATGTTCAACTATGTTGGCTTAATCTAGGTAAGTGCACAGGACTATAGCAGGTGAAGGGAACCTTTGGCCTCCAGATGTTGCTGAACCACAACTTCCATCATCCGTAGCCATCGACCAACCTTGCTGGGGCTGATGGGAATTGTAGTTCAGCAACATCTGGAAGACCAAAGGTTCACCACTCCTGAACTTAGATAACTATTTCACACAGTGAGGTAGCTGCAGTGGAAATACATGTGAACAGAGGCTGCGCTATCATGAGCCAAAATGAACTTCTTGGCTCACGCTGGAGACTGGGAGAGGAAACAATTCACACCTTCCATCCACCATCCACAAAGCTGCAGGCAGCTAGTTTGTTTCCCTGCTTCAACCAGCTGCCATTAGGGCTGCCTGCCCCCTGCTGAATAACCATCCTTAGGTTTATGCAACCCCTGTCATCCGCTATGGAGTGGCCAGCAGCAATTGTGGCCTAGGACTCTAGGAATGCCTCTGCCACTTTGCCACAATGAGCAATACTGTAACAAAGCAGCAGCAGCGGCTGCTACAGACCTCTCTGGCACCATCTTGGAAGGTTGCCCATGCCTCAGTCTGTGCTGTCACCACTTTGCTGCAGTAGCAGCAAATACCATTTAAAATGTAACAGGAGGCAACTCTTAAATTTTACAATGAAGCAAAGTAAAAATAGCACAGGTGTTCTCCATAGCCATCTTGCCCCATCATGCCTTGTTCTGAGGAAGGACCTTATGTTGCAAAATAGGAGTGTCCAATGCAACATTTGCTGCAACATCTTGGGATCAGTTTCAGTTTATGTGGCCTGATGACGTGGACAAGGTGCATGCGATGATGCGGCCAGCAACATGTCTTCTCGACCCTTGCCCTTACTAGTTTATTAAAGCTTGCAGAGAGGGTATGACCAAGTGGATCTTTGAAGGAGGTGGTGGTCCCAACCACCCTGAAAGAGGTGGTGATCCGACTGCTTCTGAGAAAGCCCACCCTGTATCTATTGGTTTGTGACCACTACCTCCCAGTTACAAATACCCCTTTTTAGGGAAGGTGATTGAGAGGATTATGATGCAGCAATTGCAAGTACTTTGGATGAAACAGATTGTCTTGACCCATTCCAATCTGGGTTCAGGCCTGGATATGGGACTGAATCGGCCTTGATTGCCCTGACCTTTATTGGGACAATGGGACCTTGTTATTATTTGATCTCTCAAATTGACCATGGTATCCTTCTGAGCTGACTTAGTTAGATGGGTATTGCAGGCACTATTTTACAGTGGTTCTGATCCTGTCTTCAGGGTCAGTTTCACAGAATAGCATTGGGTGATTGTTTGTCGCCCCCCTGGCAGTTGTGCTGCAGGGTACCATCTTGTCCCCCATGCTGTTTAACATCTATATGAAGCTGTTGGAAGAGGTCATCAGTAGATTTGGAGTGAGGTGTTATCACTAATGATACTCATCTCTATTTCTTGGTAACATTTGAATCAGGAGAGGCCACTTGGAGTGATGCTTGGACTTGATGGTGGGCTAGATGAGAGCCAATAAACTGACTCTGAATCTTAGCAAGACAGAGGCACTGTGGGTAGGTGGTTCCCAAGCCCAGATAATTGGTCAATTACCTGCTTAAATGGGGTCATACTCCCTCTGAAAGAGCAGGTGCATGGTCTGGTGGTGCTCCTGGATCCATCTTTATCACTAAAGTCTCAGGTGACCTCAGTGGCTAGGCTTCTGGACCGGGATAATCCGACAACTGTTGTCCATGAACTGGTAACCTCAAGGCTGAATTACTGTAATGCACTCTATGTGAGGCTGACCTTGAGGTTAGTCCAGTAGCTGCACTGGTGCAAAACGTGGGGGCAGGATATTGCCAACATGTTACCCTGCTGCTGAAAGAATTGCACTGGCTTCTAGTTAGCTACTGGGCAAAGTTCAAGGTGCTGTTTTTTGTGCATAAAGCCCTATACAGCTTGGGACCAGGATACCTGAAAGATTGTCTTATCCCTTATGAACCCAATCGATCATTGCACTTCACAGGTGAAGGCCTCCTATAGATAGCATCTCATCAGGAGCTCTATTCTTCGCAACATAGGAAGGGGACCTTTAGTGCGGTGGTATTGACCCTTTGGCATTTATTCCCCTGAAATATTAGACAGGCACCATCTGTGTTGTCTTATTAGCATCTATTGAAAACCTTCTTCTTTCAACAAGCCTTTTAAGGAGAGACCTTATCCCAGTCTGCATCTGTGCTGGAATTCTTGTTTTAGGATCTTGTTAAAGATGTTTTGTTTTTAAGATGTTGTTAAATATGTTTTTAGTATTTTATCACTAGTTGTTTTGTGCCCTGGGCCCCTTTTGGGAGAAAGGGTGGGATACATATTTTTATCACTAAGGAATAATTTAGAAATGTCTTCATTTTTTTCAGTGTAATTTTGTCTGTCACAGGGGGTGACCTTCTATTTAACTTTCCAGTGAAGTGATTCATTGCATATCTAATGCTTAGACAGGAAATATTTATGCTGTAGTACTGATATAAGCTTAGTAATAATAAAAAATAAAATAAAATATGGAAACCAAATATAAGTTGAGCCCTACTGGATCAAGCCAAAGGCCCATCTAGTGCAGCATTCTGTTCTGACAATATCTAACCAAATGCCTATGGGAAGCCCATAAGCAGCACTGTTCCCACATTTGATGTTAGCATACTGCCCCAGAGGCTGGACTTTCACAATGCCCAAGCATGTGAAGAATTGGGTAGCAAGCTTAAGTATTCTCAACAGTTTACAGTGCATACCTATACATGCCCATTCAGAAGTAAGCCCCATTGTGTTATATGTAACTTACTTCCGGGTACGTGAGTATAGGATTGCAGTCGTAGTGTGTTACAAGTAACACAAACATAAGGATCAATGTTCTGGAGCAGATCAAAAGGTCCATCTAGTATTGTTCCCTCAGCAGTTGGAAGATCCCAACGAAGCTCAAACGCAGAGAATTATGAGGATAGTCATGAGTCAGATATACATTGAGTTAGATTCTGCATTCATTTGTGCTCTGCATCATACTGCAATGCACCTACTATTATCATTGTTTATTTATTTATTAGATTTATATCTCACCCTTTAGACATTCTTTATTGTTTAAAGATAGGTAGGTAGGTAGGTAAGTAGGTAGATTGATCACAGACAGATAAGGAAGAATTGGCTAAAATGAAATTTCAGCAGGGAGATATGAAACCAGGTCTCTGAACAATGGTGGCAGTGGCAGCTTTTTTAACTCTTGGGGGAGGGTCATAGCTCAGAAGTAGAGCCTTTGTTTTCCATGCAAAAAGGCCCAGGTTCAATCCCAGGCATCTCCAGGTAGGCTTGATATCTGGGAGAGCTGCTGCCAGACAATGTAGGCAATACTGACCCAGACAGACTAACAGTTTGTCTCAGTATAATGCAGCGTCCTGTGTTCCTCTAAAAAAAGAAAAACAAATCCCTTTATTTTCCAGCAAAAGAGCTTTTGGTGATCCAAAACTATTTTATTTTCCCCAAAATGTTCTGCATGGCACATTGCTCCAGAGCATTGAAAGGAAACAAATGGCACACGGCACACAAAAATAGATGGACAGGATCTTTATCTAGTAGCCTGGCTAAAAGACCCCCCCACCATCCTCCCCCCAGGCCTGTATTGTTAACTTGACTATAGGAAAGCCTGTGCCTGAAAACCACAGCCCCCAGCTTTTGTAGTCAACCAGCAATACTTGATTGTTTTGTTCACCATCACATTATGAACAAATACATACAAAATGGGCACTGATTATTTTCCCCATGAAATAGAGTGTGATGTAGCATGTGCTGTTCGGTTAGCAGCTAGAATGATGTTATTTCTGTAGCACATCAAATGATGCCGGCATTTGCAGGACATTATAGCAGCTCTTCTTTCACCTTTATGCCTTCCTCTCTGTGCTATCTCCCCTTCAGGGAGCTTACTCGTAATGTTATTACAAATGGATATGAACTGTGTATAAATTAAGAAAGAGAAATTTGGTGATATTTCTTAATGTATTTTAATAGACCCAACGTAGGCATGATTAAGTGCATAAGCCATGGAGTTAAAATTATTTGCAATTGAAGTTAAAAAAAATAATTTTATCATTTATTTGACACAACATAGCATAAGTTGCTCTTTAGTTTCATTGTCTGGGAGGGGGGCTTAATTTTCAATTGCTCATAGGTTTACATCTTATCTTACACCATAATGGCAAAATTAATGGGATAAAAGTACTGCATTCAAAGACAAATTATCATTTCGCTGATCTACTTCCCTGAGTGCAAATTCCCTCTTCTCCCATTAAAAGCTTTACAGCCATAAAATAATACTGGCAACTAAAATTGTGTTTCCTTTCTTAGGCCACAAATTTATCATTTATTCTGTCTGTAATGCCCATGTATAAATCCAGCCGTTCTGAAGCTTTTTTTCTGATCATGTGATGCATATTTTGGCATTGTTGCATGTCTGGATTTCTTCCATAGAACTTTAATTTTGTGGTTCAGTGACTATAAGTAAGAGTTCTCCCATAAGGGCTTGTACTTAAAACAGCAAGGGATATATGTTGTTTCCTGAAACAGCTGATATTATGCTCATGATGGCAGTGACTGGTTATGCTCCATAAAGTGTCTTTCTTTCTCCACAAAATCTCTGGTTTCTTAGCAATCTAGAAACTTTTTCAGGAGACAAACTGAAACATAGCAACTGGAAATAAGACTTTAAAAATACAGAGACATTTTATTTTTCTGGGGTATGAAGAGACGCACTTGTAATAGACCATGCAAAGTGAAAAATAAATAAGCATTTGCTACCAAAAAATAAAATAAAATACTGATCCATTCCTGTGCTGCAGTCGATTATAGGACTGGGCATCATTGCTGGCTTTATTAGGCAAAATGAGGCAACTGCATATGATGGGGGGCAGCTTTCCTCTCAGTTGGATGAGTTTCTAGGTTCATGAAAGATGCTATCCCACTTAGGGTTGCCAGGTCAGAAGCATCCCAAAACCTAAGATTTGAGGGGCGGGCCCTAGTAATGTCATGGGGCAGCCTGAATGATGTCACGGGGTGGGCCCGAATGATGTCACGGGGCGGGGGCGAGTGATGTCATTAGGCATGATACATTAAGCATCAATCACAGTTGCTTGGACCATACAATTAAAAAAAAAATCTGACTGTACCCTCAGCTGTACCCTCTCCGTGTGTAGTTTTGGCCTGAAGTCCACAGTCCCTCCTGCTATGCTGTTGTTGTTGTTGTTGTTGTTGTTACTATTATTACTAGAATTAGACATCATGCACAGAGTAAATTCTTAAAGGACACCACCTAAACGATTCTAATATTGCAATGGCACAGCTACATATAAAAGCATATTATTAAGCATAGGCCTCAGATGGGGCATTAATTGGACAATTACTGGACACCACCTATCTCCTCGAAATCACAATGTTCTTTTGTATATTTTCCAATTCATTCTCTTACCTGATTTTATGAGTTGGGAGCAAATGGTGTTACTTTATGGATTCCACATACATATGCATAACTTGATTTATCTATACCCAGCAGTAGTCAGTAGGGAGGAATAGTGCTGCTGCACATCTGTCCTCCCATCAGCAGTGTCACTGTTGCTTACTAGGAGGCAGAAGGGCAAGGCAGTGAGAAGGCTGGTGATGTGTGGGCATACTAGTGGAAGTGTCAGATTGCATCTACATTCTGACCTCCCCACTGCCTCAGCCCTCTGCTCCAATAAGTGACATAATTCCTTTCCACCTGCTGATAATGTCTACACATGGTTATTGTACCCTTGACAATTGCTATATTTTTGACAATTTTTCCATCTTGTGTCACAGATTCACACATGCAAGTCATCACTGTACATTGCAGTAGTTGGATTGTGGTGGATATATGAAGTCTGCATGTACATATGTTTCAGTAAACCAGTGATGAACGTGCACATATGAATTGGCCCTGTAACAACCAAGGATGTTGATTGATATACACTATCTGGTACTCTTATTCATAGAAGAACTTTCCACAGATAATAATAGAATGGTGTTTGTTGAAGTTATAATTAGAGAGATTTTTACACTGTGAACCACTGAAATTTAAAATTTGACAATCCTTAGGATGACACAGGAACACAGGAAGCTGTCTTATACTGAGTCAGATCATTGATATGTCTAGCTTAGTATCGTCTACACTGACTGGCAGTGGATCTCCAGGATTTCAGACAGAACTCTCTCCCAGCACTACTTGCAGATGCTGTGGACTACACCTGGGACCTTCTGCATGGAAAGCAGATACTCGATCACTGAGTTATGGTCCTTCTCTGTCCATGTGAGATTTTACGTCATGTCAAAAAAAGCCCACAAGTAGTTTTAATGTGCTAATATACTTCAGTACACTGTATCAAGAACACAATATTAAGAAAGGGTATACAAATATCTGTACTAGGAGACTTGTAAGAATATACGGTCAGGATTCATTCTGTTTCCTTGGAAACTTGTCCTGAAACCAGGGGATCCATCTTGAGTGATGTTTTAAGAGCACAGATTAAAAGTTAGCACAGAATGGGAGGTGTAATTTATTCCATCTTGATCTAGGTAGTTCTCTTGGCATAATGAGCTTTTAAATCTCATTATTTAAGTTGAAGCATTAGAACCACCCAGTCCTGAAGTGAATGGAATAGCACATATCATCCACAGGAGGACCTTCAGGCTGTTCTCAAGTGGACAATATTCCCAAAAATAATTTGAGTGAATAATAATATAAGGAGCGCTTCCAGAAATAACATCAGTTCAGTTTTCATGAACTATTAATCATGTCTGATTTAATGGGATCATTACATTTGGCATTCTGCATGTGTTAATAGCATCTAATGCACAGATGCTTTTTTTTGACTGTTGAATGAATAATGATCTGGGACTCAGGTTTTCTTAATGGCCCCTTAATATCAACTACTTTGGCAAAATATGAAAATGAAAAAAATGACATTTATTTTATATTAGCAATGTAGAAAATGCATACATCCATAATCAAGGTACACATTTTACAATGTGGTCTTAATGGCTTCTATTGAAGAGGAGATTATTATGAGGAGTTGGTCTTCCAGAAATGAGAGAAAAAGAGGGGGGAAATGTTAGGATGGGGGTAGTAATTTAAAGAACATAAACAGGCTATCTCAGTTTGGAAATAACAATTCTAGAAACTTGGAAAACTAAAGAAATCAGCAAAGCCAGGTCATCAATCAGATATCTATATATTACACATTGAAATGTTCAAAGAAATCAAAAGCACATTAGATGCAGGACACATACACAGGTACAAGTGGGCATTAGTGGAGAATCATTATTAGGTGTGCAATATATGTATGAGTGGCTTTGCAGGGCAAGAAGAAAGTACCTCTATAGTTTAGAGCATTTGTAGCAAGTATGCCACAAGTCAAGTCCAAAGTTCTCCTGTAGTTTCACTTTAGTGTGTCTCCTTATGCAGCCCTCTGAACCATGGTACAATTTTACACAGGCCCAGTGCCAACGTGTATCTTGTTCTGCTGGGGCTTGGGGCTCATAGGAAAAGTGGAAGAGAGGCAAAGCAGGCTCAGGCAAAAGGTCAAGACAAATCTCTAAGCAGGTCAGGACCCCGGGCAGCCCCTGCTGGCTGAACTTTCAGCAAAAATCTGTGGCCATCTGAGGCCTTCTGTCGAGTAGCGAGGCCTGGACTGCACTTGGCTCCAATTCCTTGAGGAGCCCACCATGCATAGCTGAAAAGACCTAACAGGTGCTGAGTTCTATGTTGTGGAAGGGATGAAGATAGGGTTGCAGTGTCTCTGGTTTTCACCCAGGGATTCTGTTTTTTTGGGGATACTCTGAGCTTTTATTTTTTTAAAAAAAATAAAATTTGTAGGTGGTCTGCTTCAAGAGATTTACACTGAATGTCACCCCCCCAGCAACTTCTGTTAAATGAGCTAGCAGCTGGCTCATCTAATCCTCACCCTTTCAGGTTTTTAGCCAATAGTGATGTCAGGGTTATGAATGACAAGGTATTTCTTGACATCCTGGCAGTAGCCAGAACCCATTGCAAGTCATGAAAACAGCTTCATTTTCCTGCTTATGTGCACATCAGGAGTTGAGTAAGTTTATAGCTTGCAGCAGTGGCATACAAGAGTGCCCTTTTCTCTGAATGCATTCTGCACAATAATTGGAGATCTAGAACAGAAGATCACAGCAGGATCTTGGTAGGCATGCACAGTAAAAACTCAGTTATGATTATAATAAAAGTATACATGCAGGGTTTTTTTAATTACTTGCAAAAATAGCTTGTTATACATTTTACCTTTCAAATAATCTTTGAACAGAAATTTGAAAGAAGTGTACACACATTTTATGATGCCATTACAATGTGTTTTACTTTTCTAATTATAAGGAAACAAACAAGTTTAAATTTTCTTGGGCTGTTAAAGAGGGCAGTTTATGTGTCTATTCATAGTCTGTTTTGAAAACCTTCCCAATATGGAGCTTTAATCCTACACTCACTTTTCTGGGAGTAAATCTCCAATGCTAATTCCATATGCCTGGGAGCAAAACCCATTGAATTCAATAGGACTTACTTTTGAGTAAAAATGGTTAGGATGGTGCTGTAAATAATGGGACTTTTCAGTGAACATAGCAAATGATTGTGTTGTAAACCTTTCTCTTCCCTTCTAATCCTGTTTTTAAGCAGTTAGGCAGGGCTTATTTAGGTGGCACTGCTTTTATTTGGTAGGAAAATAATACTGACTTTTTAAAGAAAATATTCTGCATTGACCAACTGGTTTTGACAATAAACTATTATATGGGGTCTATGTATTTTTACATCTCCAGTGTGTGTGTGTGTGTAGAGTCTTTCCAATGACCCTGTGAGGTAGGGTTGCCAATTGGAAACTAAGGTAGCTCACTATAAGAACTAAATCCATTTAAAATCAAATAAACATAAAAATAAGTATAAAACAGTTGCAAAACAGCTTAAAGTGGCATGATTCTGAATTTTGGGTTGGGTGAATGAAGTTCCTTATCACTGGAGGTTGCAGCCTTCTGAACACTTCCCTGTTCAAGTAAGCCCTATTGAATACATTGGGACTTGCTTCTGAGTAAACATGCATAGGATTGCACTATAAATATATTTACAGGTTGTGGAAATAATAAATACATTTGACATTCATTGCTTATATAAATACTTCTTCCTACTATGTCTCAACAAGTATCTGATTTCACACTATGGTTGTACATTATTATTTCCTCTACATTTTAAATGTGCCCTTCTTCCTTGGGGTGGCCATAGTCTGCCTGTGTTGTTTTCACCCTGAGGGGCAGATTAGGATGAGAGATGGTGAGTAGCCCATGGTCACCCAGTAAACTTTGTAGCTGATTTCCATTTTAAAAAATTAATTAAAATGATTTATATGCAGGCAAAGTTTATGAAGTAATGGAGATCCACACAATACATTTAAAGCACATCCAACTTCCCCCCAAGAATCCTTGGAAGTGTAGTTCCCCCCTCACAGTTATTGTTCCCATCACCCTTAACAAACTACAGTTCCCATGATTTTGTGGTGGGCTTCATGGGCTTCATGTGTGTTGAGTGTGCTTTAAATGCATGGTGTGGATCTGCCCTAGGTATGCTGTGCATTCATTAGTGAATTGTAAAGAACAATTTTAAAAAACAATTTTAAAACGGGGGAAGGGCTGTAGCTCAGTGGTAGGGCACATGCTTTGCATGCAAAGGTCCAAAATCCAATCTCTGGAAAAGACAATTGCCTGGAATCCTGGAGGATCAATGCTACTCCATGTCATTGATACTGAACTAGATGGTGCCAAATGGCCTGAGTTGGTATAAAGCAGATCCCTTTGTTCCTAAAAGATAAAAGAGACCCAACGGCCACTGTGAATCCAACGTGTATTTATGTATTATATTTACAACATTTATATACCACTTTATTATGAACAAAAACAAAAGATAAAATTCAGAAAACAATGTAAAATTATTTCATGGAGAATAAGGAAGGGATTTCAAGTGCGTTGCTATGGGAAGCTAAGAAGGAAGTAGTGAGGGGCATATGTATTAAAGAATATAGTATTTTAAGGAAAAACAGAAGGGAAGATGTTCAAAAATTGGAAAAAGAGATAGAAGCATTGGCAAGGGAATATAAAAGAACAGGATCAAGCAGGAAATACAGACAGCTAGAATGAAAAAGAAGGGAATTAGACCTTTTAGACACAAGCAAAGTAATGATTAATTTACTGTGTTTGAAACAGTAATATTATGAATATGGAGGAAAGTGTTCCAGGTTATTAGTACAAAGAACTAAAAAGAAAAGGGAAAAAGCAAGAGTACATTGTTTAGTTAGAAAAGATAAAACTAATTTGTATTCTGCAGCAGACAAAGAGTTTCTGAATTTTTATAAAAAAATTATATAGATCTATAAAACCCTCTCCAGAAAAGATAGTTAAATTTTTAGATTCTATAGTTTTACCACAGGTATTACAGGAGGATAAAGAAATGATAGAGAATTGGATATCCAAGGAGATGGAAGAGGTTATAAAGCAATGAAAAACTGGAAAGGTTCCAGGTCCCAACGGATATTACAAAACATTTTAAAACCTCCTTATTCCCTATTTAGTGAGATTATGTAACAATACAATGAAGGGAGCCTCACTACCAAGAACATGGCTAGAATCAAAAATTGTTACAATTCCAAAGCCATTTAGGGATCCAACAAAAGTTGACTCTTATTGACCAATTTCATTAATTAATCAAGACTAAGATACTTACTGCAGTAATGGCTAATAGGTTAAAGAAGATATTAACAAAGGCGATCGGCTTAGAACAAACAGGATTTGTCCCACGTAGACAAATGGCAGATTCTATTAATAAAATTATTCATTATAGCAAAATGTCCTCCTCCCCGATGGCAGTATTAGCCCTAGATGTATTTAAAGCCTTTGATTGTCTGGAATGGGGGTTTCTGATTGAGGTGATAACAAGAATGGGGTTTGGCTTGAAATTTAAAGGGTTGATTGAACTTTTTCTGTCCCCCCCCTCCAGTCCTATTTTAAAGCAAGTAGGCAGGGCTTACTTAGGTATTACAATTTTTGTTCTGTGGGAAACTAATACTAATTTTTTAAAAACTAATACTGATTTTTCTGCAATGACCAACTGGTTTGACAATAAACTATTATATGGCCTGTATGTATTTATACATCTGCAGTGTGTGCGTGTGCGTGTATGGAGTCTTTCCAACAACCCTGTAAGGTAGGGTTGGAAACCAAGGCAGCTCACAACAAGAAATAAAGCCATTTAAAATCCAATAACCATAAAAACAAGTATAAACAGTTGCAAAACAGCATAAAGTGGCATGATTCGGAATTTTGGGTTGTGTGAATGAAGTTGCTTATCACTTGAGGTTGCATTTCTGTCCCTGTTTGAGTAAGCCCCACTGAATACACTGGGACTTGCTTCTGAATAAATAAACCTAGGATTGCACTATAAATATCTTTACAGTTTGTGTAAATAATAAATATATTTGATAGTCACGCTTATATAAATATTTCTTCATTTATCATATTTTTGGTTTTTGGTTAGGAATCCTGACTAGTTGTGAGATGCTTAGTTTTCTGCCTTACTCATAGGAATCTTGTTGTGGTTGGCATGGTGTTGCATTTAAGAAATCATGGTACGAAATGGTCTGAATCAGTATAAGGCAGATTCCTTGGTTCCTAAAAGTGGGAAGAGACTCAAGGGCCACAGTGACTCCAACATTTATTTATGTATTTTTATTTACAACATTTATATACTGCTTTATTGTAAAAAATCTCAAAGCAGTTTACAGAAAGAATTAAAACAATAACGTTATTGGCAAAAGCGTTAAGGACAGATACTTAAAAACATTCAAAATAATAAAACCAACAATGAGTTAAAAACAGATTTAAAAACACAATAGCTTCCACATGCCTGGAGAGGCTTGCCTCAAGAAAACTGATTTTAGCAGGTGCTGAAAAGAGGCGTCTGCCTAATGTCAATAGGAAAGGAGTTCCAAAGCGTAGGTGCTGCCACTTTACAGGAATGATTTCTTACAAGAGCAGAACAAGTACTGTACTATGTGACACCCATAACATGGAAAGCACAGCTTGAACTTGGCCTGGTAGCAAATCAGCAACCAATGCAGATTTCAGAGCAGAGGTATTATGTGCTGATAGGATCTCACTCATGTCAGCAATTGTGCTGCAGCATTCTGCATTAACTGCAGTCCCCAGGTCAGGTTGTGCTGCATGGGGATTTCTGTGACCTTGGCTGACTGGCTGCTAGGATTTTTTTAGTTTGGGTTTTTGGTTATGAATCCTGACTGGTTGTGGGATGCTGAGTTTTCTGCCTTACTCATAGGAATCTTGTTGTGGTTGGTATGGTATTACATTTAGGAAAGTGTTACTGCCTTTTGTGTTGTTTTTTTTCCTATTTGCATTTCATTTATCTTTAACCTCACTCCATTACAGCCATAGAAGCAACAGCAGCATATGCAAGATAATTAACTCCCATTAGTGATAAGAGCAAGAATTTATAATTATTATTTTAATTAAAACAAGAGGCTTATGAGTACTTTGAAGAGGACCAGATATTTATTTTCTTTCTGAGCCCAGGACTGGGGCAAGGACTGGGTCTTTCATGATGCCTGGGGGGGGGGAGCAGGAAAGTAGTCGGTAAGACAGACATCCTGGCATTGGTAATCTAATTAGCAGGTATGTGTGGGGCTGTTGCACACTTCCAGGCCCAGAATCATTTTGAGTATGGAGGTGGAAACTGTGTAGATGTGGTTGATCAAAGGGAGAAGAAATTTTGAGTTAAGGAAAGCTCTGCTTTTATAAAACCTAAGAAACATACAGATACTTTGAATGTCTGAGTGCCTGCACCAGTGGAATACTGGAGGAACTTGTAAAACTTGCTGCAACAGTATTTAGAATGGAGCATGTTGTGTGAAAGACTCCTTTTCCTAACATTTTGGCTTCTTGTTTTTCTCCACCCACCACATCTCTGAAATATATCGTATATGTAATGGTTAACCATACTAAAAAATGTAAATAAGTTTATTTCGGTCAATGACCAGCAAAGGTTAACCATACTGCTGCCCTGGCTTACTTTATGTTTGTTGCTATTTTGTGTTTTTATTATGTTTGTATATTGATTGTGTATTTTTATTGTTTTTATTATATTTGTAAGCTGTGCTGAGCTCTGTTTTTAATAGCAGAAGGGCAGGATATAAATCCTCTTAATCAATCAAGGCTGAAAATGTTGCTTTTTAAAAAAAGATTTCTCACATCTTTCCCCAGTTTTTGGTGATAATTCCTCGGCACAAAAACAAAACAACTGGACAATCCCAATATGCAAATATTTGCATAATATGCAAATAATATGCAAATAATATGCATAATATGCAAAATAGCCTGCCCGGATTTGTGGAACTGGAATATGGCAACCCTAGGTAGGATGGAATCGGGTTAGAGGGTGTTGTGTTTAATAGGTGATTTCGGCTAATTGGCTAATTTGACGAGGTTAAGCTTCATTCCCTGAGTGGGTTTAGGTTGTCTAGTCACTTGTACTGCTAGGTGTGGGAAGGGAAGTAGGTAAGAACAGCTGGGGGCACCCTTAGGCACCTTTGGAGGTGATTGGTGGTTCTGGAGGTCTGCCAGGAAGGGCTTTACAGCCCGAGGGCAGGATATAGACTGCTTCTTGGGCCTACTTACCTCATCCACCTGAAGTTGTAAGGCCCAGGGGGGTGACATGGGAAGGCCCCCCTGCTCACCTACAGAGGTAAGCAGAATGGCTTGCTCTTGCCCCAGCAGGGGCTGGTCGTCCGATAGTTGTATGGCAGCAGCTTGCTTATAGACAGTTCCCGCACCTATGTTTCCCCTCTGCAGGTTAGTTTAAGGGGTTTGTTTATAGTTTAATAAAGTGGCCCTTTGTTCAACCCAGCTTGCTGTGTCTGTGTATTATTTCAACCCTCAGCCGCAACTTACCTTTTTATTTCAAGTTCTTCCAAGTTATGTTTCAAGTTATGTTTATGACAGTGACGGGTAAATCAATTTATTTGGGGGCAAAAAAGAATATGGGTTAGTAAAAAAAGCTTTATTTCTTAACTCCAGTGTGGGAGGATCAGGAATTCCAAATTTAGAAATGTATTATTTGGCAAATCAGATAGGCCATATTATCCCATTTATATTAGGAGATTCAAGTAAGCAATGGGTGCAAATAGAAATCATGTCAAAAGGTGGGATCCCAATAAATGTCTTCCCCTTTCTTGAAAATAAACTCCAATCTTTGAATGAAATGGAAAATAGGTTCACACGAACAAAATTTAAGGCCTGGAAGGAAAAGGTAATGGTTTTACTCCCTACAATATCTCCTCTGATTCACTTGGCATACTTCCCTATGTTTTTTCAATAAAAATCTCACGTATGATGTTAAGGGCTGGTGTACCAAGGGATCATATCATCTCTGTGATTTTTATCAGAGCGGAATGCCTGGTGGAGAACATAAGTTAAAAAATCAACTGCAGGAAATCCCATTCCCATGGTTATTATTGGAACACATCAATTTTTTTAATAATACAGAAATAAAAGAATTGACCAGATTTGAGAAATTTTTTTAATAATACAGAAATAAAAGAATTGACCAGATTTGAGAAATTAATATTAGCATATCCAGAGGATTCAAAGGGTTTGACATCCAATACATATAAAATCTTGGTTGATTATATAGGAAGATATACATCAAAATTAAAATTGTGGTGGAAAAGGGAATTGAAATAGATAGGGAAGAGTGGGCAACACAATGGAATAAGCCATCACACTGAACAATGGCAGCTAAACACAGAGAATTAATTTTGAAAATCATATATCAGTGATATCTGACACCTAGAAAAATAGCATTGATGAATCCAGGAACATCTTCAATGTGCTGGAGGGTGTATCAAAGAATCAGTACATATATACATGTGTGGTGAAAGTGTCAAAAAAATCACAGATTTTAGGTATCTGTGATAAATTAGATTGAACAGAAAACCCAATAAAAATTACTTTGACACCACAATTAGCTATATTGAATTTATTTCTGAATGAAGATCTTGATATTCATAATAAGAAGTTGGTAAGGTTTTTGTTAGCAGCAAGGGTTACTATTGTATGATCTTAGAAAGACCTTAAAGGGGCTAATATTGTTGCTTGGTATAAAACAGTTTGAGATATAGCTCTACTTGAAAAACTAACAGATAATTTAAAGAGAGCAAGAGGACAAATTAAAGGAACTAATTTCATTTCAGTATGGTATGATTTTATCAATTATATAAACTAACAAAATATAAAGATCCCACAGCCAATGGCATACACATGGATATGGCACTATTATCAAATGCTCCAATAAATGAAAGGATAGTAATGATATTCAAACATCCTTCAGGAACAGAAAAGAAAGGGAATAGTATTAATGTATGAATTAAAATTGTGCTAATAATTCACTATGGATCATCAATATGTAATCTTTACAAGCAATATGGTTATGATCTACATGGCGTAATATTTTCAGTTTATTTTGTCGGTTATGTTTATATTTTGATTATTTTAAAAATAAAATTTATTTAAAAAAACAAAACAAAAACAAAACCTCAAGGGGTTATAGAAGGAACTAAAACAATAACATTATTAATAAAAACAGTTAAAGACAGGTATTTAAAAACATTAAAATAATAAAAGCAACAATGAGTTAAATTCACTAATTGGGGAAAAAACCTTATCGTTTAAGAATGTACTTATAGGCAACAGATATTTCTATCAAACTTTAAAAAGCAGGGACATTGGGCAGCTATAGTGAATGCACCAAGGGAGCAAGAGACCTGACCTCCTCTCTGAGATATTGTACTGCCTTCCAAATTTGTAAAAATGCAAACACTGTTTGGATTGGTCTTTTACAGTTCTATCCACTTCCTTTGTAGCTTGGAAGAATTTGGTAACACTTCCCAGGATTCTTTGCAGGATGCCATGACTGTCTAAAGTGAAATAAATGTCTGCTGTGGGTGTGGCTCCCTGATTAGCCAAGCCAAACAGCTGTGAGTCTGGCTTTTAGAACACTGATGGCTCTTACTGAGCATGCCCGATGTTATATTCGACTTCAATATTAAATTTCTTAAATTAATTAAAAGTCAGCCATGCATTTATTTAACTTTTAAACTGCAGAAGGTGAAGGTCAGAGTATGGGGAAAGGTCAGTAATAGGATTACAGGTACTTTGGGAACACGGCTGATTTTTAATTAATTTCAACAAATTATGAGACCACTGACAGAAAACAGTCTGACAGCGGTCTGGATTTTTTTCTTTTGTTTTACACTTTGAACTCTCAATTCTGTCTGAGTGTTTTGTATATCACCATGAAAACTTACAGGGTTGTTAAGCAAGCATTTTTGAGTTCAGGATTGTAAGGTTTATGAGATTTTGTTTTGAAATGAGCTTATGGGAAGCAGCAGAATGGTATGGGAGATATTTTCAATTTAACATTAAGGAATGCAAAAAATCCATGCTGGCTATAGTATACAGCCACTCTTGTGGCTGTATAAACATACAGAAGATATAACAGCTTCTAAATGCCTGGGTAGGATTGCCTAACAAAAATGTTTTACACAAGAATATAGTCAAATATGGACGGACCTTGGATTTCAGGAAAGCCGATTTTAGCAAGCTCAGGGAAATGATGGGTAGGATCCCATGGCTAGATAGACTAAAGAAAAAAGGAGCCCAAGAAGCATGGGAGTTCATGAAGAACGTATTACAACAAGCGCAATCGCAAACAATTCCAAAGAGGAAGAAAAACGGAAGACATCGGAAAAAGCCAATGTGGCTACACGGAAGACTGGTGGAGGAGGTAAAAATAAAAAAGAGCATGTATAAAGAATGGAAGGAAGGACACATCACCAAGGAAGAGTACCGACGAGCGGCTCGGGCTTGCAGGAATAGCATAAGGAAAGCTAAAACCCAGAATGAGCTGAGGCTGGCGAGGGAAGCGAGGAACAACAAAAAGGGGTTTTTCAGATATGTTCGAAGCAAGAGAAAGACCAAGGAAACGGTGGGACTGCTGCTCAATGAGGATGGCAAAATGTTGACAGATAACAAGGAAAAGGCAGAACTGCTCGCCTATTTTGCCTCCGTTTTCTCCCAAAAAGGGAACAGTGTGCAACCTTGCGTCGGTAGCAATCTCAGTAAGGGGTTTGGATTGCAGTTCAAGATTGATAAGGAGATAGTCAGGAAATACCTAGTTAACCTAAATGAGTTCAAATATCCAGGGCCTGATGAACTGCATCCCAGAGTATTGAAGGAACTTACTGATGTACTCTCGGAACCTCTTATTTATTTTTATTTTATTTTATTCGATTTATTAGTCGCTCATCTGGCTGGAAACCCAGCCACTCTGAGCGACGTACAAAATAAAGGCATATAAACATCAGACATAAAAGTATATAAACATCAAAAAAGAAGTAATAAAACTAAACAACAAGGTAGAAGCTATCCCCCAACCCACACAGCCCAACCCAAAGATCAGAAAGTCCTCCTAAAGAAGCTCCCTTTTGAAGGCTGGAGGGTGGGGCAAGGCAGGTGGAAGCAGCCTCCCCTGATGGCAACAGAGTCTCTCTCCCCTCATAGTCCTTTTCTTGAGGCAGCTCCCTTTTGAAGGCTGGAGGGTGGGGCAAGGCAGGTGGAAGCAGCCTCCCCTGATGGCAACAGAGTCTCTCTCCCCTCATAGTCCTTCTCTTGAGGCAGCTCCCTTTTGAAGGCTGGAGGGTGGGGCAAGGCAGGTGGAAACAGCCTCCCTTGATGGCAACAGAGTCTCTCTCCCCTCATAGTCCTTCTCTTGAGGCAGCTCCCTTTTGAAGGCTGGAGGGTGGGGCAAGGCAGGTGGAAGCAGCCTCCCCTGATGGCAACAGAGTCTCTCTCCCCTCTTGCCATCATCTTTGAGAAATCCTGGAGAATGGGAGAGGTGCCGGAGGATTGGAGACGAGCAAACATCGTCCCGCTCTTTAAAAAGGGTAAAAAAGAACATCCGGGGAATTACAGGCCGGTCAGTCTGACTTCAATATAGGGACAGATATTAGAACAGATAATAAAAGAGTCCATTGGCAACTATCTAGATGACAATGCTCTGATTAGTAGGAGCCAGCATGGGTTTGTCAAGAAAAAGTCCTGTCAAACTAATCTCATCTCTTTTTTTGATCGGGTCACTAGCTTAGTAGATGGTGGAAATGCTGTAGATGTCATCTATCCAGATTTCAGCAAAGCGTTTGACAAAGTCCCCCACGACCTTTTGATTAGCAAACTGGTCAAATGCAGACTAGATGGAAATACTGTCAGGTGGATTCACAACTGGTTGGAAAACCGTAATCAAAGAGTGGTCGTCGGTGGCTCTGCTTCGGACTGGAAGGAGGTTTCGAGTGGAGTGCCACAGGGTTCTGTCCTGGGGCCGATACTCTTCAACATTTTTATCAATGACTTAGATGATGGAGTGGAAGTTTGTGGATGATACGAAACTGGGAGGGATAGCTAACACAATGGAAGACAGGAATAAAATCCAAAGGGACCTGGATAGACTAGAAAATTGGGCTGAAATTAATAAAATGAAATTCAATAAAGACAAATGCAAGATTCTGCATTTAGGCCACAAAAACAAAATGCACGGGTACAGGATGGGAAATACCCAGCTTAGCAGTAGTGCGTGTGAGAAGGACCTTGGAATTGTAGTGGATCGCAAGTTGAACATGACCCAGCAGTGTGATGCTGCAGCAAAAAAGGCAAACGTGGTTTTGGGATGCATAAACAGAGCTATAGTTTCCAGGTTGAGGGAAGTAATAGTCCCACTATATTCTGCATTAGACAGGCCTCATTTGGAATACTGCGTTCAGTTCTGGGAGCCTCATTTTAAGAAAGATATAGACAAGTTAGAGCGGGTTCGGAAGAGGGCGACGAGGATGATAGCCGGTATGGAGAACAAGTCTTATGAGGAAAGGTTGAAGGAACTTGGCATGTTCAGTCTGGTGAAGAGAAGGCTGAGGGGTGACATGATTGCACTCTTTAAGTACCTGAAGGGCTGTCACATAGAGGAGGGTACAGATTTGTTCTCTGCTGCCCCAGAGGGTAGGACTAGGTCTAATGGTTTTAAGTTGCAGGAGCGTAGATTCAGATTGGACATTAGAAGGAACTTCTTGACAGTAAGGGCAGTTCGGCAATGGAACCGACTGCCTAGGGAGGTGGTGGGATCCCCTTCGCTGGATGTCTTCAAGCAGAGGCTGGACAGCTATCTGCGGGAGATGCTCTAGCTGTGGATTTCCTGCTGTGAGCAGGCGGTTGGACTCAATGGCCTACAAGGCCCCTTCCAACTCTATGATTCTATGATTCTAAGTGCTAAAAAAAGTACAATGAAAGTGCCTGCCTAATATCAATAGGCGGGGAGTTACAAAGAGTAGACGCTCTCACTCTATAGGACTGATTTCTTACAAGAGCAGAACAAGTATTATGTGGCACTAGGGTTGCCAGGTCAGAAGCATCCCAAAACCTGAAATTTTAGGGGCGGGCCCGAGTGATGTCACGGGGCAGGTCCGAGTGATGTCACGGGGTGGGTCTGAGTGATGTCATTAAGCATGATACATTAAGCATCAACCACAGTTGCTTGGAGCGTACAATTAAAAAAAAATCTGACTGGAAATTAAGCTAGACATCTTAGCTAAAACATGGAGCCTGGGTAGGGAACATTTAAACTAGCCTACTTGCTTTCGGCAAGAAGGGATTAAGTGCCTTCAGGCCAGGCCAGTCACCAGAAGGCCTCTGTAGGAAGAAAGGAGCCTAGTGTTGTGGAGATGTTAGGTGGGAGCATTCGGGAGTAAATGCCCCTGAAGGCTGCAATTCTAAACACACGTACTAAGGGACTAAGCCCCCATAGAACTCAACAGGACTTACTTCTGAGTAGATATAGTTTGGATTGTGCTGTTGGTAAAGCTTGACTAGGGATCCTCTGCAAAGACATCCATATCCAAGCAGGGTTGGCAACCCCCTGCCTGGAATGCCCTGCCCTTATCTTTTAATGTGGCTGCTCCAAACTTCTTTACAGATTTGACCCTTCACTTCAGAAAGAGGTCTGAGAAATGAGTAAGAGTAAGAAGATTCTCTACCCTTTCTGTCTGCATAGATGCCTTCATCCTTCCCCTGAGCCCAGCAGAAGCTCTGGGCCAGGCGGAACACAGTGGCATCTCATAGAGGACACCCTCCCCTTTCATGGGGTGTATGATTTGTCCTGGCCCAGAGCAGATTTTGGGGTGGGCACCCCCAATTACTTATTTTTCCTGTATGTCTTTTTCTGCTTTGATTTTGTATAGATGTCCTCTTCTGTGCCCTGTGCCCAGCAGAAGCTCTGGGCCAAGCAGGACGGTGGCATCTCATAGTGGATACCCTCCCCTTTCCTGGGGTATATGATTTGTGCTGTCCCAGAGCAGATTTCGGGGTGGGTACCCCCATTTACTTATTTTTTTCTATGCGTTTTTGTCAATTTTGATTTTGCATCGATGCACCCGTGCATGCCCAGTGCCCAGCAGAAGCTCTGGGCCAGATGGGATGCACTGGGATCTCGTAGAGGACACCCTCCCCTTTCCTGTATAGATGCCCTCCTCCATGCCCTGCACCCAGCAGAAGCTCTGGGTCAGGTGGGACACAGTAGCATCTCATAGAGGACACCCTCCCCTTTCCTGGGGTATATGATTTCTCCTCGCCCAGAGCAGATTTGGGGGTGGGCACCCTCAGTTACTTAATTTTTCCTGTATATTTTGGTCTGCTTTGATTTTGCATAGATGCCTTCCTCCATGCCCTGAGCCCAGCAGAAGATCTGGGCCAGGTGGGACGCAGTGGCATCTCGTAGAGGACACCCACTGCTTTCCTGGGGTATATGATTTGTCCTGGCCCAGAGCATATTTTGGGGTGGGCACCCCCAGTTACTTATTTTTTTCTACATGTTTTTGTCCATTTTGATTTTGTATAGATGCCCTCCTCCATACCCTGCACCCAGCAAAAGCTCTGGGCCAGGCAGGATGCAGTGGTATCTCGTATAGGACACCCTCCCCTTTCATGGGTGTATGATTTGTCCTGGCCCAGAGCAGATTTTGGGGTGGGCACCCTCAGTTACTTACTTTTTCCTGTATGTTTTGGTCTGCTTTGATTTTGCATAGATGCCTTCCTCCGTGCCCTGTACCCAGCAGAAGTTCTGGGCCAGGTGGGACGAAGTGGCATCTCATAGAGGACACCCTCCCCTTTCCTGGGGTATATGATTTGTTCTGTCCCAGAGCAGAGATTGTGGTGGCCACCCCCAGTTACTTATTTTTTATGATTTTATGACATCATTATGTATTTATGATAATATCAGAAGCCTGATGATTTTGATTGCATAAATGTATTGTTATCCTTGACGGGGTGAGTCCCCCAATCACAGTGATATATCATACAGGGTACCCCAACATATATTTTGGGGTTCAGAGACACATTAAGTTTGATTTGAAGTTGCTGTAGTTGTCAACTCTTCTTTTTTAGTGTTTTGAACTTTCAAGCAAAGAAGGAACTGGGAACTAGGAACCAACTTCAGCATCATATCAGTTAAATAGATTAAACAGTCGCAGGGGGGTGGCTGACGTTTTGGTGTATATCTCGGGAACCAGACCACCTAGAAACTTAATTTTTTTAAAAATTGAAGCTGAGAGTCCAGAGATTAAGGGGCGCTAGCCAGAGAGCCAGAGGGGCCCCCAAAAACTGGAGACTCTGGCTGAAAAACAGAGACCTGGTAACTCTAGGTGGCACCCGTAACATACAAAGCACACCTTGAACTTGGCCTGGTAGCAAATCGCCAACCAGTGCAGATTTCAGAGCAGAGGTGTTATGTGCTGATGGGGTCTCACTCATGTCACCAATCATGCCACAGTGTTCTGCACTAACTGCAGCCTCCAGGTCAGGTTGTGCTTCATAGGGATTTATGTGACCTTGGCTGACTGACTTGCCAGGACTTTTTGTTTTGGTTTTGGGTTAGGAACCCTGACTGGTTGTGGGATGCTGAGTTTTCTGCCTTATAGGAATCTTGTTGTGGTTGGTATGGTATTGTGTTTAGGAAATCATCACTGACTTTTTCTTTTTCTATTTGCATTCAATTTACCTCTGACCTTACTCGCTTACATCCACAGAAGCAACAAAGTGGTTCCATGTGATCAGCTCAAACCCCTTAAACCCACTGATGATGTACCTTGTTGGTTGCATGATGGTTTGTTTCTTGCCCAATAGCGGTAAAAGAGAATTCACATACTGGGAACTGTGGCTGCAATTGCTGTTGTTTCCAAGCAGCTGCCTGTGAAGGTAGACCAAATCATGTGTGTTTTCTCTTTGTCAACTATTACTCACTGGAATTGAGTTGGCTGTCAAAGTGAATTTATAGTAGCCCACAGGATAGGCAGGAAAGGATAGAGAATCTTCTTATTCATTTTTCGAACAGTTACAGAGAAAGGTTTGAGGGTCAAATCTGTAAAGAATTTTGGAGCAGCCATGTTAAAAGGAAGGGGCAGGGCATTCCTTGCAAGGGGTTGCCAACCCTGCTTTGATATCGATGTCTTTGCAGAACATCCCTCATCAAGCCTTACCAACAGCACAATCCCCGTAACTACTCAGAAATAATTCCTATTGTTTTGTATGGGCCTAGTCTTTTAGAAAGCATGTTTAAAATTACAGCCTTCAGGGCTTCCATCTTTTCTTCTGAGTGCTCCCATCTAACATCTCCACAACACTAGGCTCCCTTCTCCTACAATGGCCTTCTGGCGACTGGGTCTGGCCTAAGGGCACTTACATCCTTTTTGCCAGAAGCAAGTAGGCTAGATTAAATATTCATTACCAGGCTTTCTAATCAAGTGAGAAGGAATGATCCCGTCAGTTCAGCTGGATGTGGGAACACCCTCTTTTAGCTAAGATGTCTATCTTAATTTCCAATCACAGATTTTTTTTTGTTTGAATGGTGTGCTCCAAGCAACTGTGGTTCATGCTTAATGTATCATTCATAATTACATCACTAGGGCCCGCCCCTGAAATCTCAGGGTTTGGGAAGCCTCTGTCCTGGCAAACCTAGTTGGAGATGTTATTGGGGATTAGTCCTCTGAATCTGAGGAAGGCCTAAATCCTCAGGCCAGAAGGGCTGAAATTGATGTGTTGATGAGCCTCTTCCTGAGTGCAGCAGCCTCTCATCCATATTGCCCTCAGGCAGATGGTCAGGCCCAACCTTTATGCCTGTCCTGCTCCCCCTTTTAACAACAACAAAAACCCTTAAAACTGGGGGGGAAGGATATGAGCAACTTCTGCCTGCAAATGTGGATTTTCCACAATGCCAGCATGGGGGGGACGACACACATGGTAGGTGTCCAGATTTTGAGGTGCCCCCCCCAATGCTGTGGAATGATTTAACATTCAGGGCATTGTGGGCCAAGATGGAGTACTGGTGGTGGGGGGGAAAGGCACACTTTAAAAAAATAAAGGATGGCCATGATAGTGGTGGGAGGTCAGTGGTGGGAGGGGTTCAATGATGGACAGGTTCCCTCAACCCTGCAGCTGTCCCTGTCTTTACAGCTGGTCTCCTGAGCCAAGGAACATGCTGCAGTGCACTTTGGAGAGGCAGGCTGAAACGTAGGCCTGATTCTATGCCAGTGATAGCCAACACAGTGGCTTCCAGATGTCATTGGACTACAGTATCGTTCTTGACACATTGAAGGTATCACATTGGTTACCTTTGTTCTAATCAGTGCTGTAATCAGGTCCATTGGAGCATCTGGTCCTGTCTATCAAGAGTAACATACACTTTAGCTTCCTGTGCCACTTACATTCTATGCAAAAAAAAAGTAACTTCTTATCAGAAAGCCTTTTGAGTTGAGTGCTGGAGTGCCAGTCAAAAAGCATAGGAAGCCCCTTTGTAGATATTTCCCTCGCCATAATCTCTTTCAAAAGAGCAAGCAGGATAGTGGCTGGGACAGGGACTGAGACACACCTCCCTTTCTGCTTTATGACTTCAAGTCAGCTAGTTAGTAGCCGTATCAACCTCATATAATCCATATAACACAAGCTGAGAGGAAACAGGAATTCCCATTCTTGCAGAAGATTCTGAATTTGAAATGTTTCACTGGAAAATGCTCATGGACTATGATGATGCTTTGCCAATGGCAAAAAGCTGTCACTCTAGACTGCTATCTGCTTTCTCCTTGCTCTCAGTAGCAGACTAAAACCAGTGGTTAAAAAAAAAAAGTGGCTCACAAAGAGAAAGAGAGGAAGGAGTATAAATAAAGTGTGAAAGTGCCTTTTTATATATAATGAGAATTATGGTACTTTAAAGGCATTAATTTTGCTAAGTTTTTTTTAAAAAGCTAACCAGTTTTGTTTTTTGTTTTTTAAGCTAATCACTGAGGCTGAGACAGCAGCTCAGTAAGAGTAAATAAGGAGACAATTCAAACCCTGGCTGGGAAGTGATAAGACATAACAGAGCAGTGGAGCCAGTGCCACAGCCACAGCCCCATTGCTCATGCTGGCCTGGGCAAAAGGCATGGGAGCCAGTAAATCGCTGTGCCAGCCTAAAAGTGATGGTAACAGGGCCAGCTTGGGATCCAGTGGACCCAAAGCCGGCTCAGCCCCTCCCTGCCCTCAGCATTGCCCACTTGGGGCCTTTCTGCAGGCTACTGCACATTCAGTGGGCGGGACAGATAGCTTCATGGACAGAGGCCTGCGGAAGCTGGCAAGAGTGGATGGAAGAAGACCTTTGTCCAACCCAACCTGCCTCCTGCATAGTCCAAAGGGGACTTAGATTGCATCTTAACTGGCTAAGATGAATTCAGAATGTGGTGTTTTCTGAAAGAAGGCAGAATGAGAATGTCTTGAGTGTGACCTTCCCCAGCCAATTCCCTCCTTTGCCCACCATAATGAGAGAACTTTTAACGTATGGATTTGTTTTCCTCTTAATTAATTTTGACAGGTGAAAGACGATCAAATCTGAATATATGGATCGTTAAATCTCTGCCATTCTTATGTTCTCCAGAGAAATGCTATCACCAAATGAAATGAACACTGTAGAAAATTATCATTTCTTTTCTCCTCCCCCACCTTTTCCCCCCAGTAGAGATTCTTAATGGTGCATATTTAAGAATTATTCACTTTCTGCAGTACTTGACAAAGCTCTTAGACGGTTTAAATTCTCCAGTGATTTGACTTATTCACACTCTTCATGGTTAATGCAGGATGACAGAAGATAATTTTTTTTAACAATGCCAGAATTTCCAGCTGCTCGTTAAAGTCTCACTCCTGTTTCTTTCGATATAAGAATATAAACATCCATTTGAAGATTAAAAAGCTTTTGGTTTTTAATTATTTTTGATAAATCTTATCCTTTGAATCCATGGCATTGTGACTGAACATTTTTATTACTTATGTTTGTTTTAACGATAGAAATAGTTTGAATGTACCTCAGTTGATTTCTAGGGTTTATCATATAGACAACAGTGTGCAACATGCCACTGGAATGTGCTCAAAGAATAAACTAGCCATTGAGACAAATCAAACCACATGGCACAGCTCTTACATATCTACAAATAGCAACCTCGTACCCAGTATCATTTGGGAATTCTAAGAAACCAAAAACTCAGCGCAGTTTTGAAATCAGTGGTTAAAATCAATGCTGTTTTCTTGATTCAAAATGGTGTCCAAAGGCATCCAAACACAGACAAAAATTTGTTACTTGATCTGAGATATGCAAAATTTGGTAACTTACGAGGTGTCCAAATGCATAGCAAACAAACAACTTTCCAAGATATATAGCAGATGTGATTCTCTTAAATACCTTGGAATGAGCACAGGTCACCTGTTATAAGAGAACATGTTTAAGTGCTAAACTTATTGCCATTTGGGGGGTAAACAGTTGTTCACATTTAACACACACAATATAAGAGCAATGCATTGCACATAAATTTGAACAGGATTAAAGTTTCAGCTTTGTTGACAGAACCTCCATTACAGCAGTGTAGAAATAAATCACAAATAAATGCTATTCCCTAGAAGTCATGGAAGTTGGAGATAATGAGGAAGAAATCATTGTTCTTAACATGAAATTGGTTAATTGCCTCCTACCAAATATATACTTTGTTAACTGAAGAAAAAGGCTGTCTTGCATTTTTCTTTAAAATCTACATTAGTATTGTATTTAGGAGGGCAGGTTATCACTGTGATTTCAGACCCAATTAAAAATAGTACCAGAAAAGGTTTCATGGCATGGAACCTACATATCTTAGAGGCCACATTTTTATATATGTATCCATATGAGACCATCCACCTATTGAGATTATTTTGAGGGCCTACTTTAGATTCTGTCTCAGTAGCATAGTGGCAAATTCAGAAGTGCAGGGTCCTTTCATGATAGTCACAGCCATACCCCCTTACAGTTACTCCCCCTTCAAATATTATACAGCCGTCTAATAGTATAGAAAAATCTGGCCAGGGTTGAATATTGCTTTCTGCTTCCCTGTCACTGTCACCATTTGACTGTCCTTTCTCACTGTCAGAGATATTGCTTGAATTACTGAATTCAGTGTCAACACATTTATCTCTTGCTGCTACCAAACTGCTTAATGATGTAGATGGGATGCAACCATCAGGATTCACTGTCTCTTCTTCTGCAATTACTAAAACTTTACTCTCCACAACTTGGCTTTTTGAAATAAGGTTTGCTCGCAATTGACCCTCACTGGAGCCTGCATAACTGACTCAGAAAGACCTACAGCAATGACTTTCCCCTCTCTTTGTCTGGGCTTTTTTTGCTACTGGGTAAAAGATGAAGCCTGTTTTTCCTAAATGAAGAAACTCACACTCTCTAAGCAGGCCATTCATTTTGCATAGGAATTTGTAAACTTTTAAACTTTGCTACGCACTAGAAGGTAGGAAGGGATTTTTCCACCCCCTTCTCCTATCTCCCTGTGTCACCCTCTCCTCCTTCCACAGATACCTAGAGTTAGAAACTGACAGAGGTGTTAGCTCATTTAGGCAGTTTTTCATCATCATCATCATGATGTTGTAAGGTAAAGAACGTCATTTGCTGAGTATCTCTTCTTGGTTGCCAAACTAAGTAAACCACATTTGGGCAGAGTTTACGAATTTTGCAAGAAAACTTAAGCATGGAAATTCCTGATCCTAACATCTGGTGTTGGCTGCATCTCTCTCTCTCAATCACTCACACACACACACACACACATTTAGCCATATTCATTTGCATTTCACTTTACCATGAACAAGACAGATATATACATTATTTGCTAATAGGCAAAAAACCTTGCTCAGAGGCACGTTACCAAATTCTTCCAAGCTACACAGGAAGTGGATTGGACTGTGAAAGACCAACCCAAATTGTGTTTGCATTTTGACAAATTTGTAGGGCAGTACAATCTCTCAGAGAGGAGGTCAGGTCTCCTGCTCCCCTGGTGCATTCACTATAGCTGCCCCATTTCCCTGCTAAAGTTTGATAGAAATATCTGTTGGCTAAAGGTACATTCTTAAATCACGAGGGTTTTTTTTGCCTAATAGTGAATTTTCCTGCTTTTTAGTCTGGGAGGTAAGGAATGGGATCCTGTGCAAGTTTGCTGATAATGGATTGATCATTTGCATGCTTATTGAGTTCAGTGGGATTTACTCCCTTGCAATCATGCTTAGGATAGGTGAAACCCTATACGGTTGTGGCCCAGCCTATCTGAAGGAGCACCTCCAGCATCGACAGGGATGCCGCTCAACAAGATCGACCTCAGAGGGCCTTCTCTGGATCCCACCAGTCAAAATAGCTAGGCTGGTGAGGACTCGAGAGAGGTCCTTCTCAATAGTGGCCCCCACTGATATACGCCATGCGCCATCTATAATGAGCTTCCACAGGACCCTGAAGACTTGGCTTTTTAGGCGGGCGTTTGAGATGGGCTAGTTTTTTACTGTTTTACTGTTTTCAAATTTTAATTGTTTTATATACTGTTTTATCTTGTACGTCACCCAGAGTGGCTGGACATCCAGCCAGATGGGCGACTAACAAATTTAATGATAAAAAATAAAATAAAAATAAAAACTGTCCACAGGGGATGAGGAGGGGAGGAGAGGGATGGGAGCAGGCAAGAGGGGGAGGAGGAGGGTAGGTTTGATAATTTGCATGTTTATTGAGTTCAGTGGGATTTACTCCCATGCAATCATGCTTAGGATAGGTAAAACTGACCATGGGGAGGGAAGCCTGGAGTGGGCAGGGGAGGAAGAAGAAGGAAAAGGGGAGTAGAGCAAGAAGGGAGGTGGAAGAGAGAGGAGAGGGGAAGGAGGGGAAAGGCAGGTCCGATCATTTGCACATTGAGTTCAATGGGATTTACTCCTGTGCAATCATGGCTAAGATAGGTAAAACTGACTATGGGGGAGGAGGAGGGGGGGAGGGGAGAGTAGAGGGAAGGAAGAAGAAGGAGAGGGGAACAGAAAGAGGGGGAGGGGAAAGGAGGGGATTGGAAGGGAAGGGGGAGGGGGGAAGGAAGGGGAAGGAAGGGGCAAAAGGGAGGGGATGGGAGGGAGAGAGGAGGGCAGGTTTGATCATTTGCATACTTATTGAGTTCAATGGGATTTACTCCTATGCAATCATGCTTGAAAATGAAATGGACTGATTCCAACTTATGGTGACCCTATGAATGTTTTCATGGTAAGCTGTATTCAGAGGAGGTTTACCATTGCCTTCCTCTGATGCTGAGAGGCAGTGACTGGCCCAAGGTCACCCAGTGAGCTTCATGGCTGTGTGGGGATTTGAACCCTGGTCTCCCAGGTTGTAGTCCTAGGATAGGTAAAACTGATCATGGGGGAGGAGGAGGGGGGAAGGAGGGGATTGGAAGGGGATGGGGGAGGGAAAGGGAGGGGTGGAGAGGGAAGAGGCAAGAGGGAGGAAGAGGGGAGGACAAGTTTGATTATTTGCATACTTTGTGAGTTCAGTGGGATTTATTCCTGTGCAATCATGCTTAGGATAGGTGAAACTGACCTGGGGGAGGGGCAGGGGGAGGAGGAGGGAAGGAAGGGAATAGAAGTCTCATCTCGGTAGAATGAGATCCTTGTAAACAAACAAACAAACTGGAGGGCATGCAGGAGGGAGAGACAGAGACCCCTCTTCATCCCAACCCCCACCTCCTTTTCTACTTACCTTCCTCTCCCATCAACCTGGTTGTGTCCACCCTCCTCCTCTGCAAACTCCAGCACTTAATTGCTTGCTATTCATCATTGTCTCCATATGCTTCACTCCTTCCTACTTATGCCACTCCCACAACATCCCTAGGAACCAATCAGTGTGAAAGGAGAGTGTGTTAGTCACTGAGAAGAGTCTTCTCAGTGGCTACCTCACCTCCTTTAATTCTGATTGGCTCCCATCAGCAGGAAAGGAAACAAGTTAGAAGACTCTTCTCAGTGGCTAACACTCCCCAGAATTCATGTTGGTTGGCTCATAGGATGCTGGAGATTTAGAGTTCCTGCTGGGACCTGGCTCCCAAAAAAGTAAGGGATCTAAGACCCCCTGCAATCCCGGATAGCTACACCATTGATGTCACTTTGAGAATTAGTACATCTGCTTCAGGTGGTTTCTCTAGACCAACCTTCCCCAACCTGGTGCCCTCCAGATGTTTTGGACTACAGCTGGGATCACCCCCAGCCCCTTATGATACTGAGCCTGATGGAAGTTGTAGTCCAAAACATCAAGAGGGCGCCATGTTAGGGAAGGCTGCTCTAGACATGACATCTGTTTATAACAAACTTTGGATAGGTGAAAGACTGGAGTTCCAGCTTTTGAAGTACAAATAGTCTGTGAATTGTGTTAATTATAGAGAAAAAGTTATCATCAGAACTGCTAAGTGACTGGGTCAAAATAAAAAGAAGTTGCATCAAAAAAGTAGACACATTAAAATCAATGGAATTCTGTTTTCTGGAGGCTTGTGAAAACGATCTTGTTCCGGAGAGCCTTTGGTAGGGACTGAGGATAGAGCCAGACACTGATTTTATGCCTTCTATGTTAATTTTTACCTCTGTAGTCCCTTCTGTACCACTCCCTATATGTATGTGTGTGTGTGTGTGTATTGTATTTTAATTGCATTTTATGTATTTTAATTTAAATGTTTTTGTGATCTTTATTGTGTACAATTTTTATTATGTACATGTTCAATTTAATTGTAAGCTGCCCTAAGTGCCCTATTATAGGGTAGAAGAGTGGGATAGAAATATTTTAAATAAATAAATAAATAAATAATAAGATAGTCATATACATTGCATCAAAACAGTAGACCCATTATTTCCTCCACACCGCATGACTGAAATCTCCTTGGCACACTAAAAAGTTCCTTCTGTTACATAAAGTTTGAGAACAATATTGTCACATACTTAACTTCACAGAAAGAAAAAAGGTTGTCTCTACTGAAGGATATAATAGCCACGCAGCACAAGCAATACTTTATAAACATCCTTACAGTGCAGATTAGAGCTGGTCAGGACCTCATGCCACTCTTCCACTACAGAGCTATAGTGTTTGCCCCACTAATTGTCTCAGTAGGCCATCATAAGCACAGAGGCATGCCAAGGTTTTTCTTTGTTTGTTTTAAGTACTGTAAATCATAGATGGGGAACCTGATGCATTCCAGATGTTGTTGAACTTCAACTCCCATCAGCCCCAGCCAGCATAGCTAGTGCTTGCGAATGATGAGAGTTGTAATCTAGCAACGTCTGGAAAGCCATAGTTTCTCCACCCCAATTTAAATATGTTTCTTGTCTTGTATTCTCTCCCTAATAATATTGTCAATTTTTCTCACAACAGGATTCCTTCTAACTTCACCAGCAGGAAAGACCAGACATCAGAAAGGAAAAAGTCTAAAAGACAGGAACAGTTGCCTTGTCTCTCTCTCATTACATCAGTGGTTATAATGGTATGTGCCCACTGTCAGGGTTGCAAGATGGCAAGGCTTCCTGGGTTGTCCTCCTTGTTAGGAACAATGTAGAGCAAAACATAGTTACTTTATGAGTTCAAAGGATTAGTTGAAGAATTACTGAAGGGGTGAAAATCAGTGGTAACCCTGTGTAAAGGCCTATTTATTTATATTTTATAAATATAAACTAGCTGGCAAATAGATGCCTCACTGGCAAATAGATGCCTTGCTGGAAGCACAGTGCACCCCAACTAAAGGCATGATAATTAGAACATTTAAAACAATTATTTTTCATTTATGTCTTGCCTAATGCTTGTTAGCTCATCTTATTTTAAGAACTGTCAAGAAAGAAAGAAAGAAAGAAAGAAAGAAAGAAAGAAAGAAAGAAAGAAAGAAAGAAAGAAAGAAAGAAAGAAAGAAAGAAAGAAAGAAAGAAAGAAAGAAAGAAAGAAAGACGTGAATGATGACTTAGTGCTAACATGAGGCTTGTTTACATGTTACACTGAACACAGGTAGAAGCTGTCTCTATGCATGTACAAGTGTTTGTGTGAAACTGGGTACACACGCTGATTTATATCGCTCAGGTATTGTGTACAGAGATTCACAGACTGTACAAATAATGAATGTTGCAGGTGAATAACTGTAAGAGGGTATAGCTCCTGAATGTATTGTGTGAACACTAGGGATAAGCGAGCATTTCAATGAAATAAGAATTGGCATTGGACTCCCTGATAATTGCAGGCCAACTATCTTTGTGGACTGATCCTGAAACCTGTGAACATCTGCTGCTTTTTCCAACACCAGATTTTTAGTACTTCGAATATAAGTTAAACTGATCAGCTTGCTAACTGACATTAACTAGGAGAAAGAAGGAAGAAAGTGTCTGAAACTGATCAGTCTGCTTGCTAATTGCCTGCAACCCAGTGCCATGTGTGTGTATGCAAGTGTGTGTGCACATGTGTGAAAGCTGCATTTAGGGAGGGGGCACAGTGAGTGGTTGGCAGCAGCAAATGGCTGCATTGCAGGCGCAGAGGCACACACCCCAGGCAGTATAAGGGCCAGCCAGGACCAGCAACGAGGGAGGGGAAGGGTAGGGAGAAGCAGGCTGGGTGGGTGGTGGGTGGTGGGTGGTGGGAGGATGAAGGGACTGATAGGCAGACAGGTGGAAGGAGAGAAGGTGGGTGGGTGGCAGGAGGATAGATGGATCAATGGGCAAACAGGATAGTGGAGGATGGGGGGCACTGAAAGTTGCCTTCCCCTTTTCCTTTCCAAAAAGGAAAACAGCCAGTCTCTGTTGATGTGAAAACTGACCAGGCTTAGTTTCAGAAGAGGCAGCAAAGCTGCTTTCCTTTCAAAATATTGATATTTCCTTCCAAATATCAGTATTTCCTTTCATTTATCGATATTTCCTTTCAAAATATTGATATTAATATTGATATTTTGGGGAGCAAAATTGGACTGGTAAAAGCAGCAGATAGCAGACAAAGAACAAATTCAAATTTATACCACCTGGTAGATTGAAGGAATGCTTTTGAAGCAGCATCACCCAAATATCCCATCCCTAGTGAACATCCCTGTGGTGATGAGTGAACAATGTTTTTGGAGGAGCGGTTGTTTTGCTCTTATTCACATACTTGCTGCTGGCTTTTTTGTTGTTCAGTTTTGTATCATTCTAAAGAAGAGATACTGCCCAGATTTTATTCTTTTAATAGCCACCTGATTTGGGCATTTTTCTTAGGAGACTCTCTCTCTCTCTCTCTATGTGTGTGTGTGTGTGTGTGTGTGGTATAAGAAAAGAAAAAAGTGCTTCCCATATGTTAAAGAACTTTTGTTTAAAGATCTACACTGTAATTTAACTGTTCAAATTTTTATGTAGTCTTAACTTACTTTACAGAGCCCACCCTTTCCACAAGTTTAAGTTTTAAGTACTTTGGGGGGAAAGTACAGTCCTGCACAAGACAGGATTCTTGATGGCTGGGGCAGCAGCATGCAAGCATCTTCATCGACTAACTCTTTTCAGCTGTGGAATTTCTGCAATGGGTGCTATCCTTGTTTCTACTCCACCTACAACAATCATACCTGACGGTTGTTTAGTTCTAATCTCATAACCTTTCTTAGGCACAGTGGAAGGGATCAAGGAATAGTATGAGCTAGTAGTGCAATTTCAAGTAGGGAGAAATTGAGTTGCAAGTTGTTATCGTTATCCAATTGATATAGATCCTCAAAGATCTGGGATCCACTGATCTAAAAGGTGCATTTTAATAAATGTTTATTCATTCTTCTTGTAGCTTTCACTGGGTTCTGAAGATATAAAAGCCAACTATAACAGAAGCATAATTTTAACTAGCAGAAACTAATAATTTAGGACAAATTATGCAGGTGCTGCAAATGAGCACTTATGACCAAAGGATGGAGGATGATTCAAGATTTATTTTGAACATTTATAAACATAGAGATTAAGGATATGTGGACTTGAGTGGTCGCATCTATTGTTTATGAAACAAGTAATGTCATGAGGTCATACAGTGTTAAGCTCCCACAGAGTTTACAATACAGTGTTAGACTCAAGCTGTCAAATTATAATTGCCTGTGAATTGTAACTGCAGCATGGCACAGACTAAGTCTGCTGAGATGAGATTAGTAACCAAAAAAATCTTATTAAATATGTGTATGTGGTGGGGAGGTAATTACAGAATCCTCCTAAACTTCCTAAAGTTTTTTTTTTGCAACCTACAAGAGTTTGTAGCTTGTAAAAATTGCAGAAAATTTAAGCTTCAGGAAAAAATATTCAGATTGTCATTCTGGCACTGATGAACTAAAAATACATACACTGTTACAGTTGTACATGGAAAGGCTTGTTCAAACCATCCAATGCCCCCACCAAAATGTCACTTTCAAGTACATGTTATTATATTATTATTATATTATATTTATTAGTCGCCCATCTGGCTGGTTGACCAACCACTCTGGGCGACATACAAGATAAAATACATTGAACATTAATTCATGTGTTGATTCAAGACACCTGCTGTGTACAGAACTATAGATCCATCCAGTCATTCTTTCTGTCTCCTAGCTGATTGATACAGGAACTAGCCAGTCACTGAATCTCAGGTCCTGGTCACATTCTTTGCTTCATTTGTGTCTAATTGGGTCTCCGTCAGGCTTAGTGTGCTACATACTGATCTGTAATTTATTACGTTTTCTTGAGAAGGTGGAGGTCGGTGCTATTTGCAAATGATATGGAGTGTCTGCTACACTCAGCACATCTGGGCCAAATTTTTCTACTGTGCTGTGCTTGAGTTGTAAGAAATGCCAGACAGCTGCAGGAGGAAGATCAAATTCTTTCTGAAGTGCCCTAAGGTTTCTAATTCATCATTCTGTGTTATGATAGGTGAGAAGTACAAGATATCCCTTTCTGTCTATATTTTCCATAAAGTTGGATTGTTGGCTACTGTGTGGGGTATATATGGCAGGCACGTTGAGGTGCTTGGAGCCTAGTGCTGCCCAGCTCTGTAGTGGGGCTAGGTTGTATACTTCTCTCTGTGCCCACTGTGGGATTTCATCCTCAACTTCCTGCTGGTGCAGTTAGGTATGTGTTGTGGTATACTCACAGGTTTGGAAGGTTAAAGCCACCTTTAGTCAATGAGAGCAGTAGTTTGCCATATGCCAAGCTGGGCTTGTTGTTTGGACCCACAAGATTTCCTTAATAACTGATCAATTTATATAAAGTTTTTCCTCAGAAAAAACAGAATATGGTGCAGATTAATTGCATTGTCCCACAGTTTCATATATAACAGCAGGACTGGTAGCCTAATATAAGTTAATGTTTCTTGCAGGTGACAACAAAAAAAGCTTTTCTAGTTTTTGTTAATGCTAGACTAGAACCAAATTAATATTAGCCCTATTCTGTGATGATTGTGTATTATCTACTACCCACATGTTCACCAAAGGTTTGCTTTGTGCTGTTGTTTGGAAGCATATTGCCTTGGCCATTGAACATGATGGTGATGGGGACAGGTGATCCACAGTGTATTGGCGGGAAGGGACTTGCAAGGAGATCACAGTAACTGAATGCTGGATGATGCCAAGAGCCACAGATTCCTTTCATTATTTGTACATGGCTCTGACTCTTTACCAGCTCTTCCCATGGCACTGGGAGCAAAGAAGGGGCAAAGGTGCCCCACTCCAAGTTGGTCTTCAGGGGAGCTCACACACTACACTACTTTATGGAGTTATAGCAGGCACTGGGCCTAGGGATAGGGGAGAAATCAGATTCAGTTCACATTTAAAGGTGAATCTATCAAATTCATACTGTCTGAAACAACATGATAAATAATTCCCAGCCATCTTTTGACATTCATACTTATCTGTTTTGCATTGCAGTTCTCCAACCAAACAACTTTTACAAAAATACATATATTATTGCAAAGTGTGCATAAAAATAAATATATGGGTGACAATAACATAAAAAACATATTTGGGGAAATTCCTTGCAAAAAGTTGTACATCAATCATAGCTGCATACAAAAATGTACTTATTCGGAGAAATCCACACAAAAATGCTGAAGAATTTTCATGAGGATTTTTGAGAATTAAATCTATGATTGGAAAAAAATGAGAAACTGAGAAATTGAACCTAATTTCCATCCCTAACTGGGCCTATTGGCCGCTCCCAACTTACCTATGTACCTCCCATTGCCAGGCTTTGTGAGACTCAACTGTTCTTCTACCCTCATTGAATGTTTTTCTGCTGCTGATCTAAGTAAGTGAAAATGCTAATTTTCAAAGCCAGGCAACATAGCAGATAAAATTGACATATCTGTAATTGGAAAAGTTCAGCAAAATTCTGTTCAGTGCATATGCAATTCCTATATTGGTTCCATTGCACCACCTCACATGTTTCAAACTCCTGTGGTTGAACTGATGGATGGATTCCAATGCTGGATATTTCATATACAGCTTTGTGAAGGATTATGACTGGAGGATGCAACCTCTAGTGACCAAAATAAAAGCAGAGAACATCTGCAAAGAAAATAAGTTCATCAGAATTTCCCTTGCAGCTTTCACTTACAGGAAGCTTGGCAAGTGATACAAGGAAATTGAAAGACAAACTACTTGTTAACGATATGTGCCTGGCCTCACTGACCTCGTCTGGGTTAGAATGTGACCTTTAAAACCTTTACTTAAAAGAGAAAAGATGCTAGGAGCCACAAAGAAGGGAAATACACATTATCTCTAAAGATGGAAAAAATAAACTTTCACCAGGGCCTCATAAAGGCTGTTATTTTGAACACTGAGCACCTATGGTACTGAGGTCAACTTTGAAATGTTTAAGCCAATATATTTATATGGTCTAGTCAAGGATTCTTTCTGTGGGAAAACAAAAATCTTACAAGCTGGATTCAAGAAATGATCAGAAAAAGACCTGAAAGCATTGTGTTTGTAATGTTAGATAGATAGACAGATAGACAGATAGACAGATAGACAGATAGACAGATAGACAGATACTCAGTGGTTGAGTACTGCTAGGTAGCGGGGTACACAGTCACCCTGATCCGCCTTGTGACTCTGATCTGGGGGGGCATCAATCCAGGGACCACCTACCCCACCTCAGAGCCACTTCCCAATAGGTTTGAGGGAGGGGATAATGTTTAATTAGGGTTTTTAAACCCCTAATTAAACATATGGTCAGGAGGGAGGCAGGGAATGGACATGTTGCATCTCTTTCCCCCCTCCCGATCAAGAGCAAGTATTAATTCTACAAGGTGCTGAAATACATCCTGCACCCGGCGGGATTGCTGCCTCCACTGAACAACTGTTGAGCAGAGGCATCAATCTTGCACTATGCTGCTTCACGAGCGGCTTTCCAGCAAGAAAGCTGCTTGCAAAGCAGCAGCAGCACCCTAAAGGATCAATGCCTCTATTCAACAGCTGTTCAGTGGAGGCAGCAATCCAGCATGGTGCTGGCTCTCAAATTACTTTCTTGCAGGAAAGCCACTTTCAAAGCAGCACCCACACCCCACAAGATCTATCCCTCCGATCAACAGTTGTGAAGCAGAGGTATTTATTCTGTGGGGCAGGGCTCATGCAGGGAGGAGAGCCAGAGCATTGGGCCTGCCTTCTCCTGGAAAGATGCAGAAGGTACAACTGGACCTTTTTGTGGGTTTTCCCACATAATGGCTGCATCTTCTTTTTGCCTGATCCCCCCCCCACAACAGCTGGGGATAACTCTGGGCTATCCAACCCAGCCTGTAGCTATCCGTGGCTGCTCAACCCAACTCAACTGAAGCCCAAATAGGCCTGATTTGGCTCAGGACTAGGGTTGCCATATTGCCCAGTTAGCTGAGTTTTACTACCTAGTTAATGCTACCTAGCCCATTAAGAGACCTGGATTCCCAGCTTTCATTTTTTTAAAAAAGCAAGGCTCTAGCCCTTGTGGATCCAGAGATACAAGACACAATGTGGAGGCAGTTTTCTGCCCATTTAATGAGAAATCAACCTATTGTCACCTTCCATTGTTGTTAGCCAATGAGGACACCACAGCTGTCCTGGGAAAATCAAGAATTGTAGTCTGCCTGCCTGCTGTATATGCAGAATATAGCAGTTTAGAAAATTGCACATGCTCATTTGATCAACACATGCAGCTCCACCCCTTACCCATAGACTTTCTGGTTGAGTCAGCAAGGAGAAGCAGCCTTCGTCTCAATTGCCTCTGTGTCTCAGGGTGTGTGTCTTAAGTGGTGAATGCGTTGGGAGGGTCTGCCTGCCACGATAGAGGATGGAATAATAGGGTTTGAATCCACCAAATGTGCCTTCCCTGAACAAATACATATATAAAAGCAAGCCTTTCAGTAGAAAAGGCTGAGGTATTAGCATTTGCGTTTTTCAGCCCTGCCCCACCCTATAGGTTGGTGCTTATACCCAAGTAAAGTTGTATTGGAATGCAGCCTCATTCATCCTGTTGCTCAACACACACTCTGTTCAGCAGTTCAGAAAAGGCTAAAAAGTATTTTTTAATACATTTCCTTCAAAATGACTGGCAGGCATCTCCCTACCAAAGATCAGAGAGAGAGAGAGAGAGAGAGAGAGAGTTTTGAAAGCAACAAACAGAACAAACAGTACCACCACTACTTAGCTTCTGCAAAAGAAGCCCCTCTGAGCATTCCATCCTCAAAGCTCTATAACTGCCACCTTGGTAACAGCATTTGTATGTTGGCAGCTGATGAAGGCGGAAGCTGAAACGCTTTGTTAATATCATAAAAACCTCTGTTTGGTTAATCACAATTACGTTTATATATATACATATACACACACACACACACACACACGTACATATGCATACACACAGAGAGACTTTATCTATATTCAGTGCAGTGGGGGATGTAACCTTTTCCCCCTTAAAACCAATAGGAATGGAACAATACATCTTGGGGAAAGTTATTTGCTTACTATGTGGCATATTTTGCTCTTGGTGCTATGTCTGCCCGCTGGCAGCGGCTGAAATCCCTTGTTCCTAATGCCAAATTAATAGAGGCAAGCTTAGAATTTAGTGCTGTAGAATGCACTCAGCACGTATTTAGAGGAACCATTTTCTTTATTACTATTTCATATTCAACGCCCGATTCTTGTTTTTGCAAGGACTAGAGAGAATTTCTTTTATTTAAAATTTGAAATGAAAATGATTGGTTTGTAGCTATCTCCTTTTATACAGCCAAATTTCAAACATATGTTTTGCTATGGCAACCACTTTGAGAACTTTTTGTTGAAAAGCAGGTTATAAACATTTTTACTACTACTACTATTTTTGGCAATACTCCATATACATTGTATGTTCAAAAGAATGCATCATACCTATTTACTTGCTGATCTTCAATTTACGGCTCAGCATAAGTACAAGCTTGATTGCCTTCAGATACTTCAAACTTATGCAGGAGTATAGTTTGGTGTTGGAAAGGATTCTATGACAGCGCTGCTTGCTTTGAAGCTAATTATGTAAGATTATTGACTGAACTGATAATATTGAAATCTTGATTTCTGTCTGTGTTACAGGTTGTAGCATTCATTTCACATTTCCTAATTGTTGCTAAGACAACATCTCGGTCACAATATTGCTTTTAATTAATTGCTTTAATTAAAAAGAGAGAGAGAAAAACCAGACCCCTTTTGGACTTTTTTCTGTCAGAGTTCTCAGAATTTGTTGAAATTAATTTTAAAAACAGCCATGTTCACAGAGTACTGATAATCCTATTACTGACCTTGCCCCTTACTCTGACCTTCATCTTCTGCAGTTTAAAAGTTAGAAAAATCCCCCTCCTGCCTGCTCCTCTTCCCCTGCTCCCATCCCCATCGCCTGTGGTCAGTTTCACCTGTCGTAAGCATGATTGCAGGGGAGTCAATCCCACTGAACTCAATAAGCATGCAAATGATCAATCAATTCTCAGCAAACTTGTACAGGATCCCATTTCTTACCTTCCGGATAAAACTGCAGAGAAATTCACTAATAGGCAAAAAACCTTGTCGTTTAAGAGCTGTAACGAATCAAATATTGGGAATTTTTAATCTTTGATTCACCTCAGTGAACCAGAGTTTGGAAAACCTGCAACAGCAAAGATTCCTGGGAGACAGCCTCTCTGTGACCCCTGAGAACATATCATGAAAGCCTGAGGGTATAGACTTCCTGTCTACTATAGAAATTTGAGGAATGTTGCCCAGGAAGAATCAGGCACTCCTTTCAAACAAAGAAATTGTTTTACATAAGGATTAGGATAATTCGTAACCTTTAGAAATCATCAGGAATCTACAGCAGGGAGATCACACCTATTATCTGGGAACTTATCAGGAAATGGGTTGGTTCACATCTTCCTGGTCACATTTACATTGGAGTCAGTTTAGTGAGAAAAAGGTATAAAACATGAGAGGTTGGGAGGGGTGAAGGTTTCCTCATCTGGAGGGGTCAAACAGCTGCTTTTCTTATCAACGCACCCTAGCCTCTTCGGGAGAATTGCAGAACTTCTAAGCTAAGGATTTGGGTGAGAACTTTCAAATCTGGCGCTGGTTACAAAGGGCGGAGCTTTTGCTCATTGGGCTAGATACGAAAGTCTCTCTCAGCCTTAGTCTTGCAGCAACTCTCCAGGAAAGTTATATGCAACTTCTGGGCCTTTTTCTTTCCTTTTTCTTTCTGTGTGGGTGAACTTAATGTGAAAGTGTCCATAGGGTTAGTCTCTTTGCTTTAATCTATCCAGTGTTGCTGAAGGAATGAATAATAGTTAGAAAGCTGCTCATTGTTAACTGCAATTGTAAACTGCAATATTTTTCCTTGTTTCTTCTCTTAATAAAACCACTCTTTATTTTACTTTCAGTGTGTGTGTCATTGGGTTAAAGGTAAATTTATACATGCTCTGGGGGTGTCGTGCGGGTAACTCCAGCCAAAGATGCTGCTGCTCTCAATAGGGGAACTTGCATTTCTAGTGAGCTCTGCTCATGAGGAAGTTCAAGGTCCATTCGTAACAGAACGTACCTATGGCCCACAGATATTTCTATCAAACTTTAAAAAGCACGGAAATTGAGCAGCTATAGCGAATGCAACAGGGGAGCAGGAGACCTGACCTCCTTTCTGAGATTGTACTGCCTTACAAATTTGTAAAAATGCAAACACAATTTGGGTTGGTCTTTCACAGTCCCATCCACTTCCTGTGTTGCTTATTAGTGAATCAATAATTTAAGATATGCAGGTGAAACCATACTACTAGCAGAAGCCAGTAATGATTTGAAATAAATGCTGATGAAAGTTAAAGAGGAAAGTGCAAAAGCAGGACTACAGCTGAACATCAAAAAGACTAAAGTAATGACAACAGAAGATTTATGTAACCTTAAAGATGACAATGGGAACATTTAATAATAAATTTGGTCCATTTACCAAAATGGAGACAACAGTCAAGAAATCAGAAGAAGGCTAGGACTGGGGAGGGCAGCTATGAGAGAACTAGAAAAGGTCCTCAAATGAAGATATGTATCACTGAACACTAAAGTCAGGATCATTCAGAGCATGGCATTCCCAGTCTCTATGTATGGATGTGAAAGCTGGACAGAGAAAAAAGCAGATAAGAGAAAAATCAACTCATTTGAAATGTGATGTTGGAGGAGAGCTTTGTGGATACCATGGGCAGCAAAAAAGACCTGAACTTACAAGATCTGAACACGGTGGTTTATAACAGATGCTATTGGTGGTCGCTGATTCATAGGGTCACCATAAATTGTAATTGACTTGAAGGCACATAACACACACATAGTATTGCCAGGGCCGGTTTTAAAGGGCAGCCAGATGGGGCAGGGACCGAGGGCGCTCCACTTCCGCAATCCTTGGCAGCAATCCTGCAGTGGATAGCAGGGCAGGAGCTTCAGAGCCACCTGCCATTCCCCCGCTTCACCTACCTTTCTCTCTGTTGTTTTTTGTGGCTGCACGTGCTGCACGAGCAGGTTTGCCATCAATCAAAATGGCGGCTGAGGTTTCCCTAAGGGGCTGAAGCCTCTGCCACCATCTTGGTTGATGGCAGCAATGAGCGCATGTAGCATGTAGCAAACCTGCGCATGCAATGCATGCCACTGAAAAAACAGCACAAAGGTAAGTAGAACAGGGGAATTGCGGGCGGCTTAGGAACTCCCGCCCTGCGATCCTCGGTACCAATCCTGCTATGAATCGCAGAAGGGGAGTGCCAGGGCCCGGGGCAGGCTGGTGCCCAAGGGCCCCGGCATGCCTGGTGCCGGCCCTGAGTATTGCAAAAACAACACATTTTTAAAAAAAATCTTGAAGGAAGGAATGAGAAACATAGGAGTATGGCATGATTAAGGACTCACTGTCTTTTAAAAAAATCTTTCTGTGGAAAAAAGCAAAATTTCAAGGTGGTTAGCATGAAATCCCCTTGAACTACCCACTTGAAATTTGGCAGAGTTAATCTCTACAGGAGCTTTCATTTCCCCATGTGAATGTTTCCTCCATGGTGCTGCCAGCCAGTGCCTCTCTAATGCTACCCACTTGTGTTTAGTATTGTAAGCCTAATTTTAAAAACTCTATTTTTTTCCCAAAAATTTCAAGAAAAGAACAGGGGAAACACAGGAGCATGAGAACAGGCATGACTGAGCACTCAGCCTTTTTTAAAAAAACAACAACCTTTTTTTCAGAAAAATAAAACTTTAAAGCTAGCATGAAATAAAAATTTAAAGCTAGCATGAAAACCCCTAGAGCTACCCATCTGGAATTTGGCAGGGTTAATTCCCTCTATAGGGACTACTATGTCACCAAATTTTATGCCCCGTGTGAAAAAATAAACCTGTTAAAATGTGGCTAACATGAAAACCTTAATCCCCTGTATAACTACTACCACATCTCCAAATTTCGTGCTATTTTGGTTTTGCAGTGTAAGTCAGTGGGTTTTCCAGATATTTGTAATATCTGGATTGTGATTTGGATCTGGATTATGTCAGATCTATCCAGACCAGATTGGGTCTGATCTGTATTTACAAATCAGAGCCACAAATCAGATCAGGGGGTATGTGCACAGCCCTACTAAAAAGCCCAGAATAGAATAGAACAGAATAGAACTCTGTGCCTTGTCATCTCACAGCATAACCATCACACGGCTGAGCAGCTATCCATGAGTGCTATTTTTTTGGACAGAAGAGCCACATTCCAAAAGAGTTTTTGTCTCTTTAAAAGTTGTGAAAAGTCCCACAGGTGCAGTTTCTTTCACAGTTTTGTAATAGTAGAGAAACTGCATCTGACTTATGTTGCCTTATTTCAGGCCTTCCTTCAGTGTTAGGGTGACAATGGGCAAAGCTTACTGTCCTGTGGACCACATGACTGCTGTCTTCTTTAAATGATCTCACATGTGCCAACCCTCATATAAGTGTGGTATTAGTTATATTCATGTGACTAAAGCCAGATGGCTGCCCTAAAAACACTGCACATGTATCAGTGGAGTATGTGATAAGTACACTTAAACATGCTGACAGCTGTACAAAATACTTTCATGGATAAGGCTCATTTGGATGCCAAAAAGTAAAAGGAAGTCTGGCTTTGATTCAGGTATTCGTTGCCATGCCAAATATTCCAAGTTTCGGTATCTTAGCATACCAAAATACACAGAGAAGAAGTGTCTGCCAACAGCTGACTTTGTGTTCTACAGAGCAAAAAATAATGAAAAAGACACAGAAAATGTAAGACTTCTATATTTTATTGCGCTTAGGGCTTTTTTTAAAATACAGACTCATTTGAAGCATAGTTCTCTCTTCTAAAGGTTCTTTATCAGATGTAGATTTTCCAAGAACGGGATCACAGGAATAAATATGTCATTTCATTCCTGGTTGACAGTAAACAATATCTCTGAGTAGTTTATGGGCACAATCCAGCCTTTTTTAAGCTTAATTGATTTCAGTAGACAGATTTAAGCAGGCGCTTGAGGGCTGTGAGATAATGTATCACACTGTATGTGAAATGCTTTCATTTCTCAGGAAAAAGTGCTATAGAAACAAACAGATCCTACCACTGTGGTGGTGTTCTCATTTGGCAATCCAAGTAGGAACCTAATTACATGTGAGACGACTTGTGTAGCTTCCAACCACATCATGGTTTTAAAATCTTACTATATTATATTTTGTAAGCATCACGCTACCCATGAACATTTCTGCGCAGGCACATACCGGCACTGAAGTGTTCACAGGTAGAGTAACCTTACAGGCAAGGAGGTCAAGGAGAGGTAAACCTTGGCTGCAATGGTGGCAAGGAGGTGGTAATGATGACAAGAGAGGCAGCAAGGGGGTCCTAGCAGGTGAGCGAGTAAGTGAGTGAGCAGCAGCAAGACCATAAGGTGAGTGAGGAGTGGGGAGTAAGGGGGTGGAGATCTGCAGAAGGGGAGGGGGAAGATTTGGAGATCCAGGGAGGGGGAGTTTTAAGACCTGCAGAAGGGGCGGGGAGGCTTGAAGACCTGCAAAGGGGTCAGGAGAAGGCTTGGAGGCCCTGGTAGGGAGTGGGGGGAGGCTTGGAGACCTGCAGAGAGGGTGAGGGAGGCTTGGAGACCTGCAGAGAGGGTGAGGGAGGCTTGGAGACCCTGGTGGGGAACAGGGTGAGGTTTGGGGACCCTTGGAGGGGTTTGGTAGGTTTGGAGACCCATGGGGAAGGTTTGTAGATCCATGGAGGAGGAAGGGAGAGGTTTGGAACCTTTTCAGGGGTAGGGGGCAGCATGGTAGAGGGGATGAAGAGATGGCTAGGGGACACCTGGCAGAGGGGGTGGGGGAGACTTTGAGGGCGCTGTGAGGTGAGGTGCAGGTGGGATTGGCTAACGAAGCAAGCAGGAGCAGCAGCCTTGTGTGTATGTGTAATTATATAATTTTAGCACAGCTTGTATGAACCTTACTTAAGGGATCAACACACAACAAACAGCTCAGTGTCTGATAACACTTGTGCAATCTATTTCAAGCAAAGTTTTTTTAAAAAAATAAAATGTACTGTACTGACAACATCAGAGTGCACATTTCCAGTTGAAGACTGTGGTGTGTAATTTATATGGTTGGTTCTTCTTTCGAATGACCAATTTTCTGTCTCTCAGTGATGTGCATTTGGTATAGGTCAAGATATCTTCATGAAAGTCAGGCCTATTTGCGGCATTATTCAAGATATTTAAATGGAACCTCGGTGAGAAGATTCAGTATCCCTAGCTCAGCCAACCCAAGACATTTTCCTGCAAAGGACAGGATGGCATCCCCTCCCTGGTCCATGTGGAGAAGCCTGGCAATGGGATCCACCATCACACCCGAGGAAGCAGGCTAGTTTAGGGACCTAAGGACAAGCGATGTGACAGGGGTAATATGAGTTAAGCAGTTCATGTGCATAACACCCAGCCATTCAATTCACCCCATGGAGAATGTGCCCATAAACTATTAGGGTTGCTAGGCTTAGGGCCTGAGAATGATTCTGTATCTTTAAGAGAAGAGAAGAGAAAATACAGCCAAGTGCAGGTTTTCTTGCAACCCTGTAATGGGAAAAACCACAAGGTGAATTCTCCCTTCCCCCTGCACAGCTTTTAAAGATACAGAAGACCTCTTGGTTGTCAGGCCCAGCCTCCAAGAGGTCTTCTATATCTTTAAAAGTTTCCCTTTACAGTGTTGCAAGAAAACCTGCACTTGGCTGAATTTTCTCTTCTCTTAAGGATACAGAATCATTCTCAGGCCCTGAGCATGGCAACCCTATAAACTATCCATGGAGGGAATTGTGCACCATTTCCCATCAATATGCATACTCTTGATCAGGTCTTATGGAATGTGCATATCTCAACGGCATTTTGTATGTTCTCTGAGCAATATGCAGATTCATCAGTCAGTATGCATACTCTCCAAGAAACCCGTTGCCCACAGACCACATGAAGCCCACTGTCCAATTTATGTGATTTGTGGTGGCCCTCCTGTCAATCAGCTATGCAACAGGGGGAAGAGGGCATGACTGCAACCTCCTTTTCTCTACTGCTCAACTGTTCCCTGCCAGTCAGCAGAGCACTATGGACAGGGAGGAATGTGCCGGGAGAGGAGGGTTATTCCTTCCCTCTCCTCGGTCTTGATTAAATTTACCCCCAGGCATTGCAAGTAACCTTAAGAAATAGCTTAATAGAGGTTCAGGGGCATGCTCTTCATTGAGATTGTGGGGAAGGGGTTATACCCTCCTGCGTCCTACCCTCCTTCCTCAAAACAGAAAACAAACAAACACAGAATGGAACCGTTTGACAGAACGCGATTGAACCGGATCCAACAAGCAGATCCCATCTCTAAGATAAAGTTAGCTTGGCATTCTCATTGGGACTCTATTGTCACATAATAGAAGTTATGTGGATATGGAACTGAAACAGCCTTGGTCGCTCTAGTGGATGATTTGAGGAGGGCGTTGGATAGGGGTGAATACTCATTCCTCGTCCTCCTGGATCTCTCTGCGGCTTTTGATACCGTCGACCACGGTATCCTTTTGGATCGCCTGGAGAGAATGGGAATTGGGGGCACTGTGCTAAAGTGGTTCCAATCCTATCTCTCTGATAGGCACCAACGAGTAGCATTGGGGGAGGAGGTTTCAGACCCTTGGCCTCTTAATTGTGGTGTGCCACAGGGCTCTATCCTCTCTCCCATGCTATTTAACATCTATGTAAAGCCGCTGGGGGCTATCATCAGGAGATTTGGGCTGCAGTGCCACCAATATGCGGATGACACTCAGCTCTATCTCTCATTTAAGTCCTCACCGGAGTTGGCTGTGGAGACTATTTCCAAGTGCCTGGAGTCCGTAAGTGAATGGATGGGAGGTAATAGGCTGAAACTGAACCCTGACAAGACTGAAGTACTGCTGGTGGGAGACAAGAGAAGATTAGGAGATATTGACCTGGTGCTGAATGGGGTTAGTTTGCCCCTGAAGGACCAGGTTCGCAGCCTCGGGGTCATTCTTGACTCCCAGCTGTCCATGGAGACTCAGGTATCAGCAGTGAGCTGGGCAGCTTGGTATCAATTACATCTGATACAGAGGCTGCGACCCTATCTTCCGGTTCATCTGCTCCCGTGGGTAGTGCATGCCCTGGTCTCCTCTCGCTTAGACTACTGTAATGCGCTCTACGTTGGGCTACCCTTGAAGACAGTCCGGAAATTACAGCTGGTACAGAATGCGGCGGCACGATTGATTAAGAATAGCCGCCAGCGGGATCACATCACCCCAGTGCTTGAAGATCTGCACTGGCTACCAGTTGTTTACCGAGCCCAATTCAAAGTGTTGGTGTTAACCTTTAAAGCCCTACACGGTTTTGGTCCAGTGTATCTAATGGAGCGCCTCCAGCATCACCAAGTATGCCGCCTGACAAGATCAGCCTCTCAAGACCTTCTCTCGGTCCCACCAGTTAGTACAGCTAGACTGGTGCGGACCAGAGAGAGGGCATTCTCGGTTGTGGCCCCCACCCTCTGGAACTCTCTGCCATATGACCTACGCCATGTCCTCTTCTTGGTAGGCTTCCGCCAAGGACTAAAAACATGGCTGTTTCAGCGGGCATACAGAATCACTAGTTAATTTTAATTCTATAGTGTACAGATGTGGGTAAATTGAATATGTTATGATTGTATTTATATGTGTATTTTAAATTTTAATTATGTACGCCGCCTAGAGTGGCTGTTTACTCAGCCAGATAGGCGGCCTAAAAATAAAATTTTATTATTATTATTATTTATTATAAACACATGCACGCACACATTGTGTGTGTGTGCAGGTGTTTGTGTGACAATAGAGTCCCAATGAGAATGCAGAGCTAACTTTATCTGCATCCCTGTGTCCCCTTTCCCCACTGCTCATCAGGGGAGGGTAACCCCCCCCATGCTGCCAAGCTAATTTGCAGGGAACAGGTGAGCAGCGGGGACAAGGAAGCCGCAGCTACACCCTCTTTTTCAGCTAATCAGCTGATTGGTGGGAGGAGACACCACAGATTGCATAAAATTAGACAGTGGGCTGCATGCGACCTACTGAATTAGAGGTAGAGACAAAAGTTGTGTTTCTTGAAAAGTATGCATATTGGCTGGAGAATGTGTATGTTGTCCAGAAAATGTACAAAATGCAGTTGAGATCTGGATATATACACACACCCCAAGGCCTGTTGGCAATCATGCATATATTCAGAGAAGGTACAAAAACTTATTGAGATATGGATTTGTTAGACCTTTGGCCTGGTCCAGCAAGGGGATTTTGTTGTTGTTATTAAGTTCATTATCCCACATATTATGTTTATCTTCCTCTTCCTATCTCATTTCTTTCCTGAGAGTTAGCTGTGTGTTTTTTTAAACAAGATTGAGACCATTTTATAGCAAGAAAAAAAATCTCCCATTTCAAAATCTGATATATGTGATAATTTGATTTCCGCAGAGTAAAAATGGAAAGCAATTGCAAGTGCGTATAAATAAACCGTAACTTGTACACATGAAAATGCATCAGCTAAGTTGTGGTGCTCAATTAAGTGCCTAATTATGCTGAATAGATACTTTCCTTGCATGCCTAAGTAGGTGGCTGTGCCCCTCAGACCTTAAAACTTATCATTTTGCATTCCCATTTGCCATGCAAGCTCAGGAACTATAGGGCTTCCTTGTGCCAAAGCTTTATTTTTATTTTGACTTGTGCTTCCACTGGCTGGTGCTAATTAAACTCTCAAAGCTGTTTTCTAAAGGTGCTGTCCTATTCACCTTGCAATGTGCAAAGCTGCCCACTGGAAGCAGTATGGCTCTCTCTCTACTCTTTCCCACCAGACCATCTCTGAACCAGGTTGTTCAAGCATCACAGCCAGTTTGTTCACTCTGTGATGAGATTCTTCTGCACCATCTCTAGGAAGGACTATTTAGCAGCTTGCCCTCCCCTGGATTTTTTTTCCACAACTAGCTCTACTAATACTTTTCCCAGGAGAAGTCTGCTAGAGTGCCAGGAGTCTCTGATGAGATTCTGGATATTTTTTAAAAAATAATAAAATAAACAAAGTATAAAAGAACACTGTCTAATCTTGGAGTGAGTGCCCTGGGTGCAATTCTCTGCTTACCAGTGTGGCGGCAGCCTTTTTGAGCAAGGCTAGAAGGGGAGAGGAGGCCGATATTGATTCCTATGGGAGGTTATCCTCCTGTTCTATGCAAGGAAGCAGTGATCATGGCTGTTAAGAAAGCTACCTGGGATCAGGTGCACAGTCTGTTTTGGATACGGTTGCCTGGAAGAATCCCTTGGATCAGGCTGCATACCCCTTAACAAATCTGTTGGACAGGATTACACTTTCCTTGAAGAATAGCTTGAGATTGCTCCTGGACCCAGCTTTGCTCCTAGACATTTGCAGATGTGGCCAGGAGCACTAGCTTTGGCTATTCTGCCGGTTGCACCATTTCCTGGTGAAGGCAGATTTGGTCACTGTTACATGTGCTTTTGTCACATCCGGGTTTTACAACATGCTCTATGGAAACTGACTTTGAAAAATGCTTGGAAACTGCAGCTGGTGCAGAATGCTGCAGCCAAAATTCTGGTGAGGGCTTCTTTTTCAAACTTCATTACTCCAATTTTGTTCAATCTGCATATGTTCCCAGTTTGTTATTAAATTCAATTCAATATTCTGGTTATGTCAGCTTTGAAACCTGAAACAATTGGTACCAGAATATTTGAAGGAACCCCCCCCTCTCTCTTTTTAACATGATCCTGTACACCTAATGAGGACATCAGTGCTCTGGTTTGAACCACCATCAGGGGTGTGGCAGGTGTCTATGTGGTTAGAAGAGATTAGAAAATGGTTGGGATTCACATTCTTATTTTGAACTTCAAACAGAGTTCAAGTGAACCTTTACAGAAAGAATGTTGAATTCTGGAGTTTTCAAGAGAACGCTTGATATAGCTGATAGTAAACTATGTGCATCAATTAATAGAAATTTCAGTTTAGATAAGCTTTCTTATTTCAGGTCTTCATTTTCTAAGAAAAAGGTGTGTGTGTGTGTGTGTGTGTGTGTGTGTGTGTGTGTAGAGTTACGGAGTTCATCTAAGGTATACTAATCCTTTCTTTACTGCACTGTCAAAGTCCAGTACTACTACTGAACAGAACTTTGTGTGCATCAGCCATCATATTCTGTCAAATATGTAAACTCAACAAGCAAATGTATTAGAGGCAAGGAATCTCCAAACTCCAGCTGTTTCTGGCTTAAATGAAAAGAAACACTGGAGGCAAATCACCACCTGTAGTGTGTCTTCTCAAATTCACGCCAAGCAGCTACTATGATATGGTATATGAAACTCCGTATATGTTTGATTTGCAGAAGCTCCTATGTTAAATTTTTGACTTTAATTACTATACAATTCCCAAGTCATTTCCCAGATACTAAAACAACTTTGAGGCATCAAAGACACAGCAGGAGAATTGGACTCCATTTACATATGGAGCTTAATTGAGGGTTCAAACTGAATCACTCAGGTCGTTGGAAGGTAACTGATATATTCAGCCAGTGGTACATACTGCATAAGCTGCAATTCAGTTTCATTAAAACCAATGAGAATGTTATCACTGGTTTCAAAGAAAAGTATCCACTGACATTTGGCAGCCCCTTTAAGTCAATACTGTATGACCATGGGCATTTGGGAGTCCTTTATCTCCTTAGTAGGGATGGAAAGATCTGTTTCAGTTCTCTCAGTTTCTCATTTTTCCAGTGTTAAATTCCGTTCTCTACATGTCTACAGTAATCTGCAATTTAAAAAAAAAAATCCTCATGAAAAATCCTCCACCATTTTAGTGCAAATTGCTCCAAATAAACACATTTTTGTAGGCAGTTTTGACAAAGGTACACATTTTTACAAGCCATGTCCCATCATTTCATGCCTTTTTGCATGTTAATTTCACTCATGTATTTATTTTTATGCACATTTTCCCTTAATATATGCATTTTTGTAAATGTTGTTTATTTGGTGAACTGCATCCCAAAATTCTAATAAATGTGAATTTCAAAGGATGGCTGTGTTTTGGTTCTCATATTGTTTCAGAAATTGCAAATTTGATAAAATCTGCTTGCAAGTGAGCTGAATCAATATTCTCACCCATCCCTACTCCCTAATACTTGCATCCCTGTTGATATCCTGTGGTCCTTGCTTGAAATCAATCAATCAATCAATCAACTACAACATAAACCACACTTATTTTATTTAATAAAACAGCACACTGTTTATTTAATAAAATAGCATACCAGACATCACATGAAGAAACCCACAATGTGATGTAAGATGCACTTTTCACACTCCATCAGCTCTTGCTTATAACACACACAGTCACTTACGAAACTCACTCACTTGTACAAAAATAACCTGGCTGCACTATAGCTTACTTGTCCTGGAATGTCCCCATTGAAGTCACAGGTATTTTATCCAGACATAGTCAGAAATCCAGGATAGTGTATGAAATAATTGTGGTTAGGATCAGCTATCCTGCACTTGATTCTAACCAATAGAGATGATTTGGTGAATGAAGTGGTGATTTGGTGGATGAAGTGAACTCTGGGCGAAAGTGATCACACCATACTTGAATTCTTGATTTTAACTGAAGCGAAAGCTGAGAGTAGCCATACACGCACCCTGGACTTCAGGAAAGCTGATTTTAATAAACTCAGAACAATTGTAAGTACCGTTCCATGGCAAGCCATGCTAATGAGAAAAGGAGTCCAAGATGGGTGGGAGTTTCTAAAAAAGGAAATTCTAAAAGCACAATGGCAAGCAATTCCAACAAGGAAAAAAGGGGGAAAACAACAGAAGAAGCCAATGTGGCTTCACAAAGGGCTTAGAAATGACCTGAAGGGGGAAAAAAGGAGACATACAGGAAGTGGAAAGAAGGCCAGGCCACAAAGGAAGAGTACAGGCAGGTATCACGGAATTACGGGGATGGTGTCAGGAAGGCTAAAGCTGAGAATGAGCTGAGGCTAGCGAGGGATGCTAAAAGCAACAAAAAAGCTTTCTTCAGGTACATCCACACTAAAAGACAGAGAAAAGAAATGATGGCACAGCTATTCAATGAGGATGGCAAAATGATAACAGATGACAAAGAAAAGGCAGAAGTGCTCAATTCCTACTTTGGCCCAGTCTTCTCCCAAAAAAGGGCCTATGACCTCCTGGGAAACATGAAGTAGAATGGGCAGGATTGGACCTTGAGATTGATAGACAAATGGTCAAGGAATACCTAATCACTTTGAATGAGTTCAAATCTCCAGGGCCTGATAAACTGCATCCCAGAGTATTGAAGGAACTGGCTGAAGAATTCTTAGAACCGCTCTCTATTATCTTTGTGAAATCATGGAGGACTGGTGAAGTGCCGGATGACTGGAGGAGAGCTAATGTTGTCCCTATTTTCAAAAGGGGCAAGAAGGAGGAACCGGGGAACTACAGACCAGTCAGCCTACCCTCAATCCCTGGAAAAATTCTGGAGCAGATTATAAAGCAGTCAATCTGTAAGCACCTTGAAAGCAATGCAGCCAACATGGATTTATGAAGAACATATCCTGCCAAACTAATCTCATCTCATTTTTTGGTCGGGTAACCTCCCTTGTAGACTGTGGGAATGCTGTGGACATACTATATCTCGACTTCAGCAAAGCTTTTGACAAAGTTCCCATGATATTCTGATTAGCAAGCTAGCTAAATGTGGGCTGGATGGAACAACTATCAGATGGATCCACAGCTGGCTCCAGAATCGTACTCAAAGAGTGCTTATCAATGGTTCCTTCTCAAACTGGGCAGAAGTAACGAATGGGGTACCACAGGGATCGGTCCTGGGCCCAGTGCTCTTTAACATTTTTATGAACGACTTGGATGAGGAGGTACAAAGCATGCTTATCACATCTGCAGATGATACAAAGTTGGGGGGCATAGCTAATACCGTGGAAGACAGAAAGAAAATTCAAAGGGACCTTGATAGGCTGGAGCATTGGGCTGAAAACAACAGAATGAAATTCAACAGGGATAAATGCAAAGTTCTGCACTTAGGAAAAAGAAACCAAATGCACAGTTATAAGATGGGGGATACTTGGCTCAGCAGTACGACATGTGAGAAGGATCTTGGAATTGTCATTGATCACAAGCTGAATAAGAGCCAACAGTGTGATGTGGCTGCAAAAAAGGTAAATGCTATATTAGGCTGCATTAACAGAAGTATAGTTTCCAAATCGCATGAAGTACTAGTTCCCCTCTATTCAGCACTGGTTAGGCCTCATCTTGAATACTGTGTCCGGTTCTGGTCTCCACACTTCAAGAAGGATGCAGACAAACTGGAAGAGGTTCAGAGGAGGGCAACAATGATGATCAGGGGACTGGAAAAAAAGCCCTATGAGAAGAGACTGAAAGAACTGGGCATGTTTAGCCTGGAGAAGAGAAGACCGAGGGGAGATATGATAGCACTCGTCAAGTACATGAAAGGTTATCACACAGAGGAGGGCCGGGATCTCTTCTTGATCATCCCAGAGTGCAGGACACGGAATAATGGACTCAAGTTGCAGGAACCCAGATTTCGACTGGACATCGGGAAAAACTTCCTAACTGTTAGAGCCATACGACAATGGAACCAATTACCTAGAGAGGTAGTGGGCTGTCCGACACTGGAGGCATTCAAGAGGCAGCTGGACGGCCATCTGTCGAGAATGCTTTGATTTGGATTCCTGCATTGAGCAGGGGGTTGGACTTGATGGGCTTATAGGGCCCTTCCAACTCTACTATTCTATGATTCTATGATTCTATGATTCTATGATTCTATGAATGCTGAGCCCCTATGGGGGTATGGTAGAGCCGCTTCTGCAGATGCCCCAATATCTGTGCATGTATTATGCAGTGTTTAACTGCTATTGATTCTAATTTACATATCATATCTATGATATGTTTATATATGTCTACAAAGAAGTCGGCCATACTACCCTGAACACATCCGATCTCGTCTGATCTTTGAAGCTAAGCAGGGTCAGGCCTGGTTAGTACTTGGATGGGAGACTGCCTGGAAATACCAGGTGCCATAGACTTAGAGGAAGGCAATGGTAAACTATCTCTGAATACCTCTTACCATGAAAACCCTATGACTATATCCAAAAGATTCATAGGGTCCCCATAAGTCGTAATCAACTTGAAGGCATATAACAACAACAAAGAAGCCAGATATCAGTATAATGTGATTTGTCTAAACACAGTATCAGGGCAAAGCACTTGAGTGAAAAGGTATCCAACTTGGCATAAGAGCAATCCAGGGACAAAGGTGCCCCAACCATATGTAAGGGCCTTTGATCTTTCAGGCAGTCTCTTAAATCAGGGTTGTCATTAGAACACTTCAGCATCATGGCCTATAAAGCTATCTCAGTAACCAGAGCTTGTTCACTCCTTAATATCAGCAGATGGATAGTCTAAATGAGAGTGAAACCTCTTCAGGTTCCTTGGTGCTTAGTTGTCTAACTCTAGGATCACTTCTCTAACAGACTCATTAACCATGTGAACCCACCAAGAGGTCATACCCACTAAGCGTTCAAGCCTTAGAAAACCCCTGGATTTAACAGATAGGCTTGAAACGTACAAGAGACTGAGGATCTTCCTATGAGGATGGATTTTCCCATTATAGGTAGTAGAATATAGTAATTCTTACCATTTCATCACTTTGACCCCTTTGTAAGACAGCAGTTGGTGGCTATGGGTGATAACAATATGGGTCACGCATAGAGAATTCCTTATAGCGTTAACAAATGTTGGTTACTGTGACTAGGTCTGTCACTATAATTTGGTCTATTAAGTGTTGCCTAATAGGAGTTAGGGATTTTACAAAGGATTTTAAAGTTCTTTTAACAGTGTAGGTAGGCATTCTTCCAAATAGCCTGTCTACCTGCAGGGGGTACGCTGAGTTTTTGTTGTTATGTGCCTTCAAATTGATTTTGACTTATGGCGACCCTATGAATCAGCCACCTCCAATAGCATCTGTTATAAACCACCCTGTTCAGATCTTGTAAGTTCAGGTCTGTGGCTTTCTTTATGGAATCAATCCATCTCTTGTTTGGTCTTCCTCTGGAGCAAGGAACAACATTCATATTGCTCTACTGCCACTGTTGATTTCAGTCCTCATCCATTGATTTGTATTAGTTACTATATGCATATAAAGTACCTAGATTAAAATTAACCTAATCAGTTGATTACTATTTAACTCAAATATTGACTAATGTTAATGCACCTGAAAAATAAAACTGCAAGCACAATAAATTGTATAGCTAATAATTGCATCTTATTTTTGTTCCATTGAAGCACATTTACATTTGCAATGGAAAATATGCAGCACCTCCATTGACAAATTGCAAATAACTTTATACCACTAAACAAAATGTACCCATTATCTTATTTTAATGCTTCTGTGGTACTCTCTAAAATATATTTTCCTATATCTAAAGCACATTTGGAAGGCCATTAGATTCTGAGTACATATGCATCTTTTGAAAACAAAATAACATGCATGCACTTGAGTATAATGAAAACATTTTTGAGGCTTTGGTTTTTTTCTTGTTTTTGTGTTAGAATAGTAGACAGAGACAACCAGATAGAGACAACCCACCATTCAGTGAACTTCTCCAGCTGTTGAGAGGGTCTTAAAGAATGTCTGCAAACTTGGCAATAAGAATAAGTCCAAAGGAAGTACATTTGGGAGAAATAATCCTGACCTGAAGTGCAAACAGGGTATGAGGTACCGGTATTTGTTTGTTTGTTTAACTTTCCAAAAGAGCCCAGGGCAGCAAACATGTCAATTCTAAAACAATACAAAAAAAACTTCTAAAAACAGTTAAAAACACCCTTCTAAAAACAGTTAAAAGCTCAATAAAAAAAATCACCTGCTCTCAAACTAAGAATTTCAAAGTTGCCAGGGACAAGATTTGCAGCCCTCAAATCCCTGAAAAAACAGGGATGCTTTTACATTTCTCCTAAAAGTTAATAGTGAGGGAGAGTGACACCCCCTCACTAGGAAGGCCATTCCAAAAATGGGGAACCACCATCAAGAAGGCCCTGTTATGAGTCACCACCAAGCGGGCAGCCCCCACCGGTGGCATAACCAACAGGGCCTCCCCAGCTGTTAATATGCTGCTCTACCCATATCCTGTTCGTGCACTTCCCATAGGCATCTAGTTGGCCACAGTGGGAACAAAATATTGGAGTATATGGGTCTCATCCAGGGGAGCTCTTCTTATGTTTATGCTTGTGGAGAGGGGTATAGCAGCCTTTGTCTGCAACTGGTACATATGTGAGACTCTGGGACAAAGTCTGATCTGTGCCTGGCATGAAATGTCACAGCTAAGAACTTGACATGCCTTCATGATGAAACACTTCATAGGACATAGGGACATAGGAAGCAACCTTATATTGACTCAGACCCATTAGTCCATCTAGCTCAGTACTCACTGACTGGCGGTGGCTATCTAGGGTTTCAGTCAGGGTTCTCTCCCAGCTCTTCCTGGTGATGCCGGGGCTTGAACCTGGGACCTTCTGCATGCAAGGTAGATATTCTGTCACTGAGCTATGGCCCTTCCACCTTCTAAACTGACTTATATTGTCAGTCCGGTGTGACATGACTGTAAAGCTAATTTCACTTTCAATATGTATTTGCTGGGATGGGGACAGAGAGACATAGAGGAGGGAGGGAGGGAGGTAGAAATTGCACTGTTCTGTGTGTGCTAGCAGATTTGCTAGGATTTTCAGTGATTCACCTTTTGTACTTGCATAAAGGAATTTCATTTAATTTTGCCCTCTTGGAACCTCTGAGGCTAAAATCATACTGGGAGTCAAAGGCAGACATATTTCTCTGCGTACTATTAGAGGAATTTACTCAGTAGGAGGTCTTCTAAAATTGTTCACCTGCTTTCCAGTCCATTAAACCCAGACATATTTATAGGAGGTTGGAGGCAATCTCATCCCTCCCCACTGTATGAAGTGTTCTTTATGGAGATACATTTAAAAAAAACTGTATACAGATCGAGCCTGTATAAAATGTAAACTGGGATGCCATCTTTTTTATTATCTACAAACTGCCAGACATGAAAATATTTACAACTAAAGATAAATTGAGTAATTGGCTGCATTCCTTAAAGATCTGTAGAAGCCATTTCTTTATACTACCAATACACATACCATCCAGATAGGCTTGACCCCATTACTATTTTGCTCACTGATACATCACTAGAATATAGTATCTTGATATTATTTTTTTCATAAAGTCGTGGTATTTAGGAACAGTAGCATGTGCATGCAATCTGATTTTATTCTTATGACCATTTCAGTTCCACTGCACAAAAAGCCTGCAGTCAACTAGCAGGTATCTGTTATGATGCCTCCCCCATTCTCTGTCTCTCTTCCCCCACCCCAACGTCCCCACCCTTCTCTTTTTATTGATGTGCACTAAACACTTCTCAATGTTTTCATGGTTTGCAGAACATATTCAAACTTAGCTAAGAAATGAGTTTCAAGAGTAAGACTTCTACTGGGAATGTCAATGGAGGTAAGGGCATTTTTGACACATCTGCATTGCTGAGCTTTATTTGATTTGCAAGATTAGAAGAAAGAGCTGAAAGAAGCAGTGATTTGCAACTTAATGGAACAATAGCCTCACATCAAAGAAATGGGTGATTTGAATGAGTGAATGCCAGCTGCTGCAAAGTGATTATAAAACCAACATGTAGGGTTTAAGTGTATATAGAAAGTTTGCCATCTTGGTGTTTTTGTTTTTTGTCTTGGATTGCATTGGCCTGATTTGCATATTATGGTAAGCATACTGTATGTATGGCTGCATTCAGACGTGGGGTTTATTGTGCTATTTTTTCTTGATTATAATGCTGGTGCTTCTGTCCCAATTTCTAACATTCCTTTCATACTGCAGTGCCTGTTGCATTGTGGAACTGTGGTTTTTTTTCATCAATATACCACCATGTCACACTAAGTTTTTATTTATTTATTTATTTATAGAATTTATTAGTCACCCACCTGGCTGGCTGTCCAGCCACTCTGGGCAACGTACAACATAGACATATAATACCTACACATTGAAAATCTAAAAACAATTAAAATAAAATCTAGCCCACCCCAAAAGCCTGCCTGAAGAGCCAGGTCTTCAAGGCCCGGCGGAAACTCATCATAGAAGGGGCATGGTGGAGATCATTTGGGAGGGAGTTCCACAGGGTGGGGGCCACAATTGAAAAAGCCCTCTCTCTAGTCCTCACCAGTTTGGCTGTTTTGACTGATGGGATGGAGAGAAGGTCTTTTGAGGCTGATCTTGTTGGGCGGCATAGCTGATGATGCTGGAGGCACTCCTTTAGATAGACTGGGCCGAAACCGTATAGGGTTTTAAAGGTCAAAACCAACACCTTGAATTGGGCCCGGTAAGCAACTGGTAACCAGTGCAGCTCTTTTAGCACTGGAGTGATATGATCTCGCTGGCGGCTGCCTTTAATCAGGTGCACCGCCGCGTTCTGTACCAGTTGCAGCTTCTGGACCGTTTTCAAGAGTAGCCCCACGTAGAGCACATTACAGTATTCTAGGCAAGAGGAGACCAGGGCATGTACCACCGATGGGAGCAGATGATTGGGAAGGTAGGGGTGCAGCCTCCGTATCAGATGGAGTTGATACAGCACTGTTTCATTCACAACAGTAAGTGTGTGGTGTGACAAACAATGGTGGACATCATCGGGTATGTCATCCCCCTCCCTCGTTTATACGCGTGTACACTTCTGTATGCCAGGATACCCCCAAAAAAATTTATTGCATGAGTGAAAGCTAAATCTTGTTGACTGAGTGGGCCCTTGATGTGTTTGTGAAGGGAAAAAATGCCTTATGACATAATTATATTTAGAAGTCCTAGAATATGTAGAATGGCTAGACTATGTAGTGGAAAAGAAACAAAAAAAAACCCTGAATATATTATGAAAAGTGGGGGGCAGTAAGCTTCTCTGGGAAATGTATAATGTTATTTCTGTTTGTTCATGTGTGCATGCCTTTTTAGGAAAATTGTCATGATATGAAGGAAAAGAATTACTCAGCTACTTAAATCAGCCTTTCCCTTGCTCAGTTCTCTAATAGTTCCCCTATTTGGGTTTGTTGTGAGGCCTGCTTAAAGGGAAATTGACAAGAAAAATCCAGTTTGCATATGCTGTCACTAGCATACATATCCCATTACAGTAATATCTCAAGTTAAGGAAAGGAATGAAGCTCCTTTTAAGAAAAGCCTTTTTTTAAAGGCGAAATTGACTAGCTTTGCTTTTGCTATGGATAAACTTTCAAGCCTGTGCCTTTGCTTTAAGGTGAAACTGACTAAACTGTATCTTTGCTGTGCTTTGCTTTGCTATCAATAAACTGACAAGCCTATGCTTTTGCTTTGCTAGGGTGAAACTGACAAGCCTGTGTGTTTGCACTAAAGAGATATCTTGCTTTCTCCTAGGGGTGGAACTGACAACACCCTGTCTTTGCTTTGCTATGGATAAACTTTCAAGCCTGAGCACTTGCTTTTAGGTGAAACTGACCAACTTGTGTCTTTGTTTTGCTATCAATAAACTGATAAGCCTGTGCCTTTGCTTTGCTAGGGTGAAACTGACAAGCCCGTGTGTTTGCTTTGCACTAAAGAGATCTCTTGCTTTCTCCCAGGGGTGGAGAAGGATCCAGTATGAATCAGAGGAGGAGAAGGAGCGGAGTGGTGGGTGCCAAGTAGGTACCCTTTAAATCCCCTGTTGAAGCTGCCCCCACCATCTAAGAGCAGGTGTAGGAACCTATCCCTATTATTTCCATGTTATTTCTACCTCTGGTACCAAAGTTTCTGTTAAAGAAGTAATGTCCATGATGCAGCTACTTAGTTAACGGAGGTATTACTGTACATTTTTCTAGAGCATAGCCAATAATAATGCATAATAAGGAGGTGATTGCACCAGCAATATCTAAATTAATTTTCAGAGTAAAATAAGGAGAAAATGCCTGCTCTAAAGAATGGTGTACAGTTTGGAAAGGAAGGTAAAGTCATGAGCACCCCAGAATGAATAGACTTGGATTTGTTAGGAGGGGTAACATTAGATAAGCTGGGCTGGCTCTGACGTTAGGCATAATGAGACAACCAATTCAGGCAGTAAATGTTCAGGGCAGCAGCAGCCCCTGGCAGTCTTTCTGAGCCTCTAGTCATTCCCCTCGGTTACCATATAGTCACTCCTAGGCCGACTAATCTGGCCTACTGTCTCAGTGTGGTGAAGGACGCTATTGCGTCACCATGGTTGAAGTAAGAGTCAATTGCCAGTCCAGTTAGCTTCTATATGTGGAATCCGGAGTGGGGACACCATCTTGTTTTTCACCTCAGTTATGGACCAGTCCAGTAGAGAAGGCCCTTGTGGGAAATGGACTTGAAGTAGAAACTGAATTCTTAAATAGGAACCTCTTTGCAACTGCTGGCCAGCTGAAATGCTAACATCCATTAGAGGACTGCAGTTTTTCCTTTATTCAGCACACACTCTGAAGGCACGAAAGACAGCAGTCTGCTGAAGCCAAGCTGCTCTGTGTCTGGTCAGCATCTGGATGGAGAAATGGCTTGGCTCGACAGCCTTGAACACCATGATGGAAGAATTACAAGAGATATATGTTATGGTAAAATATTATAATTTTCTTATTTTTTTATACTTTCTGATACAGGCACCAATATGTCTTCAGCCATCTCTGCCTGAAATCCCCTGTGTATTAAATGGGGCAACATGCATGGAGTGCCATGTGCTTATTGGACTTCCATGCATTTCTTGGTTACCATACTCCAAGGCAATTACTGCATTTATATCTACATACTGTACAAAGTTTCTGTCTAGAAGTAGAGAGTGGCTAGAGATAACTCAATTGAGATTTGGGAGAAATGACCAAGATGCAACTTCTTTAGAATAATGTGACCCCAGATGGCAATAATGTCAAGGCTGAGGCCATAAAAATAAAATGTATGCATAACCCCTGAGAGAGAAGCTCAGATATGTTGAATTGGCCATTACACTACTTAACTATGATCACTGATATGTTCTTCAAAGTCTAGCCTGAAGCCTGGATTCCCATAAATTTGATTGAAGTACTGCTGATCTTTTTGTAGAGCCTTTCCTAAATTGCTTCTATATTGAGGCTGCACTGAATTTTTATTTCACTTTGATATTTGCTTTGAAAGTAGTTTGTTCAATCCAGCAAAACAAATTGCCACATACATAGTGATGGGCCATATTATTTGGTTCATAAATGTTTGTGGTATCATCTCATAATGCATAACATTATGACATCAGTTACAGAGATCATTTCAGCCAATCAACTGCAATGGCAATGTGAGCAATTGAATTTGAGGATGGTGAAGGCAAGAAGTAGATGGGAAATGGTGCTGAGAACAAAATTAAAGCAATGCAAATGTGTCTGAGACAAGTACAGGGAAATGACCAAAGAAATGGGAATATTTTTTGACACTTAATAAAAATGAATGTGAAGGTAAGTCATTTGGGCTCAGTTCTCTTCTTTACTAACTTGAATTAGTACTGAAAAAGTCTATGTAACATAATCATGAATCTCATTATCTAAATACAGTGAATCTACCACATAATTCAGATGTGGGGAACCTTTGGCCCTCCAGATTTTGCTGAACTAAAGCTCCCATCAGCTCCAGGAAGCCTGGCCAATGGCCAGGGATGATGGCAGTTATAGTTCAACAACATCTGGAAGGCTGAAGGCTCCCATGTCTGGCATAACTGCTTTTCTGACTGTTGTTGTTGTTACTCATATTACTACAACAAACAGAAAAGAAAACAATATAGGCCTACATGCAACAAAAGGACTGATATTATTGTTGAATATTTTCTGTGCGTAGGATTTATCAGGGTTTGTGTTTGTTTGTTTTTGTAAATAATGAGGTCCCAGTACTCATATCTTAATAAAAGTCTTGTGGGTGCCAGCACAAAATGGCTACCATGGGAGGCAAAAAAGAGGTGGTTGTACTCCACACTGGTAAGTACAGTCACAAAAAAAGCCCTGGGATTTATTAAGATTTTGATGCAACCTGCATATATCCTTCCTCAGGCAGGACATTAAACAAGTGCTAAAGTATTTAATAAATTAACTTATGATCATTAATTAACAGCTTATCCTAGATCAAAATTATTTTGACCATGCAATTATTTCCACTCCCCAAGGCTCAAAAAGTCCCACAACCGTGGTGCTTAGTAAACAAAGCAATACCTAAAAGGATTTTGTTCTTTTAATTACACTTGTAAAGGTTCCTATGAAAGTAACTTTGTTGGACCTGTTGGACTTCTGTGCTGCAAGTTGCCACATGTTGCAGGACCAGACTCCCAGGTACTCAGCCAGCTGTTGCTGATTTTGTCCACCTGTCCCTTCCCTGGAGGGTATACATAAGCTGGCTGGCTGAGGTGGCTCCTGCTTTGTAGATTTCCTGGCTTTTTGTGGGATTGGCAGGTCTTGAGTTACATGCCTGGGAAAGAGGACTCCGAACCAAGCGGGGAGACTTGAGGGGGTCCCAATTAGTGTAGTGATGGGTAGAGGGAGATATGGCATTGTGAGGAGGACTTGCCAAGTAAGGGGAACGCAGCCCAGGCAGTTAATGACTGTGCCTTGTTCCAGTCCTGCCCACACCCGCAGGTTTGTTGGTTGCCCTATCAGCCAGCTGTCAGACCTTTGGATGCTGCTCCTAAATGCCAGATCTGTACATAATAAGATCTCCCCCATTCATGATTTCATTATGGATGAGGCAGCTGATCTGGCACGTATAACTGAGACCTGGGTGGGTGAGCAGGAAGGAGTAAGTCTCTCCCAGCTATGTCCGCCAGGGTACCTCGTTCAGCATTAGGGTAGATCTGAGGGTCGGAGAGGGGGGGTTGCTGTGGTTTATAGGAACTCCAACTCCCTCCTCAAGCACCCTGTCCATGTGACTACTGCTCCCTGTCCCTTCCCTGGAGGGTATACATAAGCCAGCTGGCTGAGGTGGCTCCTGCTTTGCAGATTACCTGATGGTCGGGTAGCGGGGGTTGCTGTGGTCTATAGGAGCTCCATTTCCCTCTGCAGACATCCTGTCCATGTGACTACTGGTCTGGAGTTTTTGCACCTTGTGTTGGGTCAGCAGGACAGACTGGGGATTCTGTTGGTATACCTCCAACCCTGCTGCCCAACAGACTCCCTAGCTGAACTGACGGAGAAGGTCACAGGTATACCATTGAGATCCCCCAGACTGTTGATTCTGGGGGATGTCAACATCCATGCCAAGGCCACCTTATCCAGGGCGGCTCAGGATTTCATGGTTTCCAAGACAACCATGGGACTGTTCCAATATGCCATTGGCTCAATACATGTAGCAGGGCATACTCTAGACTTGGTTTTTGCAACTGGACATGGAGATAGTGATCTGAATGTGGGGGGCCTTACGTCAGTCCCTCTGTCATGGAAAGATCACTGCTTGCTAAAGTTTAGACTTACAGCAGCTTTTCCCCTCTGCAAGGGTGGGGGACCTATGAAGCTGGTCCACCTCCAGAGACTAATGGATCCAGATGGTTTCCAAAGGGCTCTGGGGAGTTTTCCAGCTGATACAACTGGTGTTCCTGTTGAAACCGTGGTTGAACTGTGGAATACAGAAATGACCCGGACGGTTGACACAATGGCTCCTGAGTGGCCTCTCCTGTGTAGAGCTCATACAGCTCCATGGTATACCCCAGAGCTGAGAGCGATGAAACAATATAGGAGACGGCTTGACTGCAGATGGAGATGAACTCCTGGTGGATGCAGTTACATAGTGGTAAGCTGTATTTAGAGGCAGTGAGGACACCAAAAACCAACATTTGCTGCCACTATCAAATCATCAATCTGCCGCCCAACAGAGCTCTTCAGAATTGTCTGGGGGCTATTACGCGCTGGCCCCAAGGACATGGTAGAGCCATCTGAGGCCCACTGTAATGAATTTGCTAGGCACTTCTTTAGCATCCACCAGGACTTTGACTCCAGTGTTATAGCAGGTGAATCAAGCGGGGTATCCAGAGCACAGCCTTGTCCCGATTTCTTGGATGAGTTTCATTGACAAGGTGCTTGGACAGGTTTGTGCAACCACTTCTGTGTTGGATCCTTGCCCTTTTTGGCTAATAAAAGCTAGCAGGGATGGAACAGCCTGCTTGGCCAGGGAAGTGATTAATGCTTCTCTGCGAGAGGGGGTGGTTCCTGCCTGCCTGAAAGAGGCGGCAGGGAGACCACTCCTGAAGAGACCCTCCCTGGACCCAGAAAATATTAATAAATATAGGCCGGTGGCAAATATTCCACTCCTGGGCAAGGTCCTTGAATGAGTAGTGGTAGGCCAGCTCCAGACACTCTTGGATGAGACCGATTATCTGGATCCATTTCAGTCGGGTTTCAGGCCTGGTTTTGGCATGGAAACAGCCTTGGTCACCCTGTATGATGACCTTTGTCGGGAGAGAGACAGGGGGAGTGTGACTCTGTTGATTCTCCTTGATCTCTCAGCAGCTTTCGATACCATCGACCATGGTATCCTTCTGGGAAGACTGGCTGAGTTGGGAGTGGGAGGGACTGCATTCCAGTGGTTCCACTTCTACTTGGTGGGTCGGCTCCAGAAGGTGGTGCTTGGGGAACATTGCTCGGCACCCTGGGCTCTCCAGTATGGGGTTCCACAGGGGTCAGTTCTGTCCCCCATGCTGTTCAACATCTACATGAAACCATTGGGTGCGGTCATCCGGAGCTTTGGAGTGCGTTGCCATCAGTATGCTGATGACATGCAGCTCTATTTCTCCTTTTCATCTTCTTCAGGTGAGGCTGTCAAGGTGCTGAACCAGTGTCTGGCTGCGACAATGGACTGGATGAGGGCTAATCAACTGAGGCTCAATCCAGACAAGACTGAGATGCTGCTAGTGGGTGGTTCTTCTGACCAGATGGTGGATGTCCAACCTGTCCTGGGTGGGGTTGCACTCCCCCTGAAGGAGAAGGTTCGTAGCTTGGGGGTTCTCCTAGAACCATCTCTGTCACTTGAGACTCAGGTAGCCTCGGTGACACAGAGTGCCTTCTACCAACTTTGGTTGGTGGCCCAGCTATGCCCCTATCTGGACAGGGATAACCTGGCTTCAGTTGTCCATGCTCTGGTAACCTCCAAGCTAGATTACTGCAATGCATTCTATGTGGGGCTGCCTTTGAAGATGGTTCGGAAGCTGCAGCTTGTGCAAAATGCAGTGGCCAGATTGGTAACAGGGACCCGACGGTTCGAACACATAAAACTGATTCTGGCCTGCTTGCATTGGCTGCCTATATTTTTCCAAGCTTGATTGAAGGTGCTGGTTTTAACCTATAAAGTCTTACATGGCTTAGGACTACAATACCTGAGGGACCGCCTCTCCCAACATGAACCCACCAGTACACTACGCTCAATATCTAAGGCCTTCCTCCGGGTACCTACTCCGAGAGAAGCTGGGAGACTGGGAACAAGGGAGAGGGCCTTCTCAGTAGTGGCCCCCAAATTATGGAATGACGTGCCTGATGAGGTGTGCCTGGCGCAAACACTATTATCTTTTTGGCGCCAGGTCAAGACTTTCCTCTTCTCGCAGGCATTTTAGCATGTGTTTTTAAGTTGTTTTTAATTGTTTTTAATTGTGATTTTAAATTGTTTTTTTTAAAAAAAAATTGTATATTTGTTTTTATTGTTTTAATTACTGTAAACCATCCAGAGAGCTTCGGCTATGGGGCGGTATACAAATGTTGTTGTTGTTGTTGTTGTTGTTGTTATTGATGATGATGATGATGATAGATCATGGTACAAGGTTGTGGGCTTCAAAAGCTATTTCCCATAAACGGTATGTTGAGTTAAATTTTATATAACAACATAATCTACTTTATCCAGCCAGGTAACTTGGGTCTGCTTTCCCATTGCAATGTTTGTTAATTTTTATTTATAAAAATATTTGTGTACTGCTTTATCATAAAAAAATCAAAAACATTTACAACAGTCATACATATATACAATAAAAACTATGGGAAACATTAAAAATCAGAGATCAGCAACGAACTATTATAGAAAGATGTTTTTAATTGCCTGCATCAGCTAAAAATAATAGAATAATAGAGTTGGAAGGGGCCTATAAGGCCATGGAGTCCAACCCCGTGCTCAATGCAGGAATCCAAATTAAAGCATACCCGACAGGTGGCTGTCCAGCTGCCTCTTGAATGCCTCTAGTCCCTAGGTAATTGGTTCTATTGCCATACTGCTCTAACAGTTAGGAAGTTTTTTCGGATGTTCACTGAAATCTGGCTTCATGTAACTTGAACCCATTATTCCATGTCCTGCACCCTTGGACAATTGAGAAGAGATCTTGGCCCTCCTCTGTGTGGCAACCTTTCAAGTACTAATTTATTTATTTGTTTATTAAATTTATATCCTGCCCTGCCTCCCAGCAGGAGCCCAGGGCTGCAAACAAAAGCACTAAAAACACTTTAAACCATTAGAAAAACAGAGTTTAAAACATAGTAAAACAAAAACATCCTTAAAAACATATTAAAACAAGACATCTTTAAAAACATTTTTTTAAAAGCTTTAAAAACATCTTAAAAAACAATTCGAACACAGACACAGACTTGGATAAGTCTCTGCTTACAAGGCTTGCTGAAAGGGGAAGGTCTTCAGTAGGCACCGAAAAGATAACAGAGATGGCGCCTGTCTAATATTTAAGGGGAGGGAATTCCAAAGGATAGGTGCCACTACACTAAAGATCTGTTTCCTATGTGTGGAACAGACCTCCTGATGAGATGGTATCTGCAGGAGGCCCTCACCTGCAGAGCACAGTGATCAACTGGGTATATAAGGGATATGTCGGTCTTTCAGATATCCTGGTCCCAATCTGTATAGAGCTTTCTACACCAAAACTAGAACCTTGAACTTAGCCCAGTAGCTAATAGGTAGCCAGTGCAATTCTTTCAGCAGTGGGGTGACATATTGGTGATACCCTGCCCCAGTGAGCAGTCTCGCTGCCACATTTTGCACCAGCTGCAGCTTCTGGACCAACCTCAAGGCAGCCCCACATAGAGCACATTACAGGAATCAGCCTGGAGTTTACCAGTGCATGGACAACAGTGGTCAGGCTATCCCAGTCCAGAAACAGCTTCTGCTGTCTTACCAGCAAAAGGTGGTAAAAGGCACTCCTAGCCACTGAGGTCACCTGGGCCTCTAACAACAAAGATGAATCCAGGAGCACCCAGACTACGAACCTGCTTTTTCAGAGGGAGTACGACCCCATCCAAAGCAGGCAAATGTCCAATTATCCGAACTCCGGAACCACCAACCCACAGAGTCTCCATCTTGCTAGGATTCAGGATCAATTTATTGGCCCTCTTCCAGCCCACCACCTAGTCCAGGTAGTGGTCCAGGGCTTGCACGGCCTCTCCCAATTCAGATGTTACCACTGTAAGACAGTGCCTCCAATACCCATCTCACCAAGTCGGCCCTGAAGGATACCATGGCCAATGGTATCAAAAGCCACTGACAGAACAAGTAAGAGTAACTGGGTCGCACTCCCCCTGTCCTCTCTATAAAGGTAATCCATCAGGGCGACTAAGGCCGATTCAGTCCTATAACCTGGCCTGAACCCAGACTGGGATGGGTCAAGACAATCTGTTTCATCCAAGAGTACTTGCAATTGCTGTGCCACAACCCTCTCAATCACCTTCCCTAAAAAGGGGGTATTTGCAACTGGGCAGTAGTTTTCACAAACCAATGGGTGCAGGGTGGGCTTTTTCAGGAGCGGTCAGATCACCTCATATTTCAAGGCAGCTAGAACCACTCCCTCTCACAACCATGCATTGACCACACTCTGGATCCACTTGGTCAACTCCCCCTTGGCAAGCTTTAATAAGCCAAGAAGGGCAAGGATTGAGAGGACACGTTGCTGGCCGCATTGTCTCAAGCACCCTGAAAGTTTTGCATACAGAAAGTCAGAGGTCCGATCTCTGGCATATTTAAACAGGATTATTGTTGAAAAGTCTCATATAGCAGGTGATGGGACACTTGATAAACACTGCCAATCAGAACAGACCATTCTGATGGTCTGATCCATTATAAGATAGGTTCCTATGTTCTACTGTGGGAAATGGGTGGCACGCTGCAGCCCTATGTTCAGTAGGGAAATGAGTGATTTCATTTCTGATCACTGCTAGTCCACGTGACTTATGTTGGACTATTCTCGGATCTAAGCAGCAGCAGTAACTCAGAACCACTGCACTAAAGCAAAACTATTTAATCAGATGTACTCCATTTGGGGAGGGGGAGTTATCTTGTTACTGTCACACCTATCAGTGAAATCAGACCATGCCCTTAATCATCCTACAAAACATATTTCAATATAACTTATTTAAACACAGTATAATTTGTCTGCCTAATGAACTTTTAAAAACCCAGCAATGTTGTGGTGCTTCTATCAGTTCCATATGCTGATGGTTTATTTCATTTTATTTTAAAGAGCCCATCCATTATCAATAGCAACAGATAATTTATAATTAGGATGAACACATTTTATTTTCAAACCATATAAATGTGCATTTGGATATGATCATTTTATACATTAAATATTTCAGCCTGCTCTTTTTTTTCAAATAGGACAGCAGTTCAGTAAACCCTAAGCAGATTCTGATATGTCTCCCCCTTCCCCCACAAACTATTGAAGAAGAAGATTCAGCCTCCGCAATTCCTTTTAACATCAGTTAGAATTGTACAGATGAGTTCTTACTTGTGCTTTTCTGCAAGGGCAAATTCATTTACTATAACAGAGCCACAACAAGCATCTGAAGTGTACTAAAGACTATATGGTTGCAGATTAATTTACTAAAATGATTGCACGAATGAATAAACATCCTGGTCTTTGTACACTTATGGTCCTCTTAATCACTGAGGTTAATAATCTGCACTAAAGCAGAAGGAGGATACCTACATTCTTCATTTATATTGAAATAGAAAAGCTTACAGGAAATTGAAATCAAAGTCCCTGGCTCAGTTGCTTCTTTTCTAGACATTTTAGGAACCACCATTCCTAAATCCAGGGTATATATTTTAGGTTTCTCTTTCACGCAGATGTATAGATTTACACTGATGGCCATCTGCTTGCCTCTAAGCCTCCAGAAATAAATGCAACTTTTATGCTGTCATGCTAAAATCTTTTTGATGCTGTCACTATGGGACTGTGTTTTCTGTTAAAGCATGAGGCTGTCATTACAATTAACATTGTAATACACCTGTAGAGTTTGGTTGGTTGGTTGGTTGGTTGGTTGGTTGGCTGGCTGGCTGGCTGGCTGGCTGGTTGCTGGTTAAATGAATTGCCCTCTCTTTTTATCCTCCTTTTGTGAAACATCACAATACACTCAGCCTATAAAATAGACAAAGCCTGGTGAGTTGACCCCAGGGAGCTCCCAGTGTGGTTCTTCCCTCCCCAATCTCCCATTACAGGGGTTTCTGAAGGACCATCTTGCCCTAAAAGAAGCAGAGAAGAAGCAGTTACAACTTCTTCTAAATGAACAATTGTCTTTCCATTGTATTCGAACTTTTCTTTTTATACAAAAAAGATGGTTATTTTTATTATATTTTGCAAACCACTTTGTGAGATTTACAAAGTCCAGTGATGCATGCATGTTACAGTGTGGTACAGTGCTTAGAGTGTTGGACTACAACTAAGAGAGAGAGCCACGTTCGAATCTGTCCTTGGTCATGATGAAACTCATTGGGTGACCTTAAGACAGTAGCTCTCATTGTAGACAGCAAAGATAAAATAGGATGGAGGTTACCATGAACATTTCCTTGGAGGCAAGCCAATATTATATAAATGAGATATTCACTAATAGGCAAAAACCTTGCGGTTTAAGAACGTACCTATAGCCCACAGAAATTTCTCTCTAAAAAGCAAGGAAATTGGACAGCTGTAGTGAATGCACCAGGGGAGCAGGAGTCATGGTTTCTCCCAAAGAATCCTGGGAAGTGTAGTTAGTGAAGGGTGCTGAGAGTTGCTAGGAGATGCCATGTTCCCCTCACAGACCTTCAATAAGAGATTAATTAAAAATCAGCCAGACATATTTTTTTTTAACTTTTAAAGTGCAGAAGATGAAGGTCAGCGTGCGGGGCAAGGTCAGTAACAGGATTACAGGTTCTCTGTGACCATGGCTGGTTTTTAATGAATTTCAACAGATTATGAGAACTCTGAGGGGGAAAAGTCCAAAAGGGGTCTGGGTTTTTTCTCTCTCTCTTTAGACTTTGAACTCTCAATTCTTTCTGACTGTTTTGTTTATTGTCATGAAAATTTACAGGGTTGTTAGGCAAGCATTTCTGAGTTCAGGACTATAACTTTTGTAAGGGTTTGTTTTCAAATGAGCTTACGGGAAGCATCAGAACGGTATGGGGAGTATTTTCAATTTATCATTGCGGAATGTGAAAAATCCACGCTGGCTATAGTATACAGCCACTCTTGTGGCTGTATAATATTTACTCAGAAGTAAACCTCTGTCTGTTCAGTAGAGCTTACGCCTAGGTAAGTATGCATAGTAAACCCCATTAATGATCAGACTAACCTCTCATTAAACATGAACATGATGGCTCTGATTGACTTCTAGTCACTCAAATAATCTTTAGGTAAAGGAAAAGGGAAGCTGTCCTAATCTTTTCATGTCTGCCTTATTGCAGACTTGGGAATCAAGCAAGAATAAGGATCAGGCTACCCCTCCATCTTTTAGCAGAAAAGCGACAGGTTGCAAATGCTGAAAGGGGCATCATGTGTTTGGAAATACATTGTTAGTGCAGGTGTAGCTAGCAAAATGCCAACTTTTTCCCTTCTGATTTACTAACTGCCATGGACAGTGGTAGCAATGTCTCCTTTGTCTCTACTGATAACTCTGAGTTGACACGTGCTTTCATCCCAACTGTATATTTTAGCTGTCATTTTTTTTAAAAAGCACTTTGGCTCATTCAACCATTGGCAGCAGTTTCGCATTCCCTTAAGGCATGTCATAGCGATAGCTCACTGATTTCGCCAAATGTCTTACTTATATTTTCAAAAAAAGAAAGAAAAACAAAGCCAAACACCAAGTTGTTAATATATTTCTCAGCTAATAAAAACAAGAATGCTTGGAGGTTAGATATGGTTCAGCAACAGGAACAGCTATTGTGAGTGATTCTTGTTTCTATTCAGTGCCGTTCATCAGTTAGCTGCATGTGGCTTTTATTTCTGTTTCATGAGGTGTGGATAAGGGTAACTGTTGATGCCTTCTCATTTCATCTTACAGGGATTTGTGCATACTGTATGTGCAGTGCTACAAATGTGTCTTAATTGTTTCTTGGGGTGCAACCTTTAGTCAAAGAATTGGTTAGATAAATTGATTGAAAGCCATTTTAATCAACTAGAAAGACACTGTCAATTAACTGGACAACATAGTTGGGATTTTTTGGGGGGGGGGAGTTGATTCTTTTAAAAATGCTCTTTATTATTAAAATATTGAAAAATATGCCCTTCAAAGATAACTACAATGGCATCACTAATAGGAATAATCATAAGGGTTACATAAAATCATAGAATAGTAGAGTTGGAAGGAGCCTATAAGGCCATTGAGTCCAGCCCTCTGTTTTGCCCTTTAAGGGGGGGTCTCCCACAAAGCTCTCTATGCATTGAAATGCACAGGGGGACACACGTAATCTAGTTCCACCAACCACAGCCATGTGCTTCTGCCATCATACTCTGATGTCTATACATTCTACGGATGTTGGGATGAGTTCTGCTTCTGTACAAATGAACACAGGTAGAGTTCCCCCATATAAGAAGGGTCAATCATTTATTTATTTATTTTAAAGGATTCATAAACAAGTAGCATTATGAAGTACCAGAGTGATGTGTAGAAAACCAATAAAAAATACACCAAAAATAATACAGTTAAAATAACAGTGGAGGAACTCTACATGCATACACCTATATGCATGCAGGACTTCTTCCTGCATCTATCAAACACACAGAGGTCAGGGAACAACAACAGCGAAGGGTGGGGCTAGCCTGCATGGCAACAGCCTTGGGCAGGGCTAGACTATGTAGCCGCACAACCCCTTCCACACATGATTTCAGTGTGTGAAGAGGCTCGTGTAAATCCCCCTGTTCTAGTTTCTATATGAATGGGTGTGTGCATGTGCACGTGTGCATACTTTCCCACTTCCTTCTTAAGTCAACAGGGCTGTATTTGTGGAATTATTCAAAATGTTAAACTGTTCTAAGAAGATCCTTCCTTAACCTCACTTTCTCTGGAACCTGTTTTTTCTCTCCCAGCAAAAAGTTCCATCTTTTTACACCCTCCACTTGAGCTGTGGGAGCATCCCCATTCATATCTATCGGACAGCAAGGTATAAAGGAGAGGCCCACTCTGCATGCAATCAAACAGATTAAGCAAATACCAATATTCTAACAAGAGCGGCAGTGGGATGTCTCCATTTTCAGACAAGGTGCATTTTATATGCGAGGCTTAAATCACCTTGGAACGTCTCTTCTGCTTGTTATGTCAACATCTAATTGTTCTTTCTTCAAAAGAGAAAACAGTGGAAATAACTTATAATGAGAATGACAATTGCTGCCAATTTTGGTTTTACATTCACATTACAAACCTCATGGACGTAAAAGCTGCTTTGGCTATGTGAAAGCATTCAAGGTCTCCTGAGAATTTTATTGCTTGACTGCTACAAGCTGTATACATAGTCTAAAAGGGATTACTTCATTGCTGATTTTATGTTCTGTGTGTTCACTAACTCTGCAACTAGCAGGTGATAGCAATTTTACTTGATGTCTGCCAAGTGCCTGTGGGAAACACACGCTTTGAAATGGATAGACGACCCCCCAGGTGCCAGTGCAAACTAAATGAAAGTATGCAACACATCCTCTAGGAACAAGGATCGACTACATGCATTTGACTTAGAAATGTAATACTGTAAGTGAGCCATTTCTATTTTTCTTGCACTGGCAGGAAATAAAAAGTGTGTGTGTGGGATTCCGGCCTGTAGAGTGATTTACTTGCAAAGCACTCTAGGTAGGGAACAAATTCAATGTCAGTTTCAATGGTTGTTCCTAGTGGTCAGAGGGTTGAAATAATAAATCATCAAAGAACAATGCTCTGCCTCTTCCATTTGTTCAGGGATTAGGTAACACTCTAGCATGCAGCTGTCATCTTCCTTCTGTTGTAGAGTGGGAGAGCTCCTTTAATAAGCTAGAAGGGTGGTGGTATTTCAGAAAGCGTTAGTAAGGGGATAAATAAATGAAGAATCCCAAAGACCAGCACGAATGTTCACAAATTCATATTTATTTTATCCACCAGCTCTGCCTCTAATGCTCTAATAAATTAAATTCTATTAGAAATGCTGTTCAGCTTTCATTCCTCTCAGGAGTGCCTGTAATCCAATTTGCGCTGCAGGGACATTTGCATAATATTTGCACTGCAGTAAGTTTTTACTTTCCCAAAGATATAAATTATATTGGTTTTAGATTTGACAGAGGAGGGTCCTTTGTTTCCAAATTCTTCTGTGTAACAAATTACAATCATTGTTATTGCTACTAAGAACTATATAACATTTTAGGAAAACTATACAACATTTTAGGATTAAATTGCAACCTCAGTCCAGGAGGCTTTTTTTTTTTAAAAAAAAGAACAATCCCCTTTTTAAAAAAATCAAGGATATATATATATCATCCAGCTGCCACTAGCAAAATTGAATGCAGATTAACAAACATATTCCAAAGCACCTTAATGAGAAAGACAACTGGCCACATGTGGTGGGTGGGAGTGTATGCACACGTTTCCCTTTGCCACTATAAGATTGTGTGTGCTGCTCTATTAGTGGAGTAATGAAAGATCCAACCTCAAAGCAGGATTTAGATTGAATGACCTCTGGGTCTCTATAATATAACTGTTTTATAACTCCATTGTTTTGCATGAGTTTTTCATTATTGCGCATCTTCAGATACTTGAAATGCAATGTGTAAAAGCCTTATATTCTGGTTTACAGAAACAAATGCAAGAAGCACATTTCAAAATGCTACATTAATACTGCACTTGGAAGACCTGATCCAAGACAGTGCACATGCGGTATTCAGAATTTCAGGGAGGAAAATGGTAAATTGTGTTGATCAGCTGTTTGCAGTGAAGAGAAAGCTGGAACTAAATTCAGCTCCCTGGTTGTCTGCTGGAACAGCTGCTTGGAACTATCACTGATTTACTGATGGGCTTGTTTAAAGGAGAAACAACATGTACAGCACCCAGAATCATCTCCAAGTTTTTTAGGGGTTCGTGTTTCAGGGGGGACTTGGGTAAGAGGTCTCAGTGGACCCTCTCCCTGTGTCGTCTTCCTCTCTGCTGTCACTCTTGCCCATTTGCTTGTCCTCTCTCCTTGGACACCGCCACTCAGAGGAAAAGGACAAGGCAAGTAAAGGATGCTGTTCCTTCTCTTTGTTCCTGCCACTGCTCATCTGTTTAGAAGGGACAAGTGAAGAGGCTTGGAGGAAGAGGAGGAGGAGCAACAGGTCCAAGGAGGCTCCAGGGAATGCCCCCCTGTTGGATTGCGGTCCTCAACAGGTACCCACCAATACTAATTACTGACCCCAATTGTGACAGCACCCATTTTGCATCGGATGCTTGTATAAAAGACTGTTTCTGTGCAAGTAGGGATGGAAGGATATGTCAATTGAGTTTCTCTTTGTTTCTCATTTTTCCAATCTTAAATGCACATTAAATTCTCCACATTTCTGCAACAATTTGCATTTTTTTTTAAAAAAATCCTCATGAAAATTCAACAGCATTTTAGTGCAAATTTCTCCTAATAAATGTTTCCATACAGTTTTGACTAATGTACACATTTTTCCAAGCAATTTGTTCCAATATACAGCATTTTTGTATGTCATTTTCACTATGTATATTTTTATTCACACTTTCCCCTAATATATGCATTTTTGTGAACGTTGGTTGGAGAACTGCATTGCAAAAGTCAAGTAAGCGTGAATTTCAAAGGATAGCTGTGTTTCAGTTCTCATATTATTTTGGGCTTCAAATGTGAAATGAATCTAATTTCTCCCCTATCCCTCTATGTAGGTATGCCTTTTAGCTGGATTGGATGATATGTAGTTTTGGTGTGTGCTGTTTGCAATGGATTGTCTGTTCCTTCATTCAATGCCTTACCTGAAGTATATTTTTCTTGTTCCTTTGGTAAATACACATTGCCAATGACAGTGGCTATCCTTAAGGATGCATGTGGGAAATGTGCTCATCTCCCATTCCGTTTTTTTTAATATTATTTTTAAAATTCATGCAGGAACTACCAATTTCTATACATTTCCAATGAGGACTAAGTCATAACAGGTTTTGGTTTGCTGGTGGCGACGCCTCCCAAAGTTCAGCATAATGGTGCTTGTAGGAAAGTGTTAGGTCCTATCTCTGTTACAATTGAATATACATTTTATTTATTTGCTTAAAGTATTTGTATCTTGCCTTTTAGAGTATAGGCCTCTCAAGCCAGCATACAACCAAAGGAAATCCAATCGCAAGACATTCAAGTGTTGAAATAAGAGAATCTAGAGAATCTAAGGGCACCAAAGTCTCAGGAAACAGTAGCATTAAAATGCAGAAGAAAAGCAGGCTGGAACAAATGAGTCTTTGAGGCATGTTTGAAAGCCTGTATTGTAGGGGCCTTCCATGGTTCTGTAGGAATGAAGTTTCACTACCATGGGGTCACCACCATGTTAACAGTAATGGCTGCCCCTATGAATCCTGGGAATTTTAGTTTTATAAGAATGCTGAGAGGGTCCACAAGTGCACCCACAGAACAACAAGCTTCCAAGTTTCCATAGGTATTGGCAATGCTTGTTTAATCAGTTGAAGCTTGCTGTTAATTTTGTCTATAGAGTTGACAGCAATGTGCAAGAGGTGTGCAACTTTGTGTACCACTCTAATGAAGAAACCATCCAATTGGGAAAGAGAAGGTACCAAAATTGGCCAAATCTTAATAGTCTGAAAAAACAAAGGCAGAGACCAAAATATCAATAGGTCCAAATGCTAGTGAAGAGGTTGATCAATAGCAGTCTGAAAGCAATGATGAGGGTCTTATTGGCCATGTCAGTCTTCTCCAATTATGGATTTAAAACTCAGTTTAAAACAAAAGCATAAACTTGAAAGCCCAAAGTACAGAGATAACAATTATAGAACAATTGGATCAAATGAATAAAATGCAGGCTACAGACATGACAGAAGCAAAAGACACATTCCTATCACCCATCAAGAAAAGAAAAGCCTGAGTGAACTTTAATTAAAGCTATCTAGTGGTACAAAAGCAAATGAAGTAGTTTAAAGCAGATTCAGTTCTGTAAAGCAGGTTGATCCATCTTTTGCTCCCTCTCAGTGCAACCCTCTGCTCAGAGGTAAGCTCTGTTCACTTCAATGGAACTTCCTCCCATGTAAGTGTGAAAACTAGAGAATTGCATATTATAGCACAATCCTGTTGAGGTCAGTAAGGCTTAGTCCTACATAAGTGGGTAAAGAACTACAACCTTTGTTGTTGTTATGCGCCTTAAAGTTGATTATAACTTATTGTGACCTTATGAATCAGTTACCTCCAAGAGCATCTGTCATGAACCACCTGTTCAGATCTTGTAAATTCAGGTCTGTGGCTTCCATTATGGAATCAATCGATCTCTTGTTTGGCCTTCCTCTTTTTTTACTCCCTTCTGTTTTCCCAGCATTATTGTCTTTTCTAGTGAATCATGTCTTCTCATGATGTGTCCAAAGTATGATAACCTCAGTTTCATCATTTTGGCTTCTAGTGACAGTTCTGGTTTAATTTGTTCTAACACCCAATTATTTGTCTTTTTCACAGTCCATGGTATCCGCAAAGTTCTCCTCCAACACCACATTTCAAATGAGTTTATTTTTCTCCTATCCACTTTTTTCACTGTCCAACTTTCACATCCATACATAGAGATCGGGAATAACATGGTCTGAATGATCCTGACTTTAGTGTTCCGTGATACATCTTTGCACCTTTCCTAGTTCTCTCATAGCTGCCCTCCCCAGTCCTAGCCTTCTTCTGATTTCTTGACTATTGTCTCCATTTTGGTTAATAACTGTGCCGAGGTATTGATAATCCTTGACAAGTTCAATGTCCTCATTGTCAACTTTAAAGTTACATTTAACCTTTTTGATGTTCAGCTGTAGTCCTGCTTTTGTGCTTTCCTCTTTAACTTTCAACAGCATTCGTTTCAAATCATTACTGGTTTCTGCTAGTAGTATGGTATCATCTGCATATCTTAAATTATTTATATTTCTCCCTCCAACCTTAAATATATATTAAAAAATTGTCAGAGCCAAATTTTGGTACTTTACCAAATTTGCATATATACAAGCACAACCAGCACCAGAGGGTGGCCAGTTCAGCCGCTGTCCAAGGGTCCCTGTGGCACAGAGGGGCCCCTGAAGGGCCCTTCCTTAGGGCGGAAGGGTAGTGCTCCCATTCTGCAATCTGCAGCAGCATTGATTCCCAACCTTGCCGCAGATCGCAGAGAGGGAGCTCCCAGGCTCCCCCCATTCAGACCATGGGCCTGCTTGGTTGATGGGAGGCATAAAAAGGCGATTCTAAGAATCCTGTGGATCGACAGAATTCTTAGGAAAGTAATATCCACTATTTAAGTGCAAAATAAAGCATGGGTTAAAGCATGCCAAGTTCCTCCATTTCCTCAATAATGTCTAGCACAACATATTCCCCCCAACCTGACAGCATTGTACTGTTTGTTTCCTTGCCACTACTCCACATTCTTCACTTGTTATTCTGCAAGTTAAGGCCATGGGATGTTAGGGTCTTCATTTCCATAAGCCCAAGGTAAGGAACCATAGCAGCATGGCAGAGTTCATGCTTCACATGCAGAAGATCCCAGCCGCAATCCCTGGCATCTCCAGCTAAAAGATCCAGATAGCGGGTGATGACCTCTACACTGCTAAGCCCCCAGGTCATTGCAATAAATAGCCAGACCTGGTGGTATAAGGCAGTTGCCCTTGATTTTGTAACATTTGCATCCTCATGAGCAATTTCATTTAGAATTGCTGTACTTTGTTCTTATGGAGAATTGAGACAAATTGTTACATCCCACTGTGTGGATTTTTTTAAAAAAAATGTTATTGAATAGTGCCAATCCATTTACATAAAAATGAAAATAACAGCAACTGCCCCTTGCAGAAACAGGAACTGGCAATAATGGGAAATTCAGAGAGGGTATTCAAGGAGTGGTTAAGATCAGTAATTCAGCTGCTATGCTCAGCAGGAAGCAATATGGCAGCACTGATGAGCAGGAAGGTTTTAATTAACTTTTGATGCAATCTCTGTTCAATGGAACACCTGAACAGATGTTGTAGAAGGATGTTGGTCATGAGACGGTCATTGCTGGATCATATGGTGTGGATAATATGGTGTTTGTATTAAAAGCCATGTGGAACCACAATTATAATTCTGCTTCCAGCATATTGTGGGGCTCTAGTAGGGAAGCAGGTAAAAAGTCCTCTCTCACTTCTAGTGTTGCAGGATTGTATGGTTTTCTTATTGCAAATATTTCTAAGTCTGAAAGATTGTAGTAACCTAATTAAAATGTCTCATTACAGATTGTAAAAAGTTTTTGTTGCAATTGTTGACTTGCAATTTCTGAAATGGATACAAAGGTCTGCAGTGGTTTTCTCAAGATATTGTATGTAACATCCAGGGTGTTTGCATTTGAAAACATTTCTGGAACTACATACAATATTCTTTTATAATATAATGTCTTGCCATTAATTCTGTGTTTGATGGTGATAGTTCCCCTAATATTACAGGGGATACCACTAAAGAATTGATAACAATGTGATCCAGCATTGATGAAACGTAGTTTTAGATTAGCTCTCAACAGTAATCTGATACAAAGTAATGAAAGGTAGCCAGCTGTTATAAACTGGCTATGAAGTGATATCTCTTTATAATTATAAGGTGAATTTTGGAAGATACTACATGAAAGTCTAGTATAAAAGGGATATGGTGTTCTTTCCTGGCATCTTCCTTATTTTTGTGGAGAAAATGTTCCCTGAATAGGATAGCTCCCCAGTGGATATTATAGCCAGTAACATGAAGACTTAGCATGGAAGCATGGTTGAGATATTGTGGCAGATATAATTCTGAGGGCCAAATTATAGAGAATGGTTTTTTTTATGTGGTTTGGATGGCAGAAACATCCCAGTTCAAATAAACATAAACATTAGCATATTAGTAGATATTCCGTTATTCTCTTAGGAACATAGAAAGCTGCTTTATGCTGAGTCATACATTGGTCCAATTAGGTCAGTATTGTCCACACTGGCCGGCAGCAGCTCTCCAGGTTTCAGGCAGGAGTCTCTCCCAGACTCACCTAGGGATGCCAGGGATTGGATCTGGGACCTTCTCCACTCAAGGCAAGATACTCTACCACTGAGCTACAGCCCTTCAGTTATGAGAACATCATCCAGCAAAGCAGTGCATGATTTTCAGTGGTGCTATCCCATGTACATTTTAAAATTCAATACATGGAATTGATACAATTCTTAAAAGAGTTCCAAACTTCCTTTGCTACTGCTCTAGTTTACAAAGATGTCACCAGTGCACCCCCACTTAGTTTTCATGAACCTGAAATCAGATGCAGTTTATATGAATCTAAGACTCTGTCAGTAAGACAGGTGAGCTTCTATTGTAGCCAATAAAATGTGAAATATTAATACTGAATACCTAGCCATCTGTGACGTCCTGTGCCCATTCCTTTCTCCAGGAAACATTCCTTTCTCCAGGAATATCTGGAGATATCTATTTCTTTGGAGATATCCATAAAAATGTGATCACATATTTTGCAACTCTGTAAAATGTCAACACAAATGTTGCATTCATATGGGAAGTCAACATTAATATTTAAACTTATTGTGGCAAAGATTTTTCTATATTTCATTGTACATTTTGACCTTAAGTTTTCAGCTTTACTGAGTTTTGTTTTCTATCCCTGAAATACTTTCAGTGGGCAAAAATATTACTCTTTTCTTTGAACTGTAATCTTTTGGGACTCCAGTCAGAAAGTGTAGCATATTCAGAAGTGATTTATTATTTCAGTATATTTTGTACTAAGATGGCAAATACATACCACTGTTCTAGTACGCTGGTTTGTTCCTACTATTTTGTGTTGAGTATTCATCACCAGTCTAGGCTTAGGAGCTAAGCAGTTCAAATTCATCCCAATCACTATTCAACCAAATTCTGAAAATGCCTAGTTTGGGATATAGATGTGGGAAAGTCTTCTTATTTTTTTAGCTCCATTTCAGAGTTTGCACAAAAGCTGAAGACTCTGAAATGGGACAATAGGCTCCTAGAGTCATCTAGTCTGTGTCTTTAAAACTTGCTACTTTTTTCCTGACGTGGATCACACTTTCCCCTGTGCTCCACCGGAGCCTTTGTTTACACTGGCTCAGAATGGATCTCTTAATAAAATGGATTAATGCTGCTATCGAGGGGGGATTTTCTCCCACTATAAATAGTACCTTGAGAGGAAGGATTTTCATCAGGTCCACTACAATGGAGGTTATCACTCTTCCATTCTTGCTGAGATCCCAATAATTATAACTCTGCCCCCAATGATATTTTATTTTTAAAAACTTGCATGTTTTTAATGTTTTTAGTTACTGTAAACAGTCCAGAGAACTTTGGTTATGGGGCGGTATATAAATACAATAAATAAATAAAAACAAAGATATATTTAATGACAAGTCTATTTTAGTCCAAAGGTAGCAGCTTTTGTGCATTCCAAAACACTTCATTCCCTCTCCCCATTAGAATTAGATTAACAATGATGAGGTGATACAATCAGTGCCTGAAACGCTGTTATTTGTGAGTCACTTTCAATGTACTAGAATATAAGAAGCAAATAATATTATACATTATAATGTCAGTAAATTGATGGTTTGGAACCCAGTTACTTTGGGGATAACTTCTTTCCCTATGGACCCTAAAGATGATAATAATCTCCTTATATGAATAGCAAGAGGGCATTGTTGCAGGGGATTTCATATGTCACGTTGAAGGACTGCAGGTGAACGAATCCCATTATAGTATTTTTGGTTCAATAAAATGCTAGATAGATGTGTAGAGAGAAATTTATCAATGAAGAGATTTGGCCATGCAGATTATACTAGGGCTTGGTTTGTAGATCAGTGTTGAATTATTCTTGGACTAGTGTTCCCAGGACTATGAGTGGGGCACTGCTTATCATCCCACACATGCAATTTCTAGCACACAGAAAGCTATGTGAAGACTCTACTTGAACACTTCTTCTTGATCTGCAAGTAGGGAGAAATGTGATTGGATCGGTCATGAGTTATCTCTTTCATTTTGACGATCTCTTAGCCTTGTGTAAACTAGAGATGAGCATCAACTTTGATGTGCATCACACCCAAATACCAAACCAAATGAGGCTGCTTCAGGGGCATTTGAACCACCTCTGAAATGAAGTGGGTTTTCTCCAAAGTGCTCTGAAGATTCAGATCCACTTTGGAACTTCATAGGCTTTTATGACAACTGTCAAAGCCCAAATGTGTGCCTTCAGAGCAGTCCCTGCTCATGCTGCTGGCACGTATTAGGGCAATTGTCTAGGGGGGCAAAATAAAGAGTGCACCCCTGAAAATAGTTGTGGGAAAGAGTCATTGCAAGCATAGGCTTCTCAAAACTGTTTCTGGTGTACCTGCTGATGTTCCAGGCCACCATCTATCAGTGAAGTGAGTACCAGCTTACCAAAGGTTATTTTGAAATCTATTTCTCAAAGTGCCAAAGTTGCTGAGGTACTAATGAAGAGCATTCTGAAGACTATTGTCATTCACTCTTTTTTTCACACAAGAGACTCCACATTTCAGAGGGAGGTCTCATCCAGAAGGTTCTGTTAACACAGAGCTTTAGCTAACAACATATGGGCTGTGTAAGTGTCAGCACCATCAGGTAGAGAGCCTGTCTCCCTTTGCAAATCTTGTAGCAAAACTGAAAAAATAATATTTAACACTGTATCTAGTAGCTCCACTGCCATGAAGAAGACAATCCACAACAAAAGATGATGGTGGACATTTTTTCAGAAAATTAAAAAGCCATATAATTCATGTAAATAAAGAAACAAACTATTAAAAACGAAATGTATAGATAAACTTTCAAACAATTGCTTGCTCTCTTTTATACATCAGAGCTGAACAAACAACTTGTTCATCAAAGCATAGTCATTGTCTGGCTTCTTAGTAGAATACTAGCATATTTGCATGCCAAGACATGTCAAAAGGACACAACACATTTATCAAGTGACAACAAATTGCAAATAGTAACATTTGTTTTGGTGTGTGTATATTTTTAAAACTAATGTTGGTCCTGACAAAGGCTAACAGCCTGATGTTACAAAGCAGCTGTAAAATCTGCCTCCATGAATGCTAAACACTCCACACTGCAAAGGTACTAAACCACCTCCCTAAGTGACATTGAGAGCCAGTGTGGCGTAGTGGCTAGAGTGTTGAACTATGACCTGGGAGACCAGGGTTCGAATCCCCACACAGCCATGAAGCTCACTGGGTGACCTTGGGCCAGTCACTGCCTCTCAGCCTCAGAGGAAGGCAATGGTAAACCCCCTCTGAATATCGCTTACCATGAAAACCCTATTCATAGGGTCGCCATAAGTCGGGATTGACTTGAAGGCAGTCCAAGTGACTTAGTGGGCCAGTGAGCCTTAGCAATCCTTATGAAGCCATGACCCTGGCTTGCTCCCAATAATACCAGACAAACACCTTGGGCCACATGTTCATGATGACCTGTTTTAGGTTAGATACACATGCACATCTTCTGGACAGTTGGTTAGCTTTGCAATGCCAATCAGATGCCTACACTATGAAGAATTGAATCAAGGTTGTCTTTGTTCCTTCTCCCCAGCAGTGTATTGTGCAAACCATCATTTTTATGAATATTCCTATCCAAATTCTCAAGTGCTTCAGATCATGAATAGACCATCCCAAATTCAGGGCCCAGAGTTCCACAGAGTTTTAGGGGTCTTTCTGAATCAGAGGCTTCTTAGAATCCAAATGCCCCCATTGGGTGCTAGGAGTTTTGCCATGCTAGCATGGAGGACTTTAGGCACCTGCTATGTGCAGCCACCTAGAGACCTCTTTGGCGTGCATGCCTTCCCCACCCCTGTCCCAATAATTTCATTGGAAATGGGGAGGGCTCCAGCTACTCTTCACAAGCCAAAGTCTACACAGAGTCTCTAGATGCTAGGTGACAATCTGAAACAACACAGAATGCATTTTGAGGGTCCTGCTAAAATCCAGCAGCAAGTGATAAGTGGAGGCATCTGGAATGGGAAGAACCACTGAGATTAATATCACCACCCTGCCTGTCTACCTGCAGAAAAATAGCTGCCTGCCAGAAGGACTGTTTTTGTCCTAGGAGATTTTTACCATCGGGACTAGACCTCACTGAGAGCTGTAGTCATCAGTTTGAGTGGACAGGACACTCCCCAAGCCAGCAAGTCTAGCACTAGTGCTGGGAAGGGAGAATAAATGTCAGACCTCTCAGGGATGGTAGGTTGTGCTGCCTGTAGGGATGACAGGCAGTGTGGGATGTGGGTTCATCACCATTAAATTAAATTAGCACGGTTGTGTGACTGGATTTGTGTGTTTTTCTCTGATGTCATGATGTTCTCTGGACCATTTCTAGCGTGAGAGGCGGGAGGTGGTCTGTGTGAGAGAAAAGGAGTTCCATGTCTCTGGAGTGAGCGTCCAATCCAGCATGGAACAGTGCCCTTCCTGCCTGGGAGATGGGAGAACATTAAGTTTTATCCCAGGTGAGGGGCATGTTGGGGGACTTCAATATCCATGCCAAGGCTGCCTCAAACGGCCCAACTCAGGACTTCATGGCCTCCATGATAGCCATTGGACTGTCTCAATACATGGGTGCCCTGACATGTGGCCAGACATAACGTTGACCTGATTTTATTATTATTTTATTTTATTGCCACAGAACTAATTGGAAATATTTCATTGTTTTGAATCTCTTGTCATGGATAGATCACTCGCTAGTGAGGTTTGGGCTGAATGTGGCTGCATCACTATTCAGGGGTGGGGGACGGGCATTCTCTGTGGCAGCCTCTAAAACACACAACGTCCTACCCACAGAGGAAGTCTAGCATCTTCATTGTGCAGCTTTTGCCATATGCTGAAGACACATCTCTTTATCCTCGCCTTTAACAGTTAACGGATTTTGCTTTGTGGGACTCATCTCTTTTGCTGAATATATACGGTTCTATTCCATATGGTTTTACTTGTTTTATCATTGGAAATAGTTTTATCTGTTTTATAGTTGTGTATTATATTGTTGTAACCCACCTTATGGTGAAGAGTAGGTAAAAAATCTAATAAATAAATAAATAAAATCAATCTGTAATGTTTTGAGTAAATTTGCATTTAGGTAGCAGGGATCTGCAAACTGGGATATTAAGCTGCAATCTACTCACAGCAGTTACACACATGTTCAAAGCCTGGTTTTCCATGCCATTTTTGGACATGGAATAAATTTCTGGATGACACCTTGCAGACCAGATTAAGTTAATGAAAAACCATTTACAAAACAATCTAATTTGAACAATGACAAGTTTCTATAATTTTCTATTGTGGGTGAATGTTACTGGTTTTGACCAGCTCCAGCACTTCTTTATTTGATCCCTCTCATTCCCCTATCAAATATGCTTCATTTAATAGGAAATAGATTGGTTTTCTACATTCCATCCTTCAAAATTCAATCAGAATATCAAAGGAATATAGGAAAAGTCTATCTGAAAGTGTTTTTTCTTTTGCCTAGTTCTCAATGTGATGGTAAAGCTGAGTCTGCAGTCACATCAGACAGCAGTTAGTTAGAGCCTCGCAAGATGGAATGGTCCTCCATATAAAATAATCCCTGCATATAAAAACTGAGATGTAAGGATGAAGTGTTCTAGCCTATCTGTCCTCTTGATATGTAGTTTTTTGTGAATGTATTTTTTTATATAAAGGAACATTCAATTATGTGAGCCACCACTTGTAGTCTGAGGAGTTACAGCCCAGCCACAGGTTTACCTGCACAATGAGAACACAGAAGTGATATCAAAGTCCCTGGAGTTATTTCTAACATCCTCTAATTCAGAGAGCTTCATACTTGGAAGTATACTGCACACATACTCTTTCACAGATGAGGATAGACACACATTTGGAGATTTGTAATGCACCTATTTTCACACACAGGAGCATGCTGCCATTCGACATACCTCCAAGGGTAATGTGAAAGCAGAGTAGTTGCCCCCTTTCTCAATAATTCATAATCTCCAGATCCCCAGCTTTGATTTTTTTTAAAAAAAAAGAATAAGCTTCTAGCATCTGTAGAGCTTGAGATATAAGCCAAAACGTACAGGAAGAATTCTCTCTCTCTCTCTCTCTCTCTCTCTCTCTCTCTGTGTGTGTGTGTGTGAGTGTGTGTGAGAGTGTGTGAGTGAGTGGAGAGAGAGAGGGAGAGAGAGAGACTGACTAGCCTTGGGTAGGCTGCCCTCATGACCTAGCCCAGCACTGACTGTTCCCTAATGCTTGTTGCTATGTGGCTTCCTTAGTGGTGGCACTACTACAGCCACCAACCTTGCTTGTCATGGGTTGGGAACCAAGCAACTGCCTGGCTCCTGGCCCATTACAGTGCTGACTCTGTGAGTGTAAAAGAGAAGCTGAAATCTTCTCCTCTACACTCACAGTGGGAGCTAAAAATGGGAGTGATTGATTGATTGATTGATTGATTGATATATCTCCTGCCCTTCCTCCCAGAAGGAGCCCAGGGTGGCAAACAAAAACACCACAAGCACTCTAAAACATCTTAAAACAAATTTCTTTAAAACATATGAAAACAAAATATCTTAAAACATATTTATTAAAAAAAACTTTGAAAGCAATTCTAACACAGACACATATTGGGATAAGGTCTCTCCTTAAAAGGCTTGTTGAAAGAGGAAGGTCTTCAGTAGGTGCTGAAAAGATAACAGAGATAGCACCTATCTAATATCTAAGGGGAGGGAATTCCAAAGTGTCAGTGCCACAGCACTGAAGGCTCACACCCTATGTTGTGCAGAACAGACCTCCTGATAAGATATCTGCAGGAAGCCCTTACCTTCAGACCACAGTGATAGACTGGATATATATGTAAGATGGTCTTTCAGTTTAAGTGGTGGTGAGCACTGGGGGGGACTGACACTGGGAGTATGCATAATAGAGTAATCATATGACCAAGAAACTTAACAAAAGCAATGTTAGATGGTCAGGTTAAACTCAAGGCCTCACTTTGCTCTGCCAATAAATCATTAAATGTGGGTGATTAGACAGGAGTAGGATTGTGCTTAATTTCATTTAGGATACCCTCAAAAACAGTTTTGTTAGCTGATGTCATGCTATCTTTTACTAATTTGATGTGCACAACTTTAAACAGTAGTGGCTGATTGAAGCAGTGGTCTGAGTCAATTTATTCATCTGGAAATTAAATTGAAAAAATAAATCAGTTCTAAGAACTTGATTAGTCTGGTAGATAATTCTTCCAAAAACCAAGAAGGATAATAGCTCACTGTCTCCTCAACATTGCTTTCCCATCAAGCCTGAAGTCTTCAACACTCAATGTTTTCTGTAAAACACATCCATTATCTATATTTACAAGACATACCTTGGGGTAAAAAATATCTCCACAATATTTCAACAGAATAAGAGCATTGGAATTGGGGGGGGGGCAAAGAGGATGAATTAACTAAATCTGAAAAAGTAGAATTGACTTTACATGTAATTAGTCTGGCATATTGTGTTATCAATCAAGAATGTATATTGGGAAGTAATACGTGTTACGTTTGAATATATAATGCAGCCTCAAACTGTTTTTGAAGTATGAAAAGGAAAAGGAAAGCCTTTGGAGAATTTTGAACTTGAGAGATGGTTGTGGGGAGGTTATTAACCCTTTTTCCTTCTAATGTTTCCACTCCAGGTGTCACCAGCTGAAGCTCAAAAGATGAACCTCATGGAGGAAAAGCTCAAAGAGAAAAAGCTTTTTGGGTGGGGGCTCCCTCAATTTTGGAGAGAAAAAACAGAGCACTTCTCAAAATTCCTCCTCCTCAAGATTGGGTTCTGCTTGCAGGCTTCCCATGGGCATATGGTTGGCCACTGTGAGAAGAGAGTGGTGGACTAGATGGCCCTTTGGCCCAATTCAGCAGGGCTCTTATGTTCTTATATAAGCTAGCTATTTCTATGTTATGGGGGGTGGGAGGAGAGAGAGAATAAATAGTAGAAATCCTGACCTATATAGTTTGTAGCATAACAGCTAGACAAGCTCTTCATCTGTCCCAGAAGTGCATACAAAATCTTCAACAGTTGTGGCTGGTGCCTATTGGGACTGGTGGGACAGAAGGCAGGAAGCCCAACTGTAGGTGGAGCCAGAGCCAATGACAGGCACAGTGAACTAATCCTAGTTTTGTCTCCCTCCTCCTCCATCCTGCTGAGTTCTACAAGGGCAACAGAGACCAAGGAGAAGGACAGTGACAGGCAGTGCCACCCCCTGGACTGGTTGTAAGAAATAAGGCAGATAGGCAGGTGCTGGCTGGGGGCAGACTGAAGTTGGTGGGGCAGTGCCCCAGTTGTCCTAATGGACCAGCCTCCACTGCTCTTCAAGACTCACCTGTCGTGTTTTTTTCTGCCGACAATCACTGCTCACAACCCACTGACCCATCCAAAAGTTTTCCTTCGCACCTGCTATAATTAAAAAGAAAGTGTAATGTTGTTAGTCGATAGGAAGGTGGGGAGGGGACCAAAGTTTTATTCTGCATCCTTATTGCTGCAACCGGAAGATGACAGCAGATATAAAGGAGCATGTTTTATAGAATGTGCTTGTCTATTCAGAGACTATATTGTGGTTCAGCTTGTCCTCTGTCTCTGAGGCCTGGAGCAGATTTTCCATTGCTTTAACTCATAAGGTTTAAGGAGTATTCAAAGTGAAAAGCTGTTCTGAAATTCCTGGTAGTATAAGTAAGTGATGTTTAAAATGGTAAAATAATAAAGTGTGGATCCTTTTCTTTCTTTATTTTGGCAAGATCACTTTCCAACTAGGACACTGGACTTCACAAGTCTGCAGGATTTATTTTTTAAAAAAGGAGGAAGAGTGGTATCCTCCTGATACAATGGTATTCATGCTCCTTGTCAAAACATATTATGATTAAAAAAAATGATTTGATTTCCTAATGAGGCTCTATTCAATCAAAGAAGTCATATCAGAACTCTTCATTGTCCCTTGATGTAGCTCATTAGTTTTTAGCAATAACATCTGAAGGATGTGAGTCAATGAGTTTTCTTCCTCCTGAAACTTCTATGAGGTATCCACTTTTTCTAAAGAAAGGCCACTTTTTCACTTGCATGTTTCCGTGAACAAAAATAATTTGTAAAGTCATGGAGAATCATTTGTTCCTTCTGTTCTTTAATCCTTGGCAATATGGAGTGATTGGGTTCTAGGGCTTTTTTTGTCCCCTCATGATTTAAAAAAACAGCAACAACTTTAAACTCTGAGACAGAAATATCACAAAAACATAAAATGAGCCTTTTCGTGTCTGTTTAGAGGTTCCTTTTTTAAAAAAAGTAAGTACATGCAAGGCTATAAAATAATTTCACATCAAATAATATTAACATATGCACAAGACCTGTGGGCGTACATTTCAGAAAAGAAAGCTTTTTAAAAACCACACAAGAAATGGTAGGTATACAAATTATCTGCAAAATGTAGTTTCCTAATGGAAAATGTAATAGCAACATTAAGGAACAAAATTTGAGAGAAATGTTAAATGCTGTTTGAATGTACAAGACAGAAGCTACATGAACTCTCTGACCTTTCATCTTAATATTAAGAACTATTAAAGCTCTTGGAGCCCGAAGATCCATAAATATTTATTCTTACATTATTTGCTTTTTCACAAATCTCAATAAACTCACAAAAGGTCAAGAATTTATTAAGGGGGAACTGCTAAAGTAAAAGGAGAGTGAGGATGAGGATAATGTATTACATCTAGTATGCATGACTTCGTTCACTAATGATGTTTCATGATGACATCCATATTTGGTTCCTATTTTTTTCCATACCACAATAGCAAATGGTCTGATTCACGTGTAACAGCATCATGGGAATTATTACTGTGTGATGTGATCCCAAATCACAGTAGTATGTGTGCAAATACCAGAGCCACATAGGGAGGGGGAAATCATGTGGCTCTTTCCCATCCAGTCACCACCCTGCCAGTTAAAGGAGACAATAACCAGGTAGGAGGCATTGTGTGACTAGCCCCCAACCATATACAAGCACTTCACCTGCCCCCAAAGTCTGCACAAAGAGGAGCATGTTCACCCATCTGATGGAGCATGATACATTCTAAGGGGCGGTTGCTCATAGGCCTAATAGGATTTCATGTCACTCATGAGAGAATCTGAATCTGTAAAGGAGGCTCATCAAACAAAGAGAACTGGTTGTAAACTCTTATGTATCTGCAGTATATCTGGGGGAGAATATCAGCTAAATCAGATTTAGTACGGGATTCTGACTGAATCCAACAGTTCGCTATTTTGTTGGACCAGCACGGATTTCTGGTGGTGGGCCACAACTGTATTTGGCACAGATTTTGTGGCTGTGGCTACAATTGGCATTTTTTTTATTTTTCCTTCTATTTTACATATTTTCTTCATAATTTCCTCAAAGTTGTTGCATTCATAACAGTGTAGATGTGATAACGATCACAATTTGTCCATTATATATTACCAAAAAAATGTGTTGCTATTGCCATATAATGCAAATAATATTGGCTGGCTGCCCTGCCCTAGGCTATAGATGTCATCAATGTTGTCAAATCATCCTGCAATTTTGTGTATTTCAAACAAGACAGCTCAGAGCATTCTAAATCTCCACCTTCTTGAGTGGGAAACATTGTGATGATGAGAGAGACTGACCCATGCCCTGCCCTGCTTTCATTGCTGCTGTCCTCAGCTCATCCGGGGCTGTCCTCAGCTCATCAGGGGTTGTCTCTCTCTCTGTGCTGAGGGAGAGAGAGAGAGACTACAAGGTGGTACTAGTGGTGGTGGTGACTGCTGCAGTGCTGCTGACAAACTAATTCAAGAATAGTGAAAGGGAGGGGAATCATTAAACAGCACATGTTAGCCTGAGGCAAGAGACAGAAATGGAAATGGACTGCCTTCAAATCAATCCCAACTTACGATGACCCTGTGAATAGGGTTTTCATGGTAAGCAGTATTCAGAGGTGGTTTACCATTGCCTTCCTCTGAGGCCGAGAGGCAGTGACTGGCCCAAGGTCACCCAGTGAGCTTCATGGCTGCATGGGGATTTGAACCCCGGTCTCCCAGGTTGTAGTCCAACACTCTAAGCACTACACCACTTAAAGGCAATTGTCAGCCTTCTTGATATGTAAATAAAAAAACCCTGTGAAACACTATGATCATTTACACAAACATTTATGTTAAAAATTATGAAATTGTTTTTTGCCACCAAACAAACGTGGATCAAATCACCAAAAAAAACCCACCCCACAGCGGATCAAATCAAGCGGGAACAAAAAAGGGCAGATCGGGATTGAACAATGAAGTACCAGTATACAAGCAGATCTGAACTAGGCAGCGAACCCCATCCCTAATGCACAATAATCAGTAGCTCTAGATGAGTGTGTATATGCCCATCCTTACCTTAGCATTTGGCCAGCCCAATGGAACCCAGCCGTGCACTGCAATGTGAATACACATCCAATACATCAGCATCCCCAGCAGCTGAATGCATGGGAACTGGCATTCACATGAACTTGTTAGAACTAAGGCAGCACAGTTTGCAGCTACCTGAGTTATATTATTGTTTTGTTTAATTTCTTCCAATTTCATAGTCATGCTATTTTTATTATATTTAAACTGAAAGCCACAACATATGTACATCTGTTAGTTCAGGAGCACCTAGCTATCGCTAGTCGGGCGGTATATAAATTTAATAAATAAATAAATAAATAAATAAATACATAAAGTTCCAACGTGTTAACATTAGTCCTTTGACAAGGAATCTCAAGGAGGAAGGAACTGAGAAAGATTCAGGGTAAGAAATGCAACCCAAACATCTTCCTCTAGCCATCTTTAAACACCAATTTTATACATTCTGAAAATGACTTTTGGAGAAGTACATTTTTAATGGGTCATCAAACAGGCACTATGGGAACTGCAGCTAGCACTTTGCCAGAGAGAAAGTCTCTGACCTTCTGAAGGTGTCAGCCTCATTACAGACAATGCCTGTCAACTTTAAAGGCGCAAAACTAATTTGCACTCTGCATTGTCTCTTTCCTGTTTGATAAATAATGGTACGAGTCTGTATAACTTTTCTTATTGCTGTTAATTTCCAGACAAGACTATATCAAAGCAGAGTTAAGGCTGCAAATGTCTGCCAGTGATTTATGGGAAGTAACTTGCTTTTTTTGAGAAAGTCAAACTCAAAACAAAGTTTCTGCTCATAATTAAGATGACAGTGAAAGGAGAAAAATGGGATCAAACCACCCTACGTTTAAGCACTTTGAGATTTCCTTGATTTCAATGGGATAAACATAACCATCGCCCTCTGAAATCAATGGGACAGAAAGTAATTTTGGCTGGATCAAGGCTCTTATTTTTGGACTATAGAAATCCATTTATTTAATTCCATACTAAGGTATAGTCCATATGCAGGTAATGACATTAAGTATACCGTAAGGGTTGTATCCAATGTTGGTTTTGCACTAGCAGAAAGTGTTTTTTGCTCATGCAAGGCAGGACACCTGATTTTCACTGACCTCTTTCCCCTCTGCCTTTGAGACATATAGTGAAAAGCTGCTTTGGAACATACAGTGAAAACTAGGGTATAATTTAAAAATAAAATAAAATACCTAATCCACACACTGTTCCATACTTTTCCAGTGAAACACATACACACCTTAGAAGTAGCTTTTGGGAAAGTCAACAGAATTAGTCTTGGAGAAAATCGAGAAAAAATGTGTGACCTGCCTCGCATAAGCTATGATTTATTTTTATTGCAAACTGTCCTGAGCACTGAGCCTATTGGGATATAAATTCTCTAAAAACAAATTTTGCCTATTTTCCTAAAATATTGTTGTGTGCCATCCCAATCTCTGAGCCGTGTATGACTTCCAGGGTTCCTGCACTTACACAGGGTTTGGTTTGGTTGGAAAGAAATTTAGAGGAGGCTATGGTGTCTTACAGGATATATGGTTTTTATTTACACACATTCCAACCTGAGCTTAAGATGGAGGGGTTTGCAGCATTAACAGTCCATCAGATCTTGCTTCCTATTGCCCATAGATAGGGGGGTACAGAGAGCAAGTGAGCCTCTCCGTCTGTCTCCAGTTCCCAGCCTTTTATCCCACCAGACTAAAAACACAAGCCTCTCTTTGGCTCCAGGATGGGGGAGGGGAGGACTCTCTCCAGAAAAGAGTTCCAACAGCTCCCTTTGGATATGCAGACTGACCATTCAATAAATCCATTAACTCACAGGCTAGATTAAGAAAGGAAACTAGTCTGACCAGTAGGGAAGATTTCTTGCTTGCATGTCCCAACTTCAGATACAAGATCACAAACTTGATCACATCTATCTCATCTCTCAATCCCATAGCATTACCCCTTTCCCTGACAAAGGTCTGTTCCAGACCTGCAACCAAACAACAGGATAACAGCTTTCCCTGTAGAGAAATAACAGACACAGGTTAATAAAGACATTGAAACATACGTCGTCACATTTCCACACAAATACAAAAAACAGTCCATTCATTTACAGCAAGTTTTCAGTTAATTACTCTCTTTAAGCTTCCTCTTCTTTCTTGGAGCTCCTAGTCACAGTTCTGCATCAAACAGCTTACCCAGTTCTCACCCTTGGCAGTGCCCAAGATAATGAGTTCCCGAAATGTTTAAGCCAGATTACAGCTTCAGTGTTGGAGCTTCTTTGTCCTGCCTTGTGCCACTGCAGCACAGCAGCCCTCAAAAACACCCACATTTTCCCTTTGCTCTCCCAAACAGTTACACACATATAATATCTAACAGGCATGCTATAGCAAATCTTAAACATCAAAACCTTATGGCATAAAGCTAGCAAAATAATTCCTTAAAAGATCATTAAACATTTCCCATCATTACTAACATGCAAAGAGCACATCAAAAGCATTTGAAAAAGCAATACCAAAACTCTCAGGAATAATTCCTATAGCAGTACACAGTCCCATAAGCACACACACACCCAAACCATGCAGTTGCCCTTTGTCTTGGGGCTCCATGGAGTTCCCAGTACAAACTGATCCCTGCTGCTGCCTCTGGGGTCTTGGGACACATCTCCAGGGACACATCTGTTTTCTCATCAGCACCACAGCAGACTAACCATCTTCCTCCCACTTGCCGCCCTGGAAAATGTTCTTGACCCAGTCCACTTCATCTCCTGACTCAAACTTCGAATCATAGTCTTGCCACAAGTCTTTATTTGAGGGCATCTTCTTCAGGACTACCTGGCCTACCCACCCAGGTTGGCAGAAAGAAATCTTCCTCTTTGTTCACCCGCGTGATCTTCAGATCATGGGTCCAAACAAATACAGGTAACCCTCCCAGTGTCTCTTACCCTCAAAACTCACAGGACCCTGGGTGCCCTTCTTGCTGGAACTTGATTAAGGGCTGCACCCACCATAGGAGCCAGATCTCACCCGTTAGGCCATATTGGGGCACCTAAATTGCAAAGTCACTCGAGGATTGTAGCTCAACCATTCCTCCAGGTGCTGGCAGCTCCTCTTTGACTTGCAGACACATTTCCAAAATTTCCCCCCTGCACTTTCTCTTGCTCAGCTATTTCTCCAGGCACTGGCAGCTTCTCCACATGCACGCATGGCTCCTCCTGTACTTTTTCTTCCATAACTGGCACACATGGGGTAAAGAAATCCATCAACAGCTGCTCTTCTCCAGCCTCTAGCTCACCGTTCTCCAAGGCCCTTTCTTCCTCCTGCATTACTTCTTCAACAGCAGGCACACGTGCAGCGGGGAAATCTATCAGCAGCATCTCTTCTCCAGCCTGTACTCCACTTTCTTCCGAGGCATCTTCCTCTTCATTTCCCAGCCTGCCCTCCTTCAATTCTTGGGGCTTTACTTCCAGCTTCCTTCTGTCTTCCCCAGCAGAACTTCCAGGCTCCTGGACAATCAAGGCCTCTTCTTCCTCCTCTGCTGCTGATTGCAATTCCTCACAGTTCAAGACCTCCAGCTGCCCATCCACTTTCTGGATCTCTTTAGCCACCCCAGTCTGGGTGCTCTGCAGCTGGATTCCCGGGTCACTCTCAACCCCCGTGTAGTGGCTGATCAGGCAGGACTCTCACCTCCTCACATGGGGTCTCCTCCTTCTCTCTAAAGGTGCTTTTCATGCTCTCTGCAAATCATTGCTGGTCCTTCTGCCTCTCTCGTTGCCTTTGCTGCTGGTTGTCCTGGCGCCACAATTTCATCTGCTCTAGGAGTGCTGCTAAGTTCTCCCTCCATTTTGACTCAGGCACACCTCGCTCGCAATACTCTCGTCACTCCACATACTTTCCACAGGACTCATGACACGTCCTTTATTTGACCTTTTCATTTGTTTTCTTGGGTTATTGTGGGTGGGATCACACACATCAGAGTGATGGGTGGGTTTTAATTCCAGAAAAAGGTTCCACTCTGTTCATAAGGGTGCATTTGGGTTTCTAGTGGATTAAGGGTTCACATGTACACATGTAACAAAGTTTCAATATTCCATACTCAAAAGGTAAGAATTTATAGAGTGAAAACAGGCACTTTCTTATTAAATACACACAGTTGGATTGCATGCATAACAAGCAAACAAAATGTTTCCACTGTTAAATTATTTACCGCTTTGGCTGCATAATCCTGAACTATATGCATGCTGCTCATTATACATTCAGGCATACTGTGCCACTCACTGACTAAAAATAGCTGTTCTCTGAATTCAATCTATTAAGTAAGGAAATTCCTTTTGTGAATCTTTTTAAATATTGAGCCTTGGTGATAAGGGTTGTCTTTACTGCCTGAGGAGGGGGGGGATAGTTATTGTTTTCCAATGTCAATGAACTAGTCAGCAGTAAAAATATTTTTTTGTAAACTTAGGTGGATGCAAGGAGAAAACTTCACATGCTGTTTCCTTGTTCCTCCTCCTCTCTTTCTCTCTCTTTCTCTCTCTCTCTCTCATTAGAAGCACTCTTGAAAACTCCTTGAGGGATGCATCATTGAAGATAAACAATGATTTTTCCTTTAGATATCCAAGCCCTGTCTCCACAATTAATTACAGACATGCTGAGTAAAACTAGGAGTACTCATGCACTACCGGAGGTGGTGGAAGCAATAACACAATGACTGACCTAACTGACAGAATACAGCCATTTATCCTGGCTCAGATGAGGCTGACACAGAACTGGCCCTACCATTAGGCAGAGTGAAGTAGTTGCAGAAGGTGACAGCTCTTGAGGGTGGCAGGGAGGGAGATGATGGAGAACTTAACTATGTGATAGACAGTTTGCCCTATGCTTCCTTGGTAGCCTGCTGCTGCTAAGTGTAATAGAGGACACTGTCCCTTTGCCATTGTTGTAGTAAGATTTAGGATGGTGGACACCATCTTGTCTTGCATAGGAACATAGGAAGTGACTATACTGAGTCAGGCTGTATACACATCTTACATTTAAAGCACATTATCCCCCCCAAAGAATCCTGGGAAATGTAGTTTACACTTCAGAGAGCTACAGTTCCCAGCTCCCTTAACAAACTACAGTTCCTACGATTCTTTGCGTGAAACAATGTGCTTTAAATATATGGTGTGTACACAGTCTCAGACCCATTGGTCCATCTAGCTCAGTATTGTCTACAGAATTGACTGGCAGGGACTCGCCAGGTTTCAGACAGGGAACATTCTGAGAGCTGCTTGGTGATGCCAGCTATTCAACCTGAGACCGTCTGCATGCCAAACAGTTGCGCTTCCACTGAGCCACTTTGCCCCAGGCAGCAATGTCTTGGGTCAGCCATCCTGGTTTGATCAGATGCCTCCTACATCTTCTTGAAGAACGGGAATTTTGACAGGTGCAGGTTGTAACACAGGAGTCAGAAAAAGCTGGGCCTCTAGAAATCCCCTGTTCTACACAACTGTTACAGACCAAGGTTGCAGCATGGAGGAAGCATCTCTAGGAATCAAGCCAGCAGCAGCTTCACATCAGCTAAATTGTGGAGCCAAATTTGCTAGTTTACTTTGAATGATAATTGAATTGATGAGGCTGGATGCCAGAAACAGAAGACCTGTTGTATGTGAGAGGAAGGGATTTTTAATAATCCAAATCGCAACATATTCCGGAAAAGGGAGCAAAAAGACTCTGCAAACCAAACTTTTGCATCTCCTGATACATCAGGGACCATAAAGCCACCACTTCTCCTGCTCATTCCTTTTTCAGTCCCATCCTCCTCACCTCCTGTCACACTTGCTTCGCAGCACAACAGGAAGCAGTAGGACCCTCAGGGCAAGACTTTAGAGCAGAAATCCAGGGCCCCACTCATAGGATTGGCCACTCACACTTCACAGAAATGAAGAAAATGCATCACACTTAAAAAGAAGATGCAGATTACATATGCTCATTTATATATATAAATGCAAATTTAGAAAATACTACTATCATTTAAAGAGAAACAGTACATCTCACCATAGTGGTGGTGATGGTGAACTGGGGCCAGCGGACATAGCTCAGTAGTAGAGCATGTTTTGCATGCAGAAAATCCCAAGTTCAATCTCCAGCATTTCCAGGTGGGGTTGGAAAACCCTGAGACCCTGTCTGAAACCCTGAGGAGCATATTTCCTAGGGAGTGAGCCTCTTGAAGACAGTGGGACTTACTTCCCAGGACTAGCCACATTGGCTATGTCAGAGGGAATATGTCTCTGAATTCTAGCTACTGGGAATCTCAGAGTGCTGTTGCACTAAGATCCTGCTTGCAAGCAGACTTCCCACAAGCATCTGGCTGGACAGGATGCAAACAGGATGCCAGACCTGATGGGCTTTTGTCTGGTCCGGCAGGGCTCCTCTTGTGCTCTTATGTTCCAAGTAATCATGTATAGGACTGCACTACGAGAGTGGAAGGGTGGTCATTGCTCATTATCCAGCAAGAATGACTGTTGCCCCATCTTTTAGTATCCTGAGTGTTGTTGTTTGTTAATTCTCCTAGACACACATACACACACCTCAGTATGGGCAAAACATTTTTTAAGTGTTATGAACTGGTAAGGATTGTTTTTTTGTTCTTGTTTGCTGATTAAGCAAACATCAACTGGTTGCTTTTTCTCCCTTCTTTTCCCCCTTTATCTGAGAAGCATAATATTTTGTTGAAACCTTGTCAATCATGCTGCCCTTTACTTGTTTCTGTGTGCTATGCTTGCTTGATGTGCTGAGGCTGCTTTGATGTAGTGAACTAAAAGTAAAACAAACAAACAAAAATGGAGTGGTAGTTAGGAGGTAGAGTGCATGTTTCATATCTATAGGTGGCTACAAGTGAAGTACTTTGGACAGCTCCTTGAAAGTTCAGACTAAAACCTGGAGCAGATTCCACTGCCTCACTGACGTGGAGCCACCAGTTGCCATTGGGGTTAAAAGTTCAATTATTTGCATCTCCAGCACAGGATTATGAGTAGCAACACTGGGGATGACCTGTACTTAAATGATGCTGACAGCTAGGGTAGACAGCACAAGCCTACATGAAACTCTGGTCTGATGTGGTATGAAGCAGATCCTTTTATTTCAGGAAGTGTTCAGGGCAGGCCTGGCACCAGCAGACAGCAGGTTGGGCACTGGCTGAGGGCCCCAGCAGCCCCTTCTTAGGCTGGGGGGGGTGGAGCTCCCACTCCGCAATCCACACATAGGGACATGAGGCAAATCATGCCCAGTGACCCAACACTGCTGCAGAACACAGAGCAGGAGCTCTAACCTCCCAAGCAATACCACCCCCCAATGCAGGTGGTGTGGGCTTAAATAGGCCTGCCCAACCCACCCACCTTCTGTGTTGCCACATCAGCATGCTGAGTGCACATGCCTGCCATCAACCAAGATGGTGGCAGAGGCATCTCTTAGGGGTTGACATCCCAGCTGCCATCTTGGGTGATGGCAGGCTTGCATGCACAGTGTGCTAGCATGCTGATGTGGCAATGTGGAGGGGGTGTTGGGGAGCATGACGACCAAGGCCCAGGGCCTAGACATGCCTGGAGCTGGCCCTGGTTCAGGGTTCAGTGATAGAAGGCATACTTTGCATGCTCAAGGTCAATTTCTAGCACCTGCTATCTCCAGCTAATAAAGATCTCAGGGAACAAGACTGGGTGAAAAACTATACCTGAAACCTGCCACCCAGGGCAGACAGAACTAGGCTGGATGCTGCAGATGTTATATAAGGCAGCTCTATAAATCTGGATTACAGCCATTAAAGGCAGAGCAAAACATGGTAAATAAGCTGTAGCATTTTTATTTGACTCATATATTAATGAAGACCAGACAGTTTGAATGAAAAATAGACTACAACCAGATGTTGGTTTTCTCCAATTTTTGTAGCACACACAAGCACACCAACATGTTGGCATGCTGAACATCCCCACAAGCCAAATGTCAACCATGCCATTCATTCTTAGTCGAACTGTACTAGCAGGATCACTGTGATTTTTATGCAATATTCACTTTCAAGTATTCACAGTGCTTCAATATTCATTATCTAGTTATAATCCATACAACAACCTTATTGAGTATTATTATCCCGCCCCTTTTTTAGTTCTGAGGACTGAGGCTGAACTAATTGCCTAAAAGTACTTGCCTAAGGCTACAGATGCAAGATTAGAACTGGGGACCATAGATGTGTAGCTCAGTCTCTTAGCTATTATGCTGCATCAGCTTTTCGTATTTTAAGAGTTCTTTAAAGGATGGTGATATCAAAGCCACTCTGAAATAGATCTTACTAGGAATCATCAGCCCCTGATTAAGCAACAAGCGTAAGAAACTAAGGGTGTATCCCTATACTCAAGATCCACTGGCTGAGGGGCTGTAAGATTCAGCAGTAGAATGTCATGACAGACACACCACTGGAATATCCCCATGCTGTTTAACAGCTATATGAAGCCCTTGGGAGCAGTCATCAGGAGATTTGGGGCACGGTGTCAGCAGTATGCTGATGATACCCAGCTCTATTTCTCTGTAACATCTGAATCAGGAGAGGCCATGCAGGCCCTGGACCAGTGCCTGGACTTGATGGTGGGCTGGATAAGGGCCAATAAACTGAGTCTGAATCCTAGCAAGATGGAGGCACTGTGGGTTGGTGGTTTCTGAGTTCGGATAATTGGTCAGTTGCCTGCTTTGGACGGGGTCGTACTCCCTCTGAAAGAGCAGGTCCGTAGTCTGGGGGTGCTCCTGGATCCATCTTTGTCACTAGAGGCCGAGGTGACCTCAGTGGCTAGGAGTATCTTTTACCAGTTTCAGCTGGTAATACAGCTACAGCCATTTCTGGACCTGGATAGCCTGACCACTGTTGTCCATGCACTGGTAACCTTCAGACTGGATTACTGTAATGCACTCTATGTGGGGCTACCCTTGAGGTTGGTCCAGAAGCTGCAGCTGTTGCAAAATGTGGCGGCGAGATTGCTCCCTGGGGCAAGGTATTGCCAACATGTCACCCCGCTGCTGAAAGAATTGCACTGGCTACCTATTAGTTACCAGACTAAGTTCAAGGTTCTAGTGCTGGTGTACAAAGCCCTGTACAGCTTGGGACCAGGATACCTGAAAGACTGTCTTATCCCTTATATACCCAGTCGATCACTGTGCTCTGCTGGAGAGGGCCTCCTGTAGGTACCATCTTATCAGGAGGTCTGTTCCTCACAACATAGGAAGTGGACCTTTAGTGTAGTGGCATCTACCCTTTGGAATTCCCTCCCCTTAAATATTAGACAGGCTCCATCTCTGTTATCTTTTTGACACCTACTGAAGACCTTCCTCTTTCAACAAGTCTTTTGAGACCTTATCCCAGTCTGCGTCTTTGTTGGAATTGCTTTTTAATATGTTCTTAAACTTTCTTTTTAAAAAAATATATATATGTTTTTGAACCTTTTAAAAAAAATGTTTTAAACCCTTTTTTAAAAAATAGATGTTTTTGAACCTTTTTTTTAAAAAAATAGATGTTTTTTAAAACTTTTTTAAAATATGTTTTTAAAGCTTTTAAAAATGTTTTAAAATATGTTTTGTTTTAATATATTTTAAAGTCTGGTTTTATGATGTTTTAAAGTGTTTTAGTGCTTTTGTTTGCCACCCTGGGCTCCTACTGGGAGGAAGGGTGGAATATAAATCAAATAATAAATAAATAAAAATAAAATAAATATCTGAAAAAGAGAGGAGTCATGGGTACCACAGGGGAGGTGCACCTTTATGGTTTACCCTTTCAATCCACAGCCACATCTCTGTCAAAAGTACAACTTTACCCCAGCCCTGACCTGGCTCAAAGAATTTCTTCCAGTTGACTTCAATGAAATCAGCTGTGGTGCTCAGTTATGGCTTTTTGATGCCAAAGTCTCGAGCTGTAGCTCAAAAATATCATAACTGATGTCATCTCGAATGCAAATAATCTACCCCCAAGACACACAGGAATGACACAAAGAAGAATGGCATGTTTTATTATTAAACCCTTTCTTTGCATGCAGGGCACAGACCTACTGTGATGTTTTCGGGGTTGGGATATGTTGGTGTATCTCAGGGTGAACCACAATTCTCCTTGAGAGTTGGGAAACATCCAGGGGAAGACTACTAACTGGCATTTTAACAACCAGTAACATGATCAAAGCAGCCTAAGCCACATGTGAGGTGAACCAGCCCTTGAATGTGTTCAGAAACAACCAGAACTGCCGAAAATCTAATTGGAGGCTCTTGTTAGTTTGAGGAAAAGATGGGGTGAGAGTTTGTTTGAGCTGCAATCCTAACTATGTCTATTCTGAAGTAATCCCCACTGATTTCAATGGGACTTACTCCCAAGTAAGCTGTGTTAGGATCCCATCCCCACAGAGGAAACAGCTCTTGTCAATTTGAGGGAATGCTTTAGTTAAAAGCTAGAAAGAAACAAGGCATAGCAGGCATTGATTTGAAGCTGGACACAGCCCTGTAGCCAGCCTTCCTTGTTAGTTAGGGCAGCCACATTTCTAGGTGGGATATTGGAGGGGGAGAGGTGCATAGCGCCAGCCAACCCCCCCTCACATGTGCAGAGGTCATGAGGGCAGACCAGGGAAAGGAAAAGGCAGTGACCTTCCCTCTCACTCCTCCTCCATCCAGAGAGTGTGTTGTTACATGAATGAAGTTTAATCTGTTGAATTGTCTCACTCCATTTGAGAGATCCCCAGGAACGCCAGTCTCAAAAGCTTGACTTTGCCTATAGTGACTATAGTGCTCTGTCCCTATCTTCTGGTTCTTCATGAACTGAACTCTGTTGGTAAGACAGAGCTTGGCTTTGATGCTGCATTAGGTATCTCAGTTTAGGGAAAGGCAGAGCAAAAATAAATACTATAGAGTATGTTCGTTAACTCGTCCTTGAGGGTCCCTCCTTCTAGTCTTCTTCCTGGCCAGATTTTCCTTTCTGTTGGACAATCAAGGGAAAACTTTTTAACTGGCTGTTATATAAAGGTTTAACTGGGTTGATTTTTTTCTGCCCAGAAACCCTGAAAAGGCCTCATGCTGAGCTGCACATAAACGGTGGTGTTCACAGCAATATTTCTATTTCTCTAGGACTGTTTTTGTCCTTTGCTATTAAGCAATAAAAAAGGAAAAAATAGCCACTATGATTGTGAGTATAGCGAGTGCTTTCCAAGAGGAAAGGGTAGTGATTTTTCATATCACTTTAAGTTATCTCTTTATTTCATCCTTCAGCAATGAGCACCCAATCCTGTTCTACTCACTATAATAACTACAGAATAAACAAACTCTTACTTCTTACTGCAGGCAAACAAACATTTTTCTTTACTGCTGGATGGGTAAACAGCACAACTGAAACTAAAACTGAAAAGCAGACCAAAGGAAAGTCCAAGGAGTGGCGTCTAACTTGAGCCCATAATACAAAGTTCTGATATTTAACTCTTCAAGGACCATGTTACTACACAGGCTGTTTTTAAAGTTATTATAGAGTGATTCCATCAGGGAAAGTATTGAGCGAGCAGACTCTTGAGGGCTTTTCCAGATGACACTTTTGTTGTGCACACACCCTGCCTTATTCACTGAATTTTCCAGAGGGTCCTATTCTCTTACTTAGCTCCTGTCCTTAAAACAAGCTATCATTCTTTAAATGGAGGTTATCATTTTCTGTCATGTCACAAATTAAAAAGAAGACAATTTCCCCCAAAAAATCCAGGGGGGTGAAGCACAGCAGTAGAGTGGACAGCACCCCATTTGCCCCTCCCAGCTAGAGGCCTGGCTGGGCAACTCAGCTAAGGAGATGGCTCATGCAGCTACCAGGGAGATAAACCTCTACCAGACAGCTAGGCAGACAGGCAGTTTGGAGCACTATATGACTTTCCCCCCCAGTTAAGTTAGTTTTACATTAACAGGGCAATCTAATACATGTCTAAATGGGAAGTAAGTCCCATTTAGTTTTCTCTCTTTTTCTTCTTTTTGCAGCGCATGCACTGGTTGCTGGCAGTCCCATTGTGGAGATAATCTGCATAAAGTATTGCATAAAAAACAAAGACAGAGTGTTGCAGACATGTTCCAACTTCTTTTTTTTAATTAATTTTTATTCAAATTTTCAAAACCAAAACAATACAAAAAGAAAAAAAAGCACAAATCAATAACTAATACAATAAAAAGAAAAAAAAATAAAAAAATTGACTTCCGATTTGTCGTAGTTCAGCTATAAGTCTATAATATATAACAAGCCTGTATCTTAATAGATTATAAAATCACCTTCCTCCAGCGGTTATCTTAATTGGTTACAAATCTCATTAACATCATATCATTTTATTCTTCCACAAAAAGTCAAAGAGAAGTTTCCAATCCTTGAGATATATGTCCATCAATTTTTTTTCTAGATAAACATGTCAATTAATCCAACTCACCAAGTCTACTAAGTCCAGTAATTTCAAATCGCTCTTCTTCCATTATCCGTATTGGTTCCATCTTCCATCTTCCATCTTTACGCGCACAATAATCTTGCTGTCATAGTCATATAATAAGTGTCTGATAGGAATTTCCTTTTTCACAGATATTTTCTTGCCATCAATTCCGAACGTATCACTGAAGTATTGTTGCAAAGCCGCATCTCTGTTCCTCTTTTTTACATGATACACTAGCACATCTCTTGAAGATTTTTCCATTGACACAAAACAGGGATTAATTCTGTTAGCTTTCTCCATTTCAAGTTCCATCAAATCCTTCCAGTCCAGGAATTTTTTTGAACCGATAATATCTTTATCTCCAATCTCTTCAATTCCTTCAGGGACAGCGCTGAGTTCCAAACCGTAATATTTGTCTCCAGGATCCATCACAGCCAGGAAATCCAAATCTTTTTCCATGTCCATATTTAATCCAATCTCCATAGTTTGAACCTTGCCTTTAATTTCTCTTTCATCCTTTTTTGGTTTTCCAGATCTATCTTTATTCTCCTTTCTCATAGAATCCTGAATTTCTTTCAGCTCCTGTCTCATTTCGTCAAATTCAATTCTCCACGCTTGTCTATTATTTCTCAGTTCTTGTTTTATTGAGTTAATCCCATTCATTATTTTCTGAAACATGTCTAAAGATAAAGTCCCTTCTTGTACATCCATGATCTTCTTAATTGTCATTCTTAAAGCCAAAGGAACAAAACTCCTTCAATTTTCAATGTCCCAAGCAAAGAGCAGTTTATTTCTTTATCCAGTTACAAAGGAGTTAATCTTTCCAACCAACTGGCGTCACACTCTAGACAGCCCTTATCTCTTATATGCCCAGAAGTGCAAAAACAGCTTTAGTTCACAGCGTCCAAATAACTAGTAGCAGAAAGAATGAGCAGATTCGTCAAAAAAAAAGTAGATCAGAAAAAATAGTCCCAGACATATATTACACAAAAGTCTTATAAATCAAAAAGAAAACCCTCATCCGTTGTAATCTTTATAATGCTATTTTCCATGTCAGCTTTTTGCAATAAAAAAAGATAAGCTATTTTTATTTTCTTCCCCCTTAGTTCCGTGAGTAAAAGAGAAGGAAAGTTTTGACTCACCCAGGTTTTCTTAATTGCTGGTTCTTTGACAAATCTCTTTAGCTGTATAGATAAGAAAGTAATAAGCGTAGACAGGAGAATGCTTGCCTGTTAGACCGTTTTTCTTTAAAGAAAAAAAAACGGGTCACTTATTCAGCTGAGCTAGCTAGAAATCCTCGCTCCGTCCGAGCTGCTGGAAGACCTTCTTTCACAGACAATTCTGACGAATTCCAGTCTCCAACAATCACAACAATGCTGTGTGGGAAATCTCACGTTTCATCCTTATCCGGAAGAAATTATCCCCAGTCAAAAAAGACCCTTCTGACTGGATTTAAAACTGAAAAAGTTTCATCCAAGACGGGAGCCCGTCTCAGAGGCTGCACAGGCGGAGGGATCCTCCTGGGAAGTCCCAGACATGTTCCAACTTCTAATACACATTCAATTTAAAAAACCACCAATGACAGTGAGCTGAGCAGAATTCCACGCTTTATCTCAGAGATCAGGAACTGTGAGAAGATATTTGGGGTGAAACGTTTATCAGAAGATTTGGTATCACACACTGCTTGCATTCTCTCACATGTTGTGGAAGATCAGGATGTTTGTGAATGTGGAATCTCTGTCAAAGATTGCTTTTTGTGTTTGCTTTTAGAAAGTTTGTCATCATCCCTAACACAGATATCCTTCAAAATTCACAGTTTTCTGAATTTTGCAATGCAGTTCTCCAGCCAAGCAATGAGTACAAACATGCATATATTTGGGTAAAGTGTGCATATAAATGCATATATTTGTGAGAATAATGTACAGAATGCATTATATTAGAGGGGAATTGCTTGCAAAAATGTGTCTATTTGTCAAAGCTACATAAAATAAATATATCTATTAGGAGAAAATCAGCCTAAAATGCTGAAGAAAAATCTTTTAGTTGCAAATTACTACAGAAATGTGGAAAATAAGAACTGAGGGAATCAAAAACTGACACATTCATCCATTTCTATGGTGGACCAAACAGTCACGCACACTTTTGCCTTTCAGAATCGCAGCCTGAATGCACAGAGCAGAACCCATAGCCACTGCCCACATAGTATTTCACTATAAACCTCAAGTCACGGGCAGTCTCCTCTCCCCTCCCTCACAGAGGAGGCTGAGAACTGGCAAAGCACTTGGGTGACACCGCTCACTTTTCTCTTTCACTTCCCCACAAAGAGCTACTGTGCATCTAGGTTTAGTGACTAAGTGCTTCAGTTGTTTCCTGTTGCTTGCATCTCTTCTTGCTCTCCAACAGGTGCAGGATCCATCCCTCAGCTCATTCTTTGTTGACCACAAGGGAGGCCTACCCCATCACCAGCTGGGACCAGTGCAAACATACCCAGACTGGTTCATATCTGCATAAGGAAAAGTGAATATATTACTCCAAGTAAATTCTACAGTAGCACCATTCCCAGGACCCTGTTGCACTTTTAAACCAGTGCAGATTATCCTGAAAAAAAAATCAGAAACACCATGTTGCTTATACTGGCATAGCTTGTAACAATTACTATTTAGGAGGCAGAACGATTGCTGAATATCTGTCCAGACTTTAGCTTTTTCTTCTTTCTATAATTTACATGGGAATAGGATGATACAATAGAATTGTTATTTGAAAATAAATTGTTTGCTCACATCAGAGGACAAAAGTAAATTCAATTTAAAGTAGTTCCCAACTGCAAACCATTGAGCTGTATTGTGGATACCATTCCATCAAACATGTTACATTGCTTTTAATGTTGTTTTTCATGCAACAAACCTAGAATTCCTATTAGATAATGATGCATCAACATTTATGATTTTATCTTATGTTTTCTTGGGAAAAAATAAACCAGCTTAGCCACTGAGGATACCCATTTTCTGAAAGTGCTGTTTAAATACTTGATAAAGGCTTGAAGAGCTATTTCTGCAAAATTGGCATCTTGAAAGTGTAGCCAATAAAGAAGGTTGGATTGCCAGAGAGTAGTTCAAAATATAAATCACTTTGCAGTAGCTCAGACTTTTAATATTATCTTTTGAGAAGCCATTAAGCCAATCAGCAGCCTCTCACTTGTCTCTATCATGTCTAGAAGTTCTGACTGTCAGCTACAATTTGTCTCCTTGCATTGCTGATTATTTAAGCAGAAAGGCTTCATGGCACAAATGTTTTAGATGTGCATTTGAGTCAGATTTTGTTTTCCTTTTTTGCTTGATATTTACCTCTTAATAATTGAAAGAAAGGAATATTTGGTTTCTTGAAAACATTACAGGGAGCATATTGCTATAGAGAAAAATGTTCTGCTTGTTGTCATTTAAACATTTCTAAATGTGAAGGGGGATTGATCAAAAGGGTGGATTAAACTTGTCATGATTGATACTACTATTGAACAAGTATTTTGGAACTAGATAGTGGTACCAGTCCAAGGTGTAACCTGGATAGGGATATGAAAGACCATGTCATATTTTGGCAATTAGTAAAATAATGTTACATTTTATAAGATTTTCCTTTCAGTTTGGCGTAATTAAACATGCTCTCAAGGTGGTACAATTTTCACATTGATTCAAAATCATTGACAGAACAGTTGTGCTAATAATGCTTATACTCCCATGTATATGTCCTGAAAAATCTTACCCTTTGTCACTGTTGGAGGGTTCAAAAAAGTGTCCATAGATTTATTGGAACTATTCAAACAGAATTCAGACTGATATAATACACTGAAAGGAAGGGTTCCACCCAAAGAATTTGAATGGTCAGTCCCATGAGATTAACTCGGAACTGGTTCATTCATGCAGCATCAGGAGGGGAGTTTGTATAGATGAACCAGAAACCTCAGAGTCAACACTACAGACAGAATGTTTATAGTACATCAAACAGTGCTTTTCAGTCAAATCAGTGTACACTCTCAGTAACGATTATTTTGAAGAATTTATCTTGAATACTGGAATCAGACTCCAAGTAGCAAGACCTTGAATTTACATAACTCTGAGATATATTTTCTGTTTCTAACCCTGCCTGCCTGCATCTCCTGCTGCTCCCTATCTATTCCTTTTTGTCCTGTAAAGGTAAAGACATTTTTACGAAATACCCATGTTAATGAATGAATATATAGCCAAGATCTGCTTGGATCTCTCAGTGCCCCTCTTTAAACTGCAAAAACCTGCTGTTTTCATATGTTTTCATCCAGGTTCTTAAGGGATTTGGGCTTCTGTAGCTCAATCCAAAATGTTGTGCTGTTCTTCCTTCTCCAACATGTCCATCTACACAGGAGAAACCCAGGAAGACTGTCCAGTTGGGAAGACTGTCCTGCATTTGTTAGCGTTAGTGATATTCTGTTCTTTTTATAGCCATATACATTAAATCTGGGTATCCAATATGTGGGAGATGCTCAACTGCTTTAAAGCTTGGGGAATGGCAAAACATGCATTGTGACAGTAGCAACTATAATAGGGTTTTGAACTCCGTAGGCTGTAAGTAATATAGTTTCTGCCACAAAATTTGAGAAAACACTAGGAGGCACTTCACAGCCCACACAGAAATTTACAGAAAGTCATTTCAGCCAGACTCATGTTAAACTGCTGGACTCCTAGAAGCAGTGAAATTGGTTGTCCTTTAAATGGTTCTTCTTTCTATCCTTCTTTAAAAAAAAAAAAAAGTAATTGCTTTTTTTCCTCTCCCTAGGTAAGAAATGAGAAGGAACCAGTCTGGAATCGGGAATCGTCCCTTGTATTTTTTAGACAAGATTCATTTTCTCAGGTTACTCTTTACATCCCTTTATAAATGACACCGACTTAAGCACAATATTACATAGGGATGGACATTTCAGTATATTTCTAGTCAGTTTCAATTTCACGTGTTCATTTCTGCATTTATCTGCAATTTTTACTTAAACAACTCCAAACAAAATTTCATATTTAGATATTTATTTTATTATTTATTTAAAACATTTATATCCCACCCTTCTACTCTACAATAGGGTACTTAGAGCAGCTACAATAAAATTGCACACATATATTATAAAATACAGAATAAAAACACAAACATTACAGTAAATTAAAATGCATAAATACAATTAAAATACATAAAATGCATTATGCATACACATACACACACATACAACCATACATACATGTATATATGTGCATACACATATGAGGGAGTGAGAATAAAAGAACTTAAAAGATAAAAATAAAAGATAAAAAACTTAGAACAGCGTAAGGCTGACCCGTCAGTCCAACTAAAGGCTCTACGGAACAAAATAGTTTTTACAAGTTTCGAGAAAACCATGAGGGAGAGAGCACAGCTGGCTTCTTGGGGCAGGGAATTCCAAAATCTCGGAGCCACAATTGAAAAGGCGCTCTCCTGTGTGCCTGTCAATCTAACTTCTTTCATTACAGGCACGCAGAGGAGACCAGAGGCAGATAATCTTAAATCCAGCATAGGAACATATGGACATAAGCGGTCCCTTAGGTACACTGGTCCAAGGCCTTTTAGGGCTTTAAAGGTCAAACCAGCACTTTGATTGGGCCTGGAAACAAATTGGGAGTCAGTGGAGTCGATAAAGCACAGGGGTGATATGCTCCCTCTGCCATGCTCCAGTTAACATTCTGGCTTCTACATTTTGGACCAACTGTAGTTTCTGAATCGTTTTCAAAGGCAGCCCCACGTAGAGTGTGTTACAGTAATCAAGCCTCGATGTCTCCAATGCATGTGTCACTGTGGCCAAGTCAGCTGCTTCCAGGAACGGACGCAGCTGGTAGACCATTTTGAGATGGCCAAAAGCATTCCTGGCTACCATAGCCACCTGATATTCCAGCAGCAGGGCAGGATCCAGAAGAACTCCCAAACTGCAGACCTGCTTTTTCAAGGCAAGTGCAACTCCATTCAGAACAGGTTACAAACCTATCCCTGGGGCAGTTTTCCCCTTGGCCAGCAACACTTCCATCTTGTCTGGATTAAGTTTCAGTTTGTTAGCCCACATCCAGCCCTTCACAGCCTCCAGGCACTGGTTTAGGATGAGAAACTACTTAGATAGCAATTTAAATTTGTATTTTTATCTTAAAATCAGCATTTCATCAATATGCATTCTTAATACATTTTTTTATTATACAGCCACAAGAGTGGCTGTATACTATAGCCTGCATGGATTTTTCACATTCTGCAATGTTAAATGGAAAATACCCCCGCATGCCATTCTGAGGCTTCCCATAAGCTCATTTCAAAACAAAACCTTACAAAACTTATAGTTCTGAACTCAGAAACGCTTGCTTAACAACCCTGTCAATTTTCATGGCGATACACAAAACAGTCAGAGAGAATCGAGAGTTCAAAGTCTAAAAAGAGAGAGAAAAACCTCAGACCCCTTTTGGACTTTTTTCTCTGAGAGTTCTCATAATCTGTTGAAATTCATTAAAAATCAGCCATGTTCACAGAGTACCTGTAATCCTAATACTGACCTTGCCCCGTACTCTGACCTTCATCTACTGCAGTTGAAAAGTTAAAAAAATGCCTGGTTGATTTTTAATTAATTTAAGAAATTTTGGCTGGAAGCCTATTATAACACGGGGCATGCTCAGTAAGGACCAACTGTCAGTGTTCTAAAAGCCTCACAGCTGCTGGGCTTGGCTAATAAGAGGGCCACACCCACGCCAGACTTGATTTCACTTGAGACAGTCATGGCTTCCCTCAAAGAATCCTGGGAAGTGTAGTTTTTGAAGGGTGCTGAGAGGAGACTCCTATTCCCCTGAGAGAATGGTTAGCAGCCAGCCACTCTGATTGAAGGTCTGTGAGAGGAACAGGTGTCTCCTAGCAACTCTCAGCACCTTTCACTAACTATACTTCCCAGGATTCTTTGAGAGAAGCCATGATAAATTGTTTTAAATTGTTTTTAAAAGATGTGTTTTTAAATTTGTATATTTGTTTTTAATGTTTTTAGTTATTGTAAACCGCCCAGAGAGCTTCGGCTATGGGGCGGTATATAAATACACTAAATAAATAGATAAATAAATAATGATTGTCCAGAGTGTAATAGAGGCCTGGTATGGATGTGGCCAGGGACAGCTTTGTTTTAAATTTGGGTGGGAGGTAGGGTTACCAGGTTCAGGGCCTGAGACTGATCCTGTATCTTTAGGAGAAGAGAAAGTCAGCCAAGTGCAGGTGTTCTTGCAACATTGTAATGGGAAAATCCACAAGGTAGAATTCTCCCTTCCCCCAGCACAACTTTGAAAGATACAGAAGACATCTTGGTTGCCAGGCCCAGCCTGGTCAGTTTTACCTATCCTAATCATGATTGCATGGGAGTATATCCGATTCAACTCAATAATCATACAAATGATCAGACCTACCTTTTCCCTCCTTCCCCTTTCCTCTCCCTTTCTCCTCCCCTGCCCTCTTCCTTCTACCTCCTCCCCTGTCCACTTCAGGCTTCCCTCCCCATGGTCAGTTTTACCTCTCCTAAGCATGATTGCACGGGAGTAAATCCCACTGAACTCAATAAACATGCAAATGACCACATCTGTCCTTCTCCCCTCCCCCTCCAGCCTGCTCCCATCCCAGTCCTCCCCTCTGCCTTTCCACCCCTCCCTCCTCCCCCTCCTCCCTTCCCCATCCCCTGTGGTCAGTTTCACCTATCCTAAGCATGATTGCCGTGTGTGTGTATGTAAATCCCACTTAACTCAATAAGTATGCAAATGATCAATCCATTCTCAGCAAACTTGCGCAGGATCCCATTTCTTACCTCCTGGATTAAAAAGCAAGGAAATTCACTAATACGCAAAAAACCTTGCGGTTTAAGAATGTACCTATAGCCCACAGATATTTCTACCAAACTTTAAAAAGCAGGGAAATTGGGCAGCTATAGTGAATGCACCAGGGGAGCAGGAGAGCTGAACTCCTCTCTGAGATATTGTACTGCCCTACAAAGTTGTCAAAATGCAAACACAATTTGGGTTGGTCTTTCACAGTCCAATCCACTTGCTGTGTAGCTTGGAAGAATTTGGTAACATGTGCCTCTGAGCATATGGTGAGTGGTGGCAACTCCTGTAATCAGCCCAAATAATAGAAAGAAGATATGTCCTGTGCTGATCTTGTGTTAGCCGGGAGGAAGCAACATTATTAAGACAGTTGATATAGTTCAGATGATCACTTTCCTATAGGAAATCATTTTCTTTTGCTTTTGTTTCTATGAATATGTGAAGTACAGCAACATTTTGCAAAATGTATACTAAAAAAAACTCCAAACGTAACTGTGGAATAATGGCACTGACTTCTGCAAAATAGTCTCCACTGGACCTCAGAAGTATCTCAATTTGCACAAGATAAGACAGTGGAAGGTGAAATATATTCTAGCAAAATTCTAGATATGCTCTATGTTTTTAATTGATCGTGAGCACCTTGCCTTAAATAAAGTGGTTTAAACATAGCAGGCTGAAAACATGCATCCTCTTTTTTCCAACAGATAGAGTCATTGCTGAAGTAGCAACATATTGTGATCAGTCTGATTTTACATCAAACTGCAGTTTCAGATTCAACTGTTAATGCACCCAAAATAGAAATAGAACATAACCTCCAATATAAAACACAAAAGGCTGTCTTCACCATCACATGACAATGACCAATAAAAAGGCTTTGAAATTAATAAAAATACATTTGACACAGATTTCTAGGATGAATAAGGAGGGGGGAAATTTTCTGGTTTAGATTCTCTGTAGAAACATTAGTAACACAGGAAAGAAGCAAAGTAAGAAGAACACCAACAAACATAGAAAAATATAATTCTCCATCTTTGGAGATGGCAGGTGTTGCCACCACTCACCATATGCTCAGAGGCACATGTTACCAAATTCTTCCAAGCTACACAGCAAGTGGATTGGACTGTGAAAGATCAACCCAAATTGTGTTTGCATTTTGACAACTTTGTAGGGCAGTACAATATCTCAGAGAGGAGTTCAGCTCTCCTGCTCCCCTGGTGCATTCACTATAGCTGCCCAATTTCCCTGCTTTTTAAAGTTTGGTAGAAATATCTGTGGGCTATAGGTACATTCTTAAACCGCAAGGTTTTTTTGCATATTAGTGAATTTATTTATATTTTTCGCTGAGAACTCAGTCTGGAGAAATCCAAATGATAGTTCCACTTTGATCCACACATGGTTCTAGAGGTGCAGCCCCTAATAGTAAGGCAGGATACACTGCACCTTAACTATACAAACTGCAGCAATTTCTTGAAAAAATCCAAAGGAGCTTCCACAGCTGCACTGCTTTCAAAATTCAGTATTTGTTTCTAATGATCAACAAAAATCTTAGCTTGTTTCATGTCCTCATATTGATTAGGTTGTGATTCTGAATATTTGAAAACCATCCGTACATCTTATAATATTCACCATTTGCTGTTTCTGGAGCCTCGAGTGGCCTCGATTATGCCTTCCATCAGCTTTGACCAATGGCCCAGCTGTGCCCCTATGTGGACAGGCTCAGACTAACTTCAGTTATCTATGCTCTGGTAACTCAGGTTGGACTACTGCAGTGCTTTAGATGTGGCACTGCTGAAATGGCAGCTGGTACAGAATTTGGTGGCCAGATTGTTGACCAGGACAAGTCGGGCTGAACATATAACACCAATTCTGGCATGACTGCACTGGTTACCAATTAGTTTCTGGGCTCAATTCAAAATGCTGGTTTTAACCTATGAAGTTTTATGTGGCTCAGGACCCCAATACCTCAAGGACTGCCTCTCCCCAAGAAGGCATGCCTGGTGCTGTCTTTATCTATTTTTAGGTGCCAAAGACTTCCCTCTTTACCCAGGCTGTTGGTCCTTAATTTAAAGAGTTTCAAGCATTTCTGGCCTCTGTCCTGCCTAAACCTGCTGAAATCAGCTATGGACATGAAGGTGTGCTTGTCTTTAATAGGTTTCATAGAAAATTTCAGTTCAGAATGCTTCATGAATCAGCTTACAAGTTTCAGCATCTCTACTAGGCATAACTACACATGACTATATTGCACTAAGACATTGTCGCAACCATTAGACATGTCCCGTTACAACCCTTCTACTTGTGTGAGAAAAATGTCAGTCAAGAGCATGTGCACACATAAGTGCACCACTTCAGGAGAGCTGTGGGAACCCATTGAGCCTGCTGATGCTGCAGCCTATGTGTCTGAGGTGAGGATGGTGAAGACACTTTGGCAAGGTCCTCCTCCTCAGGAGGAACGGAGCTCAGCAGCAGAGGTATGAGTGGGGTAGGGGTGTGGGGGGGAGGTGAAGAGGCCACCTCCTGATCAGGCAGTGCCTCATCAGTTGTAATGGGAGCTATGGGGGTGGAGCTGTCACTGTCAGCAGCACTGAAGCCGTTGGTCTCCACCCCTTCCAAATGCCAGTCACTGGGGCCCTCCCCCTTGTCTCATTCCATCTCCTCCTCTTTGTCCTCATCATGGACCATGGGGATCATGACAGGCTCTTGTAGTGGGACAGGACCTATTGACCTGTCTTTTATCTGTATAGATGTGTTTTTATTGATCATGCTTGTTTTAATTGGTTTTAATGTTTGGTTCACTTTTGTGAGGAAATTTATAATAATAAAATAATAATAATAATTCTCACTTTTCCAGTCTTAAATTCAGTTTTCTACATTGCTGCAGGAATTTGCAAAAACAAATCCTTATGAAAATCTGACAGCTTTTTAGTACAAAAATTTAGTACAAATTTCTCCTAATAACCACATTTTTGCATGCAGTTTTGATTAAGGTATATATTTTTTGCAAGAAATTCAATGAATATGGTGCATTTTTGTATGTTATTTTCACAAATATATATGTACTGTATATTAACACTTTCCCCTAATATGTGCATTTTTGTAAATCTTATTTGGTGGAGAACTTCATTACAAAATTTGGATAAATGTGAATGTCAAAATATAGCTGGGTATCGGTTCTCTTATTGCTTTGGGAAGTGTGAATTTCAGCTTTAAATGAGAACTGAATGGAATTTGTCCTCCATTCCTAGTAGGATGGTCTTCTAATATCCTGGTCTCAATCTATATAAGGCTTTGTGCCAGTACCATGAACCTAGCCTGGTAACCAATTGGCAACCAGTGCAATTCTTTCAGCAGTGGTGTAATATGAAGGCAATATTCTCTAGTGAGCAGTCAAGCCATCACATTTTGCACTAGCTGCAGCTTCCAGGTCAGCCTCAAATGTATCCCCACCTAGAGTGCATTGCAGTCATACCATCTGGAGGTTACCAGTGCATGGACAACATTGGTAAGGGAAATCCTAATCCAGAAATAGTCAAAGCTGTCTTACCAACCAAAGCTAGTAAAAGATGGGAGGTAGACTGGAGCTGGTAAAAGGGAGAAGCTCATAAAACGAATGCAGCCAAAACTCCAGTGTTGGGTTAACTGAGGATGACAACTTTATTTGCATTTATTTACAATAAATCCGCAGTGAGACTGGAAGCTGTGCAGGCACATAGCTGTGCTAGGAGTGGCCTAGCCACCTCCTCCCAACCTAAATTCTCTGGTCGAGCCAAATGAGCTAACCCAAGCGCACGCAGCATCTCCTTCTGCTTGTGTCCAGCCATCCACCTCCTAGTTGAGGGAGGCCTGCTAGCCTCACAGCTCCCTCAAGTCCCAAAAACTTTGTTGGGGTTTGGGCATACCACCAGTGGGTCATTTTCCAGCCCCATGCTCCCACAGCCCTTTACTGCCAGCCTCCGGATGGGGTTAGGGCATGCTCCAAAGGAAGTGCTTTTAAAGCCCCACAGCCCTTTAGTGCCAGTCTCAAAATGGGGTTTGGGCAGACTCCAAAGAAGACCCTTTTCCAAGCCCAGGGCCCCACAACCCTTTAGTGCCAGTGTTGGTGTTAGAAACCCTGCTTCACTCCTAAGCATACTCTGAAGATATGGCGTATTCCACTTTTGTGCTATTCTTGAGCTAGCCTGCTTGTGAGTAGTATAAGAAGGTGCTTAAAAGTTTCCAGACAGGTAGTTTTCTGGAACAGAACACAAAGTCTTGTGACACCTTTAAGACTAACAAGTTTTATTTTGGTATAACCTTTAATGGACTAGATAGAGTCTGTTCATCAGATGCATGAAATGTAATCCTCAGTTGCATGCACGCACACACAAAATAAAAATGTAAACATCATACTGTGCAGTTTGCAGTGCCACAAACAGGTGGTGCTGCAAACTGCAGTGTAACGACCTGGCCTCCCATGTCAGACACTGGGACAGTGAACAGGCAGTGGCCTGGGTGAGCCATGGGGTGACAGGCTGTGGCAGCTCTGGGAGGCCTCAGCATTGCTACTGTGAGGCCCCCTTTTCCTCCAGCACATTGGGAGGGGGGAGGCAGGCAGGCAGCTGGATGGTCAGGTGGGTGGGGAAGGTGAGCAAGTGAGTGGGCAAGAAGGTGCAAAGGCCAAACTGGACACAAAGCAGGCACCCAAGTGGGTGAAGAGCATGAGACCAAGAGAATGGTCAGCGTCCTCGGCAAGCCAGGGAGTGACAGGCCGAATCAGCTCCAGGAGGCCTCGGTATCATTACCTCAAGGCCTTCCTTTGCTCCAGGGCATAGGGGAAGGGGGAAGGAGACTGGTAAATGTCCTATGTGTGGTGGGGGCAATGGCAGCCTGGGCGAGAGACTGGAAAGCAGTCTAGGTGGGGTGGTGGCCTAGGTGGTTGGCAAGGGGGGCTTTGGCACAAGGCAGCGGCAGGGGCAGCAATGCAGGAACACTCACGGAGTGTGAGCGGACCCATGGCAACTGGCACACACCAAGCCTAGAAGCATAGGGAGATATTGCAAGGGTTGTTGGCAAGAGGAGTAGGATGTTAGGGAGTCGGAAGTACCTGGGGATGGTTTGGGAGTACTTAGGAAGGTGGGATGGGTATATTCTGCAACATGTCATTGATGCAATAATAATGCATTAGCTTTGGATTTATACTGTTGTTCACACATCATTCCATGTTCTTAATCATTCTGCAATGCTTCCTCAATGTTACCAAAATATTGCCATGTGGAGGGGTACTGTTACACTGTAGTGCAACAAAGCAGGAGAAAACAGTTTAAAAAACAGAACAGAACATTTGTGGTATAAAAAGTTACAGAATTTCAGCAGGAAGCTACAGAACATGCAATAACTGGAAACAAAACAGTGTGTCCACCCTTATACTTCTGTAGATGCAAACTGTATTGAAAGTGGGATCACGTATAACTGCCCCAATACCATCATGAGCACAAATCATCATGAATGCACAATAAAGGGGGCTCATAGGAGTGTGTGCAAAATAGGCGCAGTGAACATTTACAACAGCAATGATAAAACAAATCAACTTGGCAATGCTGTTTGTGGTGGGATAAGTAATCCATCTTGTGATGTTGAATAAACACTCCTGGATAACAGGCTTTTCTCTCCCCACAACCACCACTACCTCAGCCAGTGTGTACTACCTCAGACCTCCACACACTTAGCATAACTTCCACATGGATTCCTATGTGCCTACAGCCAATAACACAGAGAAGAGATGAGCAGCAATGATCCTAGTTTCCACACTGCACATTAAATGTACTCAGTTTCCCAAATGTAAAACGAGGCTCTGATACTGGAATCTTTCAACTGCATGTTTCTTCTCTAGTTGAATTTAAAAAAAAAAACTGGGGGAAAATAAGGACAATAATTCTCTTAGGTGGCATTTATACTGTTGTTAGCGGTCTGCTCATTTAAACTCGTTAGCCTGCATTCCCCTGATGAAGGCCTGAAAATTAACAGGCTGAAACGCATTGGGCTTACAATACAATAAATTTCTATTTTTCCAGCATCTTGGCTTTGGCTGAAAATAGGAGCCATTTTAATGCTTTTGTCTGTCGGAATTTCTCTATTGAGATGCGTACCAGAGTTGCGTAGCGCTGCAGAACGGAGAGTATTGAGCGAACTTAGTGTGTGTGTGTGTTTGAATCTTTGCGAAGATTCTATCTTCCCTGCAAATTAGTCAGACAGAGACTTTAAGCTTTAAAATAAGAAACAACTACTTTATTCTGGAAGTACATGCTTGATAGGAAAGAGTTCTATATGTAGCTAACTGGCTTTGCTGGAGCAGCCTGCACTGGTCCCAGTGCTGGCCCTCATCCTGGTTGAGAGGAGAGAGAAAGAGAAGATGTCTGCTCCCCTCTCGAGAGAAAGAGAACACTGAGAAAGGCGGGAAGGAACTGGGATCAAACATCCTGTTGCTTATCAGTCTAGCAGGAAGGGAAGAGATGGCAGAGGATCAAAGGGATAGGTATAGCCTCAACCAGCAAGAGGTCTACCTCTCTAGCTACCCTTTATTAACCCCATGTAGCCTCAGCCCACCAAGTTGGAGTTGAACCTCATACATTCCAACATTATCAGCCTATGATTTCTTTTCCTCTTTGCAGAGAACTCACTTGCTGACAGTAGGCACAAAGCGTGGGATAGCCTCAAAACACATTAGAAACCCTATTTTAAGCTTGAAAGCTACCTGCTGCTCTGATTTATACCAGGCTGATGCACTTGAGAATTCTTCCAGGGAAATGGTTATTATTGTACGATTAACTTCAAAAAACAAGGTTCAAATTCTGGGGCTTGTGCTTTTTGAGAGTTAAATATAAACTAGAAAGGATGGTCACTAAAAACTTTTACTTACAGCCTGAAAGAGTTTTTATGTTGAAACATTTAAAACAGAAGAGTGAACAAACAAAAAAACTGGGGAAATAAGAGATTACACACATTTCGGCTGCTTTGACATGTTATATAATGCAGAGTTTGCCAACCAGATGCCTTCCAGATATTTTGGACTACAACTCCCATCAAACCCAGCCAGCTTGGCCAGGATTGATGGGAGTTGTAGTCCAAAATATCCTGGCAAAGATTGCTATAATGAGTTGAAAAACAGATTAGCCAGGGTATTCCTAGGCATGCTCTAGAAATACTAACATACTTTACACATGGCCTGTTGGAAATCTGGACTCAATAAGCAGATTCAGATAGTGGTGCCTTTAGGCAATTTTGGACTCTGGCCTTAATGGTCTGATGCCTCTCCCCTTTGTATGGCAATATGTATTAATGTATTTACTTCAGAGGATCTTATCATTACTCAGGGGGGTTCTCTTTAGGTGGTAATGTGTATTAATTCAGTGACATCGAACTACGGTAAGCCAGTCCTGCTGTGTTTGAGGGCTCTCCTCCTCATTCGGCTGAGTGCGGCCTAAACACGTGTCCCAAAGTCTTGCCCTGACAGCACCACTGAGCAAAATATAGATGCAGTGCAGGTTAATAGTGAGAAAAGAGTACTAGTGGGGAACCTCAAGCAATTGTCCATGTATTCAAATTATTAGTGACTCTTTGGGGTGGGCAATGGCCCAGAACAGCCCTGTAACCAGGGTGGGGCAAATGGGTGCAGCAGCACCCCCTAGGATTTTTTAAGAACAAGAAAAATTTAAGAATAGAACCCTCTGAAAAATTCAGTGAATAAGGCAGAGCATTCCCAACAAAAGCCTCATCTTGGAGGAGTCCCCAAAACTCTGCTCACTCAAGACTTTCCCTGACTGAGGGTGGATTTTTCATGATCACAATAACACTATAATTATTTAAGTGATCCTGAAAGAACCAGCCTATATAGTAATATGACCTTGAAGAGTTAAATATTAGAACTTTGTATTATAGACTCCACGCCTTGGACTTTCATTTGCTTTTTAGTTTCATTTGTGTTCTCTACCCAGCGAGCAATAAAGAAGCATGTTTGTTTGCCTGCAGCACGAAGTAAGCGTTTGTTTATTGTTTATTATAATGAGCAGAGCAGGATCGTGTCCTTGTTGCTAAAGAGTGAAATAGAGAACTTAAAATTAAAGAGATCTGAAAAAATGGCTAACCTAAGTTACTCTTTACTCTTTTAAAGAACTCACTATACTCATAATCATAGTGACTATTTTTTTCTTCTTTTTCTTGAGTACTTGATAGCAAAGAATGAAAACACCCCAAGAAGAATACAAATATTGTTCTGTACATTACAGTTAGCTAGCTGGCTGGCTGGCTGGCTGGCCATCTAGGCTGTAACTCAGGCCCAAATGTTGGCGACCAGTGGCTTAGCTAGTCCTTTATATAACAATCAATTTAGAAGTTGTCTCTTGATTGTCCAATAGGAAGGAAAATCTAATGGTTAGGAACAACACTAGAAGGAGGGACTCTTAAGAAGAAGTTAACAGACACACCCTAAAGTATGTATTTTTTCTCTGAAAGTATGAATTGTGAACCTATCTTTCAGAAGGTTTTCTTGCATTTTTATCAAGCATTTTATACATTTATGAACGGAAGTCTATTATGCAGTAAATATTTTACAAAGTTAAGGACTTAATCTCATTGATTTCAACATGAAAGTTATGCATGTTGTTCTCAGCACCTCCCTCCCTAAATGCTTGACTCTGTTTCTACACTTGTGTGTGTGTGTGCGTGTGTGTGCGCGCGTGCATGAGTGTTGGTGTTGTCATGATCAGAGCTTGGAAAAGTTACTTTTTTGAACTACAGTCCCCATCAGCCCCAGCCAGCATGGCCACTGGATTGGGCTGATGGGAGTTATGGTTCAAAAAAGTAACTTTTCCAAGCTCTGGTCATGATACAAGATTCAAACTGAATTTTTGAGAAAATGAGCTCCACACCAGTTTTAACTTCTTAGTTATATCACAAACTATTTTGTGTGTTTTACACCGTTTAGCATCCTCTTGTTCACTGTATCCTTACCATCCTTTTTTCTAATAAAAAAAATGCCAGTCATTTAATATCTGGTGTTCATACAAAATTTTGTGTTAACTTGACCTTTACATAGTACTTTGCATGGAGAAGGAGTGAAGAGGAAGGTCACTGCCTTCCCTTTCCCCCGGCCTGGCCCTCACATCCTCTCCACCAGTGAGTAGGGGAGGGGATAGGCTGGCACTATGTGCCTCCTCCCCCCCCCATGCCCCACCTAGAAATGTGGCTGCTCCACTGAACAAGCAATGCTGGCTGCAGGGTTGCCTCGGAAGCTCTTCTTTACACCCTAGATCTTTCAAGTAGCATATGGGATTTCTTAAGATTACCTAACACACGTCCATCAAGAACCTAAGAACAGCCTGCTGGATCAGGCCAATGGCCCATCTAGTCCAGCATCCTGTTCTCACAGTGGTCAACCAGAAGCCTGTGGGAAGCCCACAATAGCACTCTCCACTTCTGAGTTGCCAGGAACTGGTTCTCAGGAGTATACTGCCTCTGACAGTGGAAGATAGAACATAGCCTTCGTGGTTAGCAACCATTGATAGCCTTACCCTCCATGAATTTGTCTTAACCTCTTTTAAAGCCAGTCAAGGTAGCAGCCTTTGCTGCCTCTTGTGTAAGTGAATTCCATAATTTAACTCTGCACTGTGTGAAGTACATTCTTTTGTCTGTCCTTCCAAGTTTCACTTGGAACTTCATTGAATGTCCCCAAGTTCTAGTGAAACGATGAGGTAGACTGTACAAGCTGAAGCTTGGTGTGTGCTTTGGATCAGGGTGCATGTGTTGTGTGCCAAATGCTTCACAAATGTCTATCTCATTCATTCCCATAACAGCACATTTTCCAGTTATTTGTTGCAATGCTTCTTTGAAATTTCCAAACACTCTTAGAACCAAGCCTGCCTTTATATAGCCTTACATATTGTGATACAATATGCAAATGCCTCTGTGCAGAGAATATCTTTACACAAAAAAAGATGATATGCTGGTATTGATTTGTCCTGAATAGAATGTTGGATAATAGTGTAAAGATCTTATGAGTTTTCTGTATTCAAGTTTAGAGATCGGGGGAGGGGAGGAGCCAATGTAAGCCATTAATCACATCACTAGGAAGGGTGCTTTTTAATATTATTTTTTACTATTTTATAAGGAAACACCAAACTGCAAAGTGGTAAGTTTGTCCCTTCCTGTCTGTTAGTAAATGATAAAAGTGTAGCCTAAAATAATCTTAGTATAATACTGTGACTTCACACACAATATAGACTTACCAAATTTTATCTATATTTCAAAGAATGATTCCTTCCCATTCAAATTCTTCCAACACATATTTTCTCTTTAACATGGCAGTTCTGTTTGCTAGTTCTTGAATCACTGCAGTTTTTAATCATCTAGTTAAAGAAATTGTTTGCCTAAAGAAAACAAAACAAAAATCAAATAATAATATATACAAAATAAGGCAGCATGTATAGTATGTGTGTGTGTTTTTAACAAAAGTTCTCTCTCTAATGTTTACTTTCTGAATCAGCAAAAATAATGAATCTCTATGTCTGCAATGATAAAGTCGGACTCTTCACTCCTTGGTATCTCCATCTTCGGTTAGATTGCTTGCAGATCTGCTGAAATTAGATGTCAGTGTATATTATGGGGTAAGCCATGTTACTCACCAAGGCTATGAAGGGTAGACATGTAAAAACAAGGTGCTATTGAAGGTAATTTCTCCTGATCTTAAACCTCTGAAATGAGAAGATTGGAGCTGATGTGGCATTTGCATCTCTGATGTGCCTTTAATTGATGCAGACTAAATCTAAAGCTTTTTCTCTTCCATTGTTGTTGTTCGTGTGTGCTTCCCACTTCCTTGATCCATGAGAAGTTCCAGGAACAGTGCTACAGAATTTAGATACCTTGGATGAGAAATTGCTGGGGATTTAAGGTGTTTTTGTACTATTTGCTTTGTTTGCAAATATACCCATGAAACATTAATGGAGACAAACAGGTACTCCTCCAGCGCTCAGCACAGCCACTAATTCTGATTCTGGTTCAGGTTCACCAAACCTATAGCAAAAAAAAACCCGGTCACCCCCACTCTTTTAGCTGCTTCCAACTCATCTCTCTCTGCCTCCATCTGTGTCAATGCCAACTGCTGTTTTGTTCCTCACACAGATACCCATTAAGAGCACTGGTCTCAGACCCCACCATGCAGGTAAATTGCTCATTCAGGGAAAAGAAAAACAAATCCTAACCATTAGCTGCAAATCCACTAGTCATCTATGACTATTAGAAAGCAATCCACTTAACTAAGGCTGGTCACCAGCTGCTATAAAACTATTATTTTTTGCCACTAACCTTGCGGCATCCATCAGACAACAAAATAACTTTTGCAGAGAAGAATGACTATGATTTCAGGGATAGAGGAAATTCCTGTGTGTGCTTCTTCATGAAGAAGTCTCATTGTGTTCAGTGGACTTTACTCCTAAGAGAGAATGCACAAAATTGCAACTTTAGATATTCAGCACGTGTTCTCTCACACCCATATAGCATATACACTTAAGATCAAGAAGCAGTTTCTGAAAAGTATTTAGAACAAAAAACATTCATTCCACCTGTAAATATTTTAAGACATCTTTTGTTAATGAGGAAAAGAAATTAAATGTATGTCCTACAGCTCAGCTCAAAAAGGGGGTGACTGCAGAACCCTGTCTGATCATACGAACAAGAAACCAGTGGCAGGGGAATGCAAACTCTGCTTAACTCATAAAATGTATTATTGACTTGCAGAAATGAATCATTCAGTACAAATATTGAGGCCATCCTTTCTGGTGGGGAGCCATGTTTGTACTTTAGCTTGAGGCTTATGCGTTCCATACAAGTACATTAATGAGGAAGGGAACTTATTTGCTATAGTAGGGAAAAGGTTAAATAAACTGGAGTACTGGTTTAATAACGTCTCTCTTTTAAAACTGAAGGTGAAGGTGAAGGTGTCTCTGCACTTATAGTGCGAGTCGTTTCCGACTCTTAGGGTGACGTCTTGCGACGTTTACTAGGCAGACCGTATATATGGGGTGGGTTTGCCAGTTCCTTCCCTGGCCTTTCTTTACCCCTCAGCGTATGCCGGGTACTCATTTTACCGACCACAGATGGATGAAGGCTGAGTGGACCTCGACCCCTTTTACCGGAGATTTGACTTCCTCCTTCCGTTGGAATCGAACTCCGGCCGTGAGCAGAGCTTTGGCTGCCTTACTCCCACTTACCACTCTGCGCCACTGAGGATCAACTAATTTAACTTTTAAAACTAATCTCTAGCAAATCCCACCTGATCGCAGACAAATAGTAACAATTTATCACTAACAGCTCTATATGTGCTTATGTGCTTATTACATCTGAGGAAATGTTGCTCTGTGATAATATGTTCAGGAAGAGAATGCTGAATGTGCAGATATCATGGGGATGGTAAGGAAACAACTGATTGGTTGAATGTCAGGAGATTCTTATGCTGGGGCACCATTTAAGGTGGGCATGTAGGGATTAACAGCCTCCCTCTTCCCTAAAATAACCTGTGTGGTGGTAAATGTTGAAGTGCAGGAACTCACCACAACAGCTGCCATAGCCATGCTTCTCCAAGGAGAGTCCAAAAATGCAGGGAACTGTGTTGATCGATTACACACCCACACCAAATAATTTGCATGTTGTGTATTCTGGGGTAGTTGTTTTTTAGATTGTGATTGGGGAGTTCTCTTTGGCTGATGTAAATAGTAGAATCCAAATGACACCAAGAAAATTGATTGGCTGTTTGCATGCTGTCCTGTTAAATATAGGAACCAGTGAAAAGCTGATAAGTTTAATGTGATGACATTTTAATTTTTTTTTTTTTAATAATTTTTATTCAAATTTTTCCAAAAACAAACAAAACAAAGTCAAAAAGACATAACAATACATCAACAAAAAAATGAAAATAAAATAGTTGACTTCTGATTTGTCGCAGATCAGCTATAAGTATATAATATACATCAAACCTGTCCCTTAATGTATACATACAGAGTCCCTTTTCTCCATAGGCTGTCTTAATTAATCGTCAAATCCCAGTATCATCATTTTATTTTGATCTTTCAACAAAAAGTCTAAGAGAGGTTTCCATTCCTTAAGAAATGTATCTGTCGATTTTTCTCTAAGTAAACATGTCAATTTATCCATTTCTACTAAGTCCATTAATTTCAATAACCATTCTTCCATTGTTGGTGTTGATTCCATTTTCCACTTTTGTGCATATAATAATCTTGCTGCCGTAATCATATATAATATTATTCTTCCATATTTCTTTTCTATTTGTTTATCCATAAAACCCAATAAGAAAAATTCTGGTTTTGACCGAATATTTATCTTTAGAATTTTTTGCATCTTCCTACCTATCTGTGCCCAAAATAATTTCGCCTTTTTACATGACCACCACATATGATAAAAAGATCCTTCTTGTTGTTTACATTTCCAACAAACATTAGAGACATTACTATACATTTTTGACAGCTTTTCTGGAGTCATGTACCAACGGTACATCATTTTATAAAAATTTTCTTTAAGATTATAACATAATGTAAATTTCAAGCCTTTTTTCCACATATTTTCCCATTGATCCATTTGTATGTTATGACCAAAATTTTTTGCCCACTTTACCATGCACTCTTTTACTTGTTCTTCCTCCATATCCATTTTCAATAAAAGTTTATACATTTTTGCAATTATGTTTTCATCATTTGTACACAAACCTATTTCAAAATCAGATTTATTTATTTCAAACCCATACATTTTCTTGTCCATTTTATATCTTTCTAACAATTGTAAATAGGCAAACCAATGAAAACTATATCCTTCCTTTATCAATTGTTCTCTCTCTTTCATTATGTATTCTCCATGTACATTTTCTAATAGTTCTTGATAAGTTAACCATTTCTCTTTTCCAGACATTTCTCTTCTATAAAAAGCTTCTTGACTTGAGACACATAATGGTATTTTCGAATAAAACCTTGGTTTGTATCTATTCCATATTTTCAACAGAGGACGTCTTATAAAGTGATTATTAAAGTCTACATTTACTTTTACTTTGTAATGTGATGACATTTTAAGACAGCAATACATCTTTTTACACATCACTGAATGGGCTTAAGAAGCTGATCACCATGGATACTCTCAGCAGGCCAGGAAAATAACTGGACCAATGCACAAAACACTGCCACTGCTACTCAGTCTCCATTTATTTCAGCTCAGCATGTGAAGATCAACCATTAATATCCCATCAAAATTAATTAAATGTCATTCATTTTAATGGGCGGGAGAAGTGTGGGTGCTTAGTCAGTTGTATGTGCTCTATGTGTCCTGCAGAACAGGTCCTTTGGCCCATTTACTGAAATTACTTGTTCAGACATCATAGCCCTATATATGCAGTCTTCACATAATACAAAGAACAAGCCATTCCACAAAACACACAGTGTTAATCTACTTCTCACTGTTATGTTCAGGTCTGATGCCAGATTCCACAACAAGGCAGGTCAGCAGTTGCAGGACCACAGATAGCCCAGAGTGAGCAATTTGCTCCAACACAGGCTGTAATCAGAATGAGCCTTTTTCAGCATCTTCCCCCAGGTTACCTGTTCTAGGCTCTGCTCTCTTGTGGATAACTTTAGAGTCTTAAAGGGCCAACCATTTGGCCTGAAGATGGATGTTCCTCCTCTGCTCCATTGTTTCCTTCCTGGTGTACTTCCTGTGCCACTGGACCGGTGAGATGCAGTGGGAGGTATTGGGTTCCTCAGGCTCAGGGAAAGGTGCCCTGGAGGGTCCTGACTGTGGCCTTACAGGACCTGGTGGTATGGGAGGTTGCTCTATGGGCTGTTGACTGTGAACATCAGGCTCAGAATTCTCCTGATCTCCAGGAGTAGGCTTAGATCCCTGGTCTAATTCCATACCTGGAGACTCTGTACCTTCTGACTCGTGGTCCCTGCAAGACTTTGGGGTCAATACACTCACACTAGATGAGGTGGCAAACTGGTTTTTAGAGTATACTACTTCATGTGGAGGTTGAACCTCAGATGATCAAATGACCTCTGCATGCATACACACACACATCCATGCATATAAGGAGGGGGCAATCTTCTTCCCATATGATCTTCTCCCTAGTTTGGTATGTGTAGGGAATTTTTTTCATGAAGGAGCATTCAGCAGTGTGATCTCCAAAAAGCTGTCTGAAGTGGTGCAATCCAGAAAAATGTTTACAACTACATCTATTTGTGAGAAGAAGTAGGTTCACTCCAATATATCAGCCCCAATCAACACATGCAAGAGATGGTATATCAGGCTTTAGAATATACATACATGTGGAGTTTACAACACATGGCAAGCAGTTTGTACAATTGGCTAATGCAGTTCTAGTTTTCTTCTTTTTTGTGCTTTTGCAGCTGCATAGTGAAATCTAGCATCTGAATGTTGAAGGGGTTCAGTTTGCAATGCTGTGTACATTTTTAAAGATGTGTTAGCTTGGGGCCCTGCATCAGTTTTAATTCACTTTGTGATCATTTAGCAGGAGAAGTGTACTGAAAGGACCATTTTATTTTCTATACCCTTGAGTGACCTTTATGATCGATAACTGAGGCATGATTAATGGTTCCTTTTAACACTGTGTTACCATCAACTAGAAAGATTGTGTTCAGTTTGGTGGCACAAAAAATGCAGTGAAATTCTTTGCCCACTGAAATCAGACTGGCACCATCCATAATGTGTTTTAGACACTATATTCCAACTTTGTCGTTCCAGTAAGCCTTCCCTCAAAGATGACCCATGTTGTATTTCTGTAAATTCATGGAAATAAGCTGCATTTGACTGTGTTCTCTGCATTTATTTGTGTTGATTATTTTGTGGTGGTTTTAAAAATGTGTATCTTATATACCATATAGATATATTTATAGGATTGTGTAGTATAAAAACTGAAGATAAATAGAATAAATAAGATCCATACATTGTTTCTCTTCCAGAGTTGAAGAATTCGGTATGACAATGAAGAAATCATGTGAGGTTTCATCTGTTTCTGCCTGCATAAACATATCTTTGACTTCCCATTTCTCTCTCTCTCTAGTTTTAGAAAAATGAACTGTGTGGAGCACCACCCACATAAACAACAACTGCCACATGGTTCCTTGTTCCAAAATCAGCCAAACCACTGTATGACTGAATGTGTGAATTGGGGAGAGAGGAGAACATTAGTTCAGTTCACATTCAAAAGTGAACCAACCTAATTCACACTTCTTGAAATAGTGTATGAACATAAGACATATTCAAAGGTGGACCGACCTAATTCACACTTCTTGGAAGAGTGTATGAATATAAACGCAGCCATCCTTCAAAAGTCACACTTCTCTGAACTTTGCAGTGTTGTTCTCCAGCCAAGGAATGTGTATAAAAATAAAAATACTAAGATACAGTATGCCCTTAAATGCATTCATTAGTGAAAATAAAATACAAACTTTCATTATATTAGAGAAAATTGCTTGCAAAATTGTGTTATGTTTGGCAAAATTGTACATAGTGTACATATTGTAAAATGTACATATTAGGACGAATTCATCTAACATACTGATGAATTTTCATGAAGTCTTTTTTTAAAAAAAAAAATGCAAACCCATGTGCAAATGTGGAGAACTGAACTTAAGATTTTAAAAATGAAATTGACAGATTTCCCCATCCCTAGTGGGAATAGACTTCTGAGCCATGAGTATGGGTGACTCAATACAGCTCACTGTTTCTGTCTTACTTTTTTTGCTGGTGGTGAGAGGATGTCTCCAGATCAGGCAGATGACCAAACCAGATCAGGGTGATTTATCAAAATGAAACACTAATTTAGCAAATGCATCATCATATACCAGCTTATAGTCACAATTGTCAATAGTAGCTGAAACGAAGCTCACTTTTCTCATTCTCCCTATCCCAGAATACAATCTGCGGTTTATATCTTAAAGGGGCAGCTACATATTAACTGCCATAGTATCTGTTTTAAACAAAGGCAAAACTCCAAACAGGTGTGATTCACAGTCCTGCAAACAATAAGGTCGCATCCTCATTGTTTCTTTCTGAAACTAGTTGTGCTTCTTCAGAACATTGTGATCTATACAGTTCAAGCAGGAGATTGAAACCAAGTGTGCCTTTCCATCAGCGGAAGAGCTTTTGATCTACCAGACACTTCCACTAACTGAATAGGGAGAGGCAATTTTTACTGATCCCCCATTCCCACCCTCAAAGACCTGCTCCAGAGAATTCTAGTCCCTCCAGAACAATGTGGAAGGTGCTGGGCTTTGGGGAAAGGGAAAACTGACCAAAAAAATCACTGCCCCTTCAGTTGGTGAAGCCCTCTGCTAGATCTTGTCTCCTCCAAAATCTTCCACTCTGATGTTCACTACACAGTCTCTGTAACAAAGATTTTTTCTGATCGTATTTTCTTTCCTCCCAGTCCTTTTTCTTTTTGTATTGTGTCTGTGAGGCTGAGAATCAGAATTGTCCTCTCAGTGATATTTGTAAGCTGCTGTGGGAATTTTTTTCAGCTGAAGAGCTGGACAAAAATGCTAATGCTAATGCTAATGCTAATGCTAATAATAATAATAATAATAATAATAATAATAATAATAATAAATAGAAAACAGACTTTTCCATGAATGGAAAGATTCCTGTTCATGTAAGGGCACAGCTGGATTCCACCCACAGACACCTGACAGATTTATTTATTTTATTTATTTATTATTACATTTATATACCACCTTTCCTCCAAGGAGCTCAAGGTGACACACATGGTTCTCCCCCTCCCCATTTTATCCTCACAACAACCCTGTGAGGTAGGTCAGGAGAGACTGTGACTGGCCCAAGGTCACCTAGTGAGTTTCATGGCTGAGTGGGGATTTGAACCCTGATCTCTCAGGTCCTAGGCCGGTACTCTAACCACTACACCACACTAGCTCCCTAGCAGTCCATTCGGCTAGCACACTAGCAGTCCATGTGAACAAGATGCTGTCCGCCATTGCTGTTCAGTAGAGGTGTGCCCAATTTTCACTCACTCTCCCTCTCTCTAATATCACTGAGAAAATGCAACAAATACACCAAGAACCACATACTCACAAAATAAACCACCCAGCCTCTGTGGAGCAGAAGTTTGATTCAGATGTCTCTTCCCACAGCATGCTAGCTATGAGTTGACTCTGTGGGAGTCAGAAAAGGGGCAGTTCCAAATGGACTAGGCCCTGATGTGGTCTTTGCCTCCCTGCCTCTCTCTCTTCTTACCTCTCATGAGGCAGGTCATGTTGGGGAGGGAGGAAGGGGATGTTCTGACTCAACCAGGGTCTGATGATCTCTGATTATTTCTATATCTATATTAGGGCTGTCCACAGCCCCCCCATCCACCCTGTGGCTCTGATCTGGGGGGCATCAGGCTGACCCACCCTGGCCTTATCGGTGCAGGTGATTCTTTGAAAATGGCTTTCCTAAAAGAAAGCTGCTGGTGAAACATCACCCGCACACTGCAGAATCGACGCCTTTGCCAAGCAGCTGTTGAGTGGTAGAGGTAATCCTACGTGAGTGATGCTCCACAAGCAAACTTTCCTTTAGGAAAGCCACTTGCAGAGCATCAGCCGCACCCTGCAAAATCATCCCTCGAGGGATCAAGGGGGGGAGGTGGCAGGCAGGCAGGAAGCTGGGCCTACATTGTCCCTGGAAGAAGCAGCTGATGGTCTTGGCCTTTTCATGGGGTTTTCTTGCCCTTCCTGGCTCTCTTTCTTGCCTGACGCCCCACCCCCTGACAGTCACAGATTGTTCTGGGTCATCCAGTCTGACCCATTCCCATGTGGGGAACAAAACCGAATCCTATCGTGAGGGATGTAGGCCCCTCCCAGGGACAAAACCAAGTCCCTAACCTTTCTATTCACCCACTTTCTGGACCTATCAATCCTATTAGGGTGCTGCGCACTCCTCCAAATTCTTCTCACCAGCATATCAGACCATACTAGAATAAGATCCGGATATGACTGGATGAGTCTAGTGAAATCCCGAGTGACCTTGAGCAGCAGATCCATACCAGGCCGCTGCACCAAGTCATTCTCCCCCAAATGAACCACCAAGACATGGGGCCGATCAACCGAAGACATAATATGGCACACGAAAGGCATTAACGCATCCCAAAGCATACCCCTCTGAGCCTCCCAGCTAACTGTTGCTCTAGCACAAAGCTGCAGCTGCGTCCCAGCAAGAGAAGAGAAGGCCCTCCAATGGGCCCAAAATAGAATCGAATGGCCACAGAGGACGACCCTCGCAGGAACTGGAAGGCTCAGCACACCTAAGAAAAAGAGAAACAACAAAAACATTAGGATCAATACCTGATATATGATTTAAAAGTGGAAGAACGCCACCTTTCTATCGCCTGGATATCATCAACGCTCATGCCCACGAGGGCTGCGGCTGTGGCTGCCCCAATACAAAAGAAATGCAGCCCATAGACTCCAGCATCGTGACCAGTGGCCAACAAGGCCTGCCGAACAACGGCCCAAAATTGAAACTGAGTCAGGGCAGAACCATCCACATGTATAAAGAGATAACGCTGGCCCACAGGCCTGAGTGACATAAATTGACACACTGTAGTCACTGGGCATAGTTCAGGAACCTGGCAAAAGTGCAAGGAAACAATACTGCCACGGCCCTTTTGATCAGTCTTAGAGACTTGTAGGGAAAACCTAACTACATCAGCACCTAGTGTGCAATCGCCAAAGCATAAAGCTCGGTAGGACACATCACGTTTCAAGGAAGGTAATACTTCACTAGGGCGAAAAGCACCATACTGCAGTGAACAGGTGCGACTCATACGGCGATGAGCACATTGACCTAAATAAAGGCAGGATCTGAAGGAGGACATCGGGCGTGATTGTCCTCCTTCGGTCAGCGGGCCTGTGGGCGGAACGCGACCAACCTTGAAGGACCTTTCTGACCCTAAAATCTACAGAATGATCCCGCAATCCTCTTGCCTTGGAAATAAAGGCCAGCGCACAGAGGTGTCCGGTGATGGTAGAAACAGAATTATTTTGCCCTTTTAAATGTAACATAAACTGCAGCAAATTTGGTTCTGGAATAGGCCACACAGAAGGCAAGCACTACTGACACGAAAAGCCTGGAATGTTCCAAGAGCACGCTGATACGCTCTCTGAGTGTTGGGAGCCAGGGCAGAGGCTATGGCAGCCCCAACTTCTAATTCCCAAGGCTCCACAAGAAGAATGGGACTGGGACCAAATCCTGAGCTGCTCCTGGTGCTAGTTCCCAGAAACGCGCCATCTGTAAGTGGGAGAGAGCATCAGCAACACAATTCTGTAAACCCGGAACATGGCAAACAATAAATAATATATTAAAATGCAAGCATTGCAATACAAAGGCCCGCACCAGGCGCATCACACGAGGAGATTTAGAAGTCTGGGTGTTGACCACACACACTGTGGACAAATTATCACACCAAAAATGCACTGTGTGATTTTGGAATGCCAAAGGCCAGATATAGACCGCCACCACAATTGGGAAGAATTCCAAAAAGGTCAAGTCTGAAGTGAGCCCAGAAGCTAGCCACTCCGAAGGCCATCTCTCAGCGCACCATTGAGATCTAAAAATTATGCCAAAACCAGTGCCACCTGCAGCATCGGAATGTACTTGTAGCTCAGCTTCCAATAGTAAATCCTCACACCAGAAGGAGAGGCCATTATAGTTGTCCAAAAAGGTAAGCCACATTTTTAAATCCTCCCGCATTCCTAAGGTGACCTTGATAAGATGAAAACGAGAATGAACTCCCTTCATGGTGTCACAGAGATGACGAAGGAATGCTCTACCTGGCGAAATGACTTTAGAAGCAAAACCTAATTGGCCCAGGAGCTCTTGTAACTGAGCAAGTGTAATCTTTTTCAATGCCGCTCGTCCTGGCACCCCCTGCTCATGCCTGTTCCCCTGTGCCTGTCCCCCCCCTTGCACCTGCCACGAGGTTGCAGGAGCGTCCCAGCGGCTTGAGATCCTGCACCTCTCTCTGTGAGTGTCTGAGGGCCAAGGTGCCTGATCCCCTGCAAAGTAATTCCTCTACACACAGTACTTGTGCCTGACGTGGCTGCCGCCTCTCCCTCATGCCCACTGCGAGGTTGCAGGAGCATCCTACTGCCGCCGCCGCTCATCTCATCCCCCCCCCGTTTTACCTGAGAAGTTTTCTCACGTGGCTCTCCCTCTCTCTGGAATATTGTTGGAGTTTTGAGTCTGTTTTTAGTTTTTTATCAATCTGTTTATTCCCATCTGTTAATGGTCAACTTGCTGTGTTAGATAAGCAGTCCAGTCCTGATTAGATGTGAGCCAACAGGAAAAGAAAGGGGGGGGAGGCTCAAACAGGAAAGGATTATCTGGAATCCGTTGGGACAAGAGCAGTAAAATGTGTTTTGTTTCTGAAGTGAAAATTGGGAACTGGCAAGAGACTAGGAGGTAGGTGCAGTCTAACACTTCTGTTTGTGTGTTTTGCTTCAGTTATGTGCCTCTCATAGAGCGACTCTCACTAGGCAGCAAGAGATGACTACCCCAAGCAACTAATTTGGGGCACCATGCAACAAATTATTAGCTATTTTAATTTTTGGTTGTTGCATATTTACTGTCAGGAAGAGGTACTTGTGAGATTTTCTGTCTCAAATGCCAACATAACTTTTCAAGCTATGATACTATGACTTTGACTTGGGGGCAGGTCACCATTTGCTGTTCTGCTTCAAGTAGCAAAATGTCTTGGGCTGCACCTGCTTGCAGTCATTTCATATACAGGACAACTAACATGGTTTTTTGGAGAATAAGACTGTTATCTCAAAAACAGTTGTGCTTGAGAAAAAGATGGCAAACATATGTAGAACTGAACTTTTCTGCAATAATATAGACATTTGCATAGGATATTTTTTTCTACTCATGGAATATTAAATCTTTAAGTCCTAAATCCTTTGTCATCCCCTCCCCCTTGTGCACACCCTTTACACTGTCTTTCTCCCTATGCATGTAGGTCAAAATGACAACTGGTGTAGTTTGGGAATTAACAGAATGAGAGCTGAATTACAACTCAAAAAAGAACTTCCCTGCTGGTGTCTGCTACTGATGTGGGGGGCATTTTGTTAGGGAGAAGTGATTTGCTGCTGAAACTTTTTATCTGCAACTCCTTCCCTGGCCACTTTTCCCTAGCTGATGGAGGTCAATAAGGAAAAATATGGGGCATTGCACTGGTAAAGTGGCAGGCATGGAAAACAGCCCCTTCCATCTATCTCCTGCTTCACCTCCCCAAATGCATCCCAGCAAATGCTTTGCACATTGACAGCACACATTTAGTTGGTTTTCTGGTATTTGCTGCTGAAAGTGTAGTTCCATGCTGGGTGCAGCTGGGACGTTCTGAGTTCATATCTTACCACAGCCATGAACTGACTGGATGACCATTTGGCCACACCCACACCAGACATTTATGCCACTTTAAACAGTCATGACTTCCCCCAAAGAATCCTGGCTAGTGTAGTTTGTGATGGGTTCTGAGTTTTATTAGGAGACTCCTGTTCTCCCGACAGAGCTCCAATGTCCAGAGTGGTTTAACAGTCAGCCCCTCTTCTCAGACAATTCTGTGACTGGAGTTCTGTGAGGGGAATTGGGGTCTCCTAACAACTCTCAGGACCCTTCACAAATCACACTTTCCAGGATTCTGGGAAATCATGGCTGTTTAAAGTGGAATAAATGTCTGGTGTGGATGTAGCCTTAGTGAGTCATTTTTCTTTCCAGCCTGCCCATCAATCATATGGACATTCAAAAAATCTGGACTATTATAAAAGTTAGAATTTTATTTGAAACACCTTTCAACACTCTAAAAAGGACTGTTAGTCATTAGAGCAGTATGACAATGGAACCAATTACCTAGGGAGGTGGTGGGCTCTCCAACACTGGAAGCATTCAAGAGGCAGCTGGACAGCCACCTGTGAGGTGTGCTTTAACGTGGATTCCTGCATTGAGCAGGGGTGTGGACTCGATGACCTTATAGGTTCCTTCCAACTCTACTGTTCTATAATTTTCTGTTAGCTGAGACATCTCCCTCTCTCCCTCCCTCCCTCCCTCCCTCCCTCCCTCTCTCTCTCTCTCTCTCTCACTCACTCACAGCCACTGAGTATTGCATAACAGAGCATGCTCAGTACTCATTTGGGCTGTTTTGGGACTCATCCCCTTTCTGTTTTCTCTCTCACTTTTTTGTATTCTGCAACACTTGGGGTTCCCTCTTGCCCACTAATACTCCTTATTATGTGTGGTATGGATGGTGATACCATAGCTACATAAGCAACAACACTTCCAGCCTGAGCTGCAGAAATAGAGGGAATGACACTCTGACCAGTTTAAGTGGTTAGTGTTTAAATCTGATTGGAAACTGTTCAATTTGATACAAGGTGGCTATTAAGCATGACCTAAAAGCTGCAATTCCAAGCATACTTACTTGGAAGTAGTTCCCATAGCAGTAAATAGGATTTACTTTTGGGAGTATAGAATCAATCCGTAAGAGTCTCCCAGTAGACACCATACATGTAAGCACATGGCTTTTCCCCAAGAATCTTGGGGACTGTAGTATACTTCTCACAGAGGATTCTTTTTTGGGGTGATGGTGGAAATGTGCTTTAAATCTATCATGTGTATGCAACTTTGGTGAGATAATAGCTGAAGGTAATCAGCCCAAAATGATAACAAATAATCAGTAGGCATTCCCAAAAGACATTCACAGTGGGTAAAAAAAAGTGAGAATTACAGAGGCAAACAAAGAATGCAGTTAAGCAATAAAGTAATCCAAGAGAGAGGAGACACCTTTGTCTCTGCTCTCTCCCTCCTGAGCCATGAGGGCAACTCCCAAACCTGGGTGTTGCGCCTCCAAGTTAGTTAGAACTAAGTATGCCTTTCCTATCTACTATGTATTTCTATAAATAAAATAGCTTTTCTTATTTTACTAAGTCTTAAGTCTCAGTGATCTAGGTGCAGGGTAGAAGCCTGCCACTTAGGTAAACGCACACATTGGCACACACACATCTCAGACTGTTGACAATCTCTGCTAATATCTGTACAAATTTACATAACATGCATCACCTGAACTCACATGATCTAGAGTTACCTTAGATCTTGCAGCATTTGCAAATGGGAACCAATAGGGTTTTATATCAGTTCTGATTGTCTATTGGGCTATCATAGGGTATGTGTTTTTTGCCTTTTCTATGGCAAAAACTCCAACTTCTGTGGAATTTATGTGATGTGTTCTAATCATTTGAATTTGGCTAATGAATGCTTTATTCTTTCATCAGAACTTTAGCAGTAGTACTAAAATACTAATAAAAAAGGGAAAGAGAAAAAATACTTTACATACATCATTCAGCTGTATTGCTAATTATAGATATAGATATAAAGGATAAACGGCATTTTGTCAAAAGTATTTTTGTCTACATTTTATACCTCCTCCTTGGTTTTCCAAGCTTGGCATAGAATGCTTCTCTTACAGAATTAATTTGAAATGCTGCATTATCATAATCATCATCTTGAAAATAAAAAATAAATGTATTGCCTTCAAGTTGATTCCGACTTATGGTGACCCTATGAATAGGGTTTTCATGAGAGGCAGTGACTGGCCCAAGGTCACCCAGTGAGCTTCATGGCTATGTGGGGATTCAAACCCTTCTACTACCCCCTATGTGTGTGTGTTTAGTTTTAATATTGTTTTAGGCTACTTAGATGTGAAGCAGCCAAGGCCAGCACCTTGTAGGTGTTTTTTTTAAAAAGTAACTGAAATGTAATTGCAGTGATTACTTTTGAGAAAAAGTAATCAGTTACTTTCAGATCAATTGTAATTGTAACTGTAATTACTACTTTTTTGGCCAAGTAATTGTAACTGTAATTTATTACTTTTTAAAAGTAATCTTCCAAGCTCTGACTGAGACTGAGTATCCAAATGAATCCCCAAAAATGAAAGGGAAGTAGAAAGGCCCTCAGACTTTTCAGGAGCTAAAGGAACACCCAATTCATTAGTTAACTCCTCAAAAGTCCGCATCAAATGCAGACAACGAGGAGTGCCTGCAGGGCCAATGAACAAGAAATCGTCCAGATAGTGAGCAGACAAGGAAGAACCAGCCCTCCTCCGTAAGGCCCACTCTAGGAATGTGCTGAAGGTCTCAAATGCAGCACAGGACACAGAGCAGCCCATAGGCATTGCCCTATCTACGTAATACTGGCCTTGAAACCTGAAACCTAATAAATCAACATTGCCAGGATGCACTGGGAGCAAACGAAATGCAGACTTTATGTCACATTTTGCCATCAAAGCACCTTTTCCAGCCTTCCTGACTACCTTAACGGCCTCATGAAAGGAAGTATATTGAACTGATGTATATAATGATGACATACCATCATTAACAGAGGCAAATTATGAATAAGACGATATTCACCTGGCTGCTTCTTGGGAACTATCCCAAGAGGAGAAATCCTCAAGTTTGACAAGGGAGGATAAGGAAAAAGGCCAGAAATCCTATCAGCAGCTATTTCTTTATTCAATTTTTCCAGAACCACAGGAACCATAGCAAAAACAGAAGGCTGGTTGGCAGGGGAAGTGGGAACCCTTGGGCCTTCGAAAGGAATACGAAAACCCTCCAAAAACCATACCACAGGCATCTAGCAGCTTGTGTGTTGGGATAGCTATTCAATAATCTCACTAGGGGAAGCAACCTAATAGGGCTACTGGCCTTGCAACGTACTGCCGCTGTTGCCAGACCCACATTTCGATTGTTGTTGTTCTCCCGATCCCCAGCGAGCCTGACGGGCTCTCTGGCAGGTGGAACTGGGGTGAGTGCCACCACAAAGTCCACATGCATGCCTGAACCTACACGGGCACCTGTAACAGCGGCCAGTACTATTGAAGGTCCAGCAGACCAGAGGGGGTTGAACCCGCTGCCAGCCTTGGCTGGAACCGGAGGCTGAAGTCTGCACACGCACCAACAGATGCCCACTATCGGCTCTGTCTCCCAATGAGGGTCTGGCTGAAGTCATAGAATGCAGCCAAAGACCAGGATGTTCAACATCCCAACTAAGTGTGGGATCTAAGGCCGCCCTTTGCCTAAAATTCTCATCATACCGCAACCAAGCGGTGCCAGAGAATTCCCTAAAGGCCCGATGAATGATGTCCTGATATTTAATCATGGACATGGCCATGAACGTATAAACCTGAGTCATCACGCCCATACATACAGTAAACGCATTAAGCGAATTAGGCCAAATGCGATCAACCTTCTTTTTTATAGCTACCTCACGCTCATTCGGATCAGAGCCCTCTTTAGGCTTCGATTCAGATTCCCGAAAAAGGAGAGTGAATATATCAATATACTCCCCATGCCAAATTTTTTCTTTAGTGGAAGACAGTAAATGATCACCCAATGGAAGGGAAGTATCACCCTGTGGGTAAATGCCAGGGGGAAGAGGCAGCGGAAGAGTAGGTTGACTAGCTGAAGCCAGAGATGGCTGCCATGGAGTCACTGCAGAAACAGGCCAAGGAAGCACAGGCTGCTGTGGAACTAAGACACCTCCCATATAAACTAGGGATTGTGGGGCTCCACTTTGAGCCTGATGAGCTGCTGAGAAGGAATCCTGCTATGTCTGCTCAACTTGTGCTTGAACCTGTGGACTGGAAGCATGTGATGGTGCAAACCACTCACCTGTATAAGCAGCTGGGGATGCAACTACTGTCGGCAAGACCACCCTGGAAGGTTCAGAAGATAACGCTTTACTTCCAGGTTGAACAAGAGGAAGTTGTTCCAGAAGAGGACCAGCACCAAATGAGACTGGAAGTGGGGAAGAAATGGATGCCAAAGATGCCCCAGGTGGGCAGGCTTGCACCTTCTGAACGGTGGACTCATCTCTAGGCACCGCTGCTTCAAGGACACCAATCCTGGCAACCAAATCAGAAAGAGTGTGTGATTTAGATGCCTTAGTAGCCAAACGGGCAGACTTCTTACCTGCAGGGGCAGTGCTTGGCCCAGCCCCCAGATCTGAAGGACGCCTGCACTCCTCCTCAAGGGCCTCCACTCTTGCCACCAGAGCATGGATTGTCCCCATATCTTCCTCTTCGTCAGAAGACAGGCACTCTCGCTGTGTGGGAGGGCACTTTGTAGCCTGCTTCACCACTCGAACTCCTTTCTTTTGCTGAGCCTTCCTCGGTGGCATGTTGAATTCCTACTATGCTTATTAATAACAACAACAATAACAATTAAGTAATTTGCAAGATGCAATTCAAGGTCAACCACAACCCAAAATATGAAGAATTAATCACAGGCACAACCTAGGTGGCCAAAGAATTAAGCCACCAAGGAATCAAAATGGGGGGGGGAGATATTCAACAGAATACAGGCCACACCAAGTATGAGTGAGGAATGGGAGAAGGGAGCTAATTTATAACTAGGTGGCCAAAGAATTAAGTCACAAAGAAATCAAGATTAGGGGGGTGGTTAACAGAACTCAGGCTGCACAAAAGATCAGTGAGGAATGAAAGGGGAGGGGGGCAATTTATAACTAGGTCAGGGAACTATGTCACTCAATTATTTATAAATATTTTTATTTATATATTTATTTATTTATTTATTTTGAACAATATAAACTAATTAGAATTAATTATAAATTAATAGCTTAACTTAGAAATTAATGTAAAACTTAAAATTTATTAACTTATTTATTTTTAAACTATATCAACCAGTTGGAATTAAATATAAATTAATGATTCAACTTACAACTTAATTTAAAACTTAACTAGGTATACAACAAATGCAATAAAAACCACCCCTGCGCAACCTACAAACAACCTGCTATATCAGTTGCACCCAAGCTATGAGCTATGCAGCAGACCGAGAAGGAGCACGCAGCAATGAAAAAAGGCATGAAATTAATTGCACTAATAACGGCAAGATCGGCTCTGAAGCTGAGACCCAGCAAAAGCAGAGCAAGATTGCCGAAACCCTCCGCTCAGCTGACGAGCGGGTTGAGGAGATCGGCTAGGCAACCAGTGGACTGGCGGGGGGAAGGTAGGGGGGTTAAAGACCAGCAAAAAAAAACCAGGGAAGGTAGAGGGGTTAAAGACCAGCAACAAAACAGAGCAAGATTGCCTAAACCCTCCACTCAGCTGACGAGCGGGTTACATAGATGCTAGGCAACCAGCTGACTGGTGGGGAAAAGGTGGAGGGAAAAAACACCCCCCCAATAACCCCCCCCACCAAAGCCAAAAGGCTTGGCCCAAGCGGCTGGGGAAAACACCGCAATCAAGCCTATAAATGCTGAAGGAAGCCCTTTGCATGCAGGAAACAGAGCAGTTGCCGCAAGGCAAAAAGACACGTTTTTAGGGAGGAGCAGACTATTTATAGCTGCCCAATCCCTCACCTAATTGGTCAAAATGCCCCACCTGACCAATACGAAACCTTCTGGAACCTTCCCGAGTCTTCTCAGCAATGGGGTGATGGCAAATACACCCCCACACAAGGCGGGAACAACATTGTCTATATTGTATCTTTAATGTTTTTATTTTATAGTTGTTGTTTTAAGCATGTTGTAAACTGCTTTGATGTTTTTAACAAAATAGTGGTATACAAATATTTTTATAAATAAATATACTCATTTGTCCTGTCATCATAAGAGTGGGTTTTGTAGATTTTTGTAAGAAATGTTTTCTATGCACATTTGCTTGTTCAGTTACTAAACTTTTGGTGGTAGGGTAAAAAGGTAGTGGAAGCTGCTCCTTTGAATTGTATAAAACCTCTGACAATAGCTCAGCAGTTGGCGTGCTGAGCCAGCAGCTTATTTACAGCACAGATTAGTCTCACTGATATCTGGCCCTTCAGTCCTCTCCCACAATTGCCTATTCTCTGCTCCTGGTTTCTCCCATCATACACTAAGATCATAAGCACTTTAAAGCAGGGGTTGTATTATTTATTATCTGCATATAGGGGCCAGCAGAGGGAAATCCTGATTCATGACTAAGATCCTCTTGACGTGAAATAGATATTTTGAGCAGGCTTTTCCCAGTGCACCTCAACTGATCTTTTTTTTTAAGTTTGAGATATGAAAATTAAGCTATGAACTATCAATCTCATGCATTTGAAAGAGGAGAGGAAAAAACAAGACACAAACCAATATCCATATATATTGTTAGCACAGCACAGATTGTTCTGGAACATGGCTAACAAGAAAGTTAAGCTGCTGAATCTTAGACATGCATTGTCTTAGCCTCTTTTATTTTTATTTCTTTCACCAGCTCATTGTACCTTCAAACAGCAAAGCAGCGAAGACATTCTAGCTTTACATTGTCTTCCTTCCTTTTTTTTGTATTTAAAGAATGCATTTCATTTAAGCCACTCCAGCCACAACAGAACCATGTCCTGATAAAACTATTAGTAGAACAAAATACACAAACAGCACTGCAAAAGTGACCTTCAAAGGACACCATTAAAATCACAACAGAGGAATTAGAATCTTTTTGGAGAGAAAAAATCAAAGTGCTGGAAGTACTTTAATCTTGACAGCCAAGAGAGAACGTGCAAGGGGAGTGGGGGAGAGAGAATGGAAAGAGATTTTTTTTCTATATGATTATTTTATTTTGAAATTTAGCAATCCTCACACTTTAACAATTGGCCAAGAAAGAAATGTAATTATATTTCAAAAACACCTAAACAAATGTTAATAGGATGTGTCATTTTTATTTCATTCTGTTAGCTGTTTCCATTTGATGTGCCATTTGATGCAGACCTAAAAACATGAGAGGTGTGTGAGTGTGGCACTTATTTGTTTCCCACACAACCACTTTGCGATGCCTCTGTTTTCCTTGTTCAAAATAAGGCTTGCAATTTTACTCTGGAAAGTGACTCCAGCAGAGAGGGGAGGACATATCAATGACCTTAGCTTGCAGCTCCTTTGCTCCAATGTATAATGCAGTTCCTTCCAACTGATAATTGCCATGAGAAGGCATTTGTATTAAAACCTTAATCTTTCTCAGAAAAATCTCCACGGATAAAAGCATATAATTTGTACATTCCAGTGTATCGAGCTGTCAGGCATGGATTTATTAGCTTTGCCTGCCTTCAACTCGCAGAGAATCACTTTCCTACTCAGCCATTTTGGAATTTTGCTTTAATGATTAGAACTGTCTCTATCATCTGATACCTTCTAGCAGCTCCTTGAGAATCCTTTCAGCAGCATTTGTCTAAATGCAGAATTCTAGCAAGCAAATGCAGTTTGCATCTGAAGCATTCCACCCCCCCCCCCACATCTTAATCCTGTTCCTCTGCCCCAGCTTTCTGTTCAGCATTTCAATTATGATACATTTCCCAGCAGAGCTTTTTTATCACAGTTAAGGTTTCTTCTTACTGCTAAAGAACAGATACACATATACACAATGAAACAATTCCATGGGGCTGAGGATAAGAGAGGGAATCTCAGTGTTCAATACAACAATTTGGTTTATTTGGTTTGCAATCAAGATGTCTGTAGAGCCACATTCCCACCTTGCATTCATTCCACCATTATTCTACTTTAAACAGTCATGGTTTCTCCCAAAGAATCCCAGGAAGTGTAGTTTGTGAAACAAGCTGAGAGTTATTAGGAGACTCCTATTCACTTCACAGAGCTACAATTGTCAGAGTGATCCAACAGTTAGTCCCTCTTCCCAGAGAACTCTGGGAATTGTTGTCTTGTGAGGGGAATAGCAGTCTCCTAACAGGTCTCAGCATCCTTCACAAACTATATGTTCCAGGAATCTTTGGGGGAAGCCAGGACTATTTAAAGTGGATTAATTGTGGAATAAATGTATGGTGTGAATGTGGTCTAAATAATATCAAGCATGCATTTTCCCGTGGCACAGGGAGCCTAACTCTGAATGAAAGACCAATCATTGGATGACTTGTTGGCCTATTGCAGGGGTAGTCAATGTGATGCCCTCCAGATATTGTTGACTCCAAATCCCATCCGCTCCTGCCATCATTGCCAGTGGTCAGGGATGATGAGTGTTGCAGTCCAACAACATCAGGAAGATGCTATATTAGCAACCTCTAACCTATTGCATGCAATTTTACCTCTGCTGGCTAATAATTAATAATACTTTGAGGTTTGCTTGTTCGCTTTCTCTAACTCTTTTTGCTGGTTAACTCCTCAAGTCAAGCTATCTTGGTGGGGACAGAAACCAGTCCATCTCCCATCAAAGCTTGCCTAAGGCCAGTCACACCTAAAGATGATGTTACTGGGAGATGCACATAGCTACCACCAAAGCTTGCTGAGAGGAAGAGCACCATGGCATTATAGGATGCAAAACTAGAAGCACGCATCTTCCAGGAATACAGAAAGTAATGAATGGAAGATAGGCAACTAGGCAGCCAGTGTGTGAGAATGGTGGAGGAGAGTCTAGACCATGAATCCATGCTATGATTGGTAGACCATTCATTGAGAACAAAGATGGGAGAATTTTCATACTAGGAAATGCTATGATGGAGTACAGCTGAGTATAACCTCAGAGGGATTTAAGGTAAGCTTGAAGATGCAACAGTGGATAGAGGCAAGGTTATAAGGACAAATCCATCTATGGCCACATTTCCATGCACATTCCCATTGTTAACTTGGCATCCCACTAGTAAATCAAGCTACCTGCTCCCACCTGCTGCCAAATCTCCCGCACCTTCATTTATCACTAGTGCTACTTCTTCTCATTACTTTTTCAATGCTATATGTGTGTGACAGAAAGAAGATGTGAAATGCCAGTAAATTTATTATTTATTCATTTAAAATATTTCTATCCCGCCCTTCTGCCCTATAATAGGGCACTCAGGGCGGCTTACAATAAAATCGAACATGTACATAATAAAAACTGTACACAATAAAGATCACAAAAACATTAAAATACATAAAATACAAGATTAGACAGACAGACAGACAGACAGACAGACAGACAGACAGACAGACAGACAGACAGACAGACAGACAGACAGACAGACAGATAGATAGATAGATAGATAGATAGATAGATAGATAGATAGATAGATAGATAGATAGATAGATAGATAGATAGATAGATAGATAGATAGATAGATAGATAGAGGGAGTGGTACTGAAGGGACTACAGAGGTAAAAATTAACATGGAAGGCAAAAAATCAGTGTCAAGCTCTACCCTCAGTCCCTCCCAAAGTCTCTCCAGGACAAGATCATTTTCAGAAGTCTCCAGAAAACCATCAGGGAGGGAGCAAAGCGAGCTTCTTGAGGTAGGGTATTCCAGAGCTTGGGGGACACAGCTGAAAAGGCTCTCTCCTGTGTGTATGTGTATACACTGAAAGTAAGACAGTATCTGGTTGGCTAGTTGGCAACAGCAGGTTTGAGGGCAGTGAGGCAGTCCTTCCCAAAGCTTTTTATGAATGTTGGGTCTGCAAAATATGAATATTAGAGCCGGTACTATTGCATGAATAAAAAGTAAATCATATTGGCTTGAAAGGTCTGGAATTGCTTTTTAAGATATTTGTAAATAACTTTTTTTTAAAAAAAAAGTTTTTTTGAGGTTTTTTAAAGATGTTTTGTTTTTAAGATGTTTTAAAGATGTTTTTAGTGTTATGTCCCTTGTTGGCCACCCTGGGGTCCTTTGGGGACGAAGGGCGGGATATAAATTTAATAATAATAATACAGAAAGGTGTAGTTCTCCACAGGGGAAGGTGGGATAGAAGGTGTAGGATGTGTCTTTGAGAAACTGCCTAAGGACTGGGTCATATTATGTATGTTTGTCACTACAGCAAGCACATGTGAATGTGCACATGAATGAGACACTGATGATATAACACCACAGGTAGAATGTGTATATCTCTGCATCAAGTGCTATCCTTTTCCATGGAGTGAGCTCACATATCCAGCAGTCAAGCATCTCTGCACTAATCCATTTCAGAGAATTCAAGAACAGATGCATGGACAAACCATGCCCTAGTGCTCTGCTAAGGTATATGTATGGGAAGGCTAGTTGGATGAGACAAATATTTGAAGGAGACTTCAATGCAGCAAGAAGCCACCAGGTTTACCTGTGTGGCTGATGACCGCTAGGTTGAATGCCTGGGAGCATTTGCAATATTTATGTCAGTCACCAGGTATAATAATGCCTATGGCATACATCCCAAAGAGGCCTACTTAATTATCCTACTTTTTTGTATGTGCTAGGTATGGAGGAGCAATGTCAGACATTCAGTGTAGCCATTTAGATTGCACAATTACTGATGCTCCTATTTACCCAGAATATTTGTCTGGCATACTATTGACCTGAATATTTTTTAAAACAATTAATTGAAAAATCCATCATACATTCAAGATTTGTACTATAAGTAAATAGATGTCTTATTCTTATTATTATTTATTATTATTTATTACATTTGTATACAGCCCCATAGCCGAAGCTCTCTGGGCAGTTTACAACAATTACAAACATTAAAAACAAATATACAAATATACAAATTTAAAAACACTTTAAAAAAACAATGTAAAAACACATGCTAAAATGCCTGGAAGAAGAGGAAAGTCTTGACCTGGCGCCAAAAAGATAACAGTGATGGTGCCAGGCGCACTGCGTCAGTGAGTTCATGCCATAATTTGGGGGCCACCACTGAGAAAGCCCTCTCCCTTGTTCCCAGCCTCCAAGCTTCCCTCGCAGTAGGCACCCAGAGGAGGGCCTTGGATGTTGAGCGTAGCGTACTGGTGGGTTCATGTCGGGAGAGGCGTTCCATCAGGTATTGTGGTCCCAAGCCATGTAAGGCTTTATAGGTCAAAACCAGCACTTTGAATTGAGCTCAGAAACATACATACAGCCAATGCAAGCGGGCCAGAATCAGTTTTATGTGTTTGAACCGTCTGGTCCCTGTTACCAATCTGGCCGCTGCACTTTGCACAAGCTGCGGTATCTGAACCATCTTCAAAGGCAGCCCCACGTAGACTGCATTGCAGTAATCTAACTTAGAGGTTACCAGAGCATGGACAACTGAAGCCAGGTTATCCCTGTCCAGATAGCGGCGTAGCTGGGCCACAAACCAAAGTTGGTAGAATAATCATAAATAATAATAAATTTTATTTCTAGGCCGCCTATCTGGCCGCACAAGCGGCCACTCTAGGCGGCGTACAAGATAAAGTAAAATACAACATACAAACTACATAAAAACCCAAGAACTACAATATAAAACGAAACCGAACCCACCCATAGCTAAAACCAATGGCACCCGAAAGAAAAAAAGGGGAAAAAAGCAGCAAAACAAAAGACAAAAACCCAGGCCACCTCAGCCAGCTGGCTTATGTATCCCTCCAAAGAGGGACAGGTGATGGAAATTAGCCACAGCTGGCTGGGTACCTGGGACCTGGTCCTGCAGGAGGCATGTCTGCCAGGCAGCAGTCCCACTGGGAAGGGTGGTGGAGGTGGAGTTCCAACAGTAGCAGCAACAGCAGGCTCTCCTTCCCTGGGTGGCGATGTTCTCCTTCTTCCTGCAGGCACTGGGTCTCCAAGTGACAGAGATGGTTCTAGGAGAACCCCCAAGCTACAAACCTGCTCCTTCAGGGGGAGTGCAACCCCATCCAGGACAGGTTGAACATCCACCATCCAGTCACAAGAACCACCCACTAGCAGCATCTCAGTCTTGTCTGGATTGAGCCTCAGTTGATTAGCCCTCATCCAGTCCATTGTCGCAGCTAGGCACTGGTTCAGCACATTGACAGCCTCACCTGAAGAAGATGAAAAGGAGAAATAGAGCTGCGTGTCATCAGCATACTGATGGCAATGCACTCCAAAGTTCCGGATGACCGCACCCAACAGTTTCATGTAGATGTTGAACAGCATGGGGGACAGAACTGACCCCTGCGGAACCCCATACTGGAGAGTCCAGGGTGCCAAACAATGCTCCCCAAGCACCATCTTCTGGAGCCGACCCACCAAGTAGAAGTGGAACCACTGCCACGCAGTCCCTCCCACTCCCAACTCAGCCAGTCTTCCCAGAAGGATACCATGGTCGATGGTATCGAAACCTGCTGAGAGATCAAGAAGAATCAACAGAGTCACTCTCCCCCTGTCTCTCTTCCGACAGAGGTCATCATACAGGGCAACCAAGGCTGATTCCATGCCAAAACCAGGCCTAAAACCCAATTGAAATGGATCCAGATAATCGGTCTCATGCAAGAGTGTCTGGAGCTGGCCTGCCACCACTCATTCAAGGACGTTACCAGGAATGGAACATTTGCCACCCGCCTATAATTATTAAGATTTTCTGGGTCTAAGAAGGGTCTCTTCAGGAGTGGTCTCCCTGCCGCCTCTTTCAGGCAGGCAGGAACCACCCCCTCTTGCAGAGAAGCATTAATCACTTCCCTGGTCCAGCAGGCTGTTCCATCCCTGCTAGCTTTTATTAGCCAAGAAGGGCAAGGATCCAACACAGAAGCAGTTGCATGAACCTGTCCAAGCACCTTCTCAACGTCCTCAAGCTGTACCAACTGAAACTCATCCAAGAAATCGGGACAAGGCTGTGCTCTGGATACCCCGCTTGATTCACCTGCTATAACACTGGAGTCTAAGTCCTGGCGGATGCCAAAGATTTTATCCTGGAAGTGCCTAACAAATTCATTACAGTGGGCCTCAGATGGATCTACCATGTCCCTGGGGCCAGCGTGTAATAGTCCCCGGACAATTCTGAAGAGCTCCGCTGGGCAGCAGATTGATTATTTGATAGTGGCAGCAAAATATTGTTTTTTTTGCTGCCCTCACTGCCCCTAAATACAGCGTACCATAGGCACTTACCAGTGTGTAATTTCATCCACTAGGAGTTCATTTCCATCTGCACTCAAGCCGTCTCCTATATTGTTTCATTGCTCTCAGCTGTGGGGTATACCATGGAGCCGTATGAGCTCTACACAGGAGAGGGCACTCAGGAGCAATAGTGTCAACCACCCGGGTCATTTCTGTATTCCACAGTTCAACCACAGTTTCCACAGGAGCGCCAGCCCTATCAGCCGGAAAACTCCCCAGAGCCCTTTGGAAACCATCTGGATCCATTAGTCTTTGGGGGCAGACCTACTTAGTAGGTCCCCCACCCTTGCAGAGGGGAAAGCCGCTGTAAGTCTAAAATTTAGCAAGCAGTGATCTGTCCATGACAGAGGGACTGATGTAAGGCCCCCTCACATTCAGATCACCATCTCCATGTCCAGTTGCAAAAACCAAGTCTAGAGTATGCCCTCCTACATGTATTGGGTCAATGGCATATTGGGACAGTCCTATGGTTGTCATGGAGACCATGAAATCCTGAGCCACCCCGGATAAGGTGGCCTCAGCACAGATGTTGACATCCTCCAGAATCAACAGTCTGGGGGATCTCAACAGTACACCCTAAACCACCTCCATCAGCTCAGCAAGGGAATCTGTTGAGCAGCAGGGTGGGCGGTATACCAACAGAATCCCCAGTCTGTCCCGCTGACCCAACACAAGGTGCAAAAACTCCAGACCAGTAGTCACATGGACAGGATGTCTGCAGAGGGAAATGGAGCTCCTATATACCACAGCAACCCCCGCTACCCGACCATCAGGTAATCTGCAAAGCAGGAGCCACCTCAGCCAGCTGGCTTATGTATCCCCTCCAGGGAAGGGACAGGTGGACAACAGCTGGCTGAGTACCTGGGGGCCTGGTCCTGCAAGGTGTGACCCCTGCAGAGCAGAAGTCCAACAGGGAGAGGGTGGTGGTGGTAGCCGAGCAGCAGCAGCAGCAAGCAGGCAAGCAGGCAGGCAGCAGCAGCAGCAGCAAATGGCTCTCCTTCTTCCCTGGGCAGTGGTGATCCCCTTCCTCCTGCAGGCCCTGGCTCTCTCCCAGGCACTGTAGATCTCTCTCTCTCTCTCTCTCTCTCTTTCTCTCTCTCTCTCTGTGTGTGTGTGTGTGTGTGTGTGTGTGTGTGTGTGTGTGCATGTGCAGGTGCGTGTGTGCGCATGCTCCAGAAGATTGGGAAAAACCCAGAACTTACAGGAGCAGGGGAACATGTGGGAAGAGGGGTGGGAGGGGACATTCCTTTGTGCAACCAGAAGTTCTTGAGATAACAGAACTACTTTGTTGGATATGACCCCCCCATGTCTCCATCTATATAAGCACAGAGCCGTGGCTCAGTGGAAGAGCCCATGCTTTGCATGCAGAGATCTCAGGTTCAGTTCACAGCATCTCCAGGTAAAGCTGGGGAAAGACTCCCTGTCTGAAACTCTGGAGAGTTGCTGCCAATTAGTGTAGACAATACTGGGCTAGGTGGACCAATGGTGACTCTGTTTTAAGGCAGCCACCTCTGTTCCTATGTCTTATAGGGTTGCCAGGTCCATGGCCTGAGACTGATCCTGTATCTTTAAGAGAAGAGAACATGCAGCCAAGTGCAACACTGTATTGGGAAAAACCACAAGGTGAAATTATCCTTTCCCCCTGCACAACTTTCAAAGATACAGAAGACCTCTTGGTTGCCAGGCCCAGCCTCCCAGAGGTCTTCTGTATCTTTAAAAGTTGTGCAGGGGGAAGGGAGAATTCCACCTTGTGGTTTTTCTCATTACATTGTTGCAAGAACACCTGCACTTGGCTGACTTTCTCTTCTCCTAAAGATACAGGATCAGTCTCAGGCCATGGACCTGGCAACCCTAAATTGCCTTATCATTTAGTTATCTTATGAAAGAAAACTAAGCAACTTGTAAGGGAATGCTGCCTTTTGGTGCCCTTCCATCCAAGAGAAAGTCTTAAAGTTTGGGAAAATCACTTCTAATAAGGGAAAACACAAATGGGAACAGTCTGTAGATAAGAAAAAGAAGGCATTCAGTGTAGCAGGGTCATTAATCTCCTTTCCTCTTTCTTGTTTTACATAAACATCTCTATATAAATCTCCCATGAGCATATGTTGTAAAGTATATTCTGCAGGAAGTTTTATCACAAAGCTAAATATATCAAAGCGTGATATCCCCTCTATATGAAGGATAAGGATTATAAACAGCTTGAGTTGTGCAGAGAAGAAGTTTATTCGTACAGTGGATTTTAAAATCCTATGAGTAGGATTTGGCATTGGAATGAACCAGTTAGTGAGCACAGAGATTGCAAATATATCAGAAATCTAGATAAAACTATTACAAAAGAATGACTAAAATTGCAATCCTTACACATACAGTCCTGTACATACCTGTGAACACATACAGTCCTGTACATACCTGTGAATCCATTAAGGCAGCAATCCCAGGCTCCCTTGGGGCACAGCTGAGAGGCCGTAAGATGCTGTGGACCTCCATCTCCACCAGCTGAGAAGAAGGTCCAGCACTGGAGGCCTCCCCAGGGTGACAGCAGAAAGCTCTGCCATTGCTATTCTGCCAGCAGTGCTCCACCGGCAGTGAGATCAGAAACGGGGCATGTCGAGACATGTTGGAGAAGGCCATGAATCTGCAGGATCCTAAGCCCACTTGTTTCCTTGACATATCCACAAAACAGGAGCAGACCTATGCAATTTTCCCCCACCCCACCTTCCATTCTGTTCAAAGAGAGCTGCCAGGACATTGGATGTGGCTGTTGATCCACCTCAGTGCCCTCCCCTACACTTTAGGATTGCTCTGCTAGTAAAACTGTTCTGTACATAAGTATCTGCAGGGCTGCAGCCTCAGACAGACAGATTCTGCATTGGGGTGTAAAGTCCTGTTGAACTCCTTTAGAATTACTTCTCAGTAAATATACACAGGATCAGGCTGTCCAGCTATAGCCCTGTGAATATACTTGAAGTAAATTATCAATAGAACTTACTCCAAGGAAATATCCACAAAAATGGAGTGCAAGTCTACTGGATCTGGGCTTGCACACATTTGAGTGTTATTTAGCTATTAATCAACATTTTCCCCATTCAAATTGGACTGGAGCAGTCCACTCCTGCACGTATTTGAATTTGTATATGAGGAGCAACTTTGGTCTTTCCATTCATACCAGTGGGCATTCCCTTTTGTGTTCCTGCCTTCATATTTCTTGATACTCTTATGCCAATTAAGTACCAACAGAGCATGGGTAGATAGCTGCTAGCACACCTTGCTTTTTAAAAAAAATTCCCCACCCAAGAAGTGTGCAGAAGCACACAGTTAGACAATTATAAATTTCCTTGTGCAACCCTGAGTGGAGCGGTTTGAAGCCTGATTTTCCCCAACATCGGGTTATCCAGGGGAAAAGCATCAAGATTGGTGTTGTTGTTTGAAGGTAACATCATGTGGACTATGCAAATTAAATGGGAAACGAAACAGCTGCAAACTCATAGTAAACTTCAGTGTGGACAAGCCCTCTGTGTCTGCCACACTATCCATTTTCTTCCGAATTTGTGAGCTTACTCTTTGCTAATCTATGGTTGTTCCATATTAGGCATTGGTGGTTTTTTCTATCAGATGGAAATAAAACTAAAATGGCTGTTCCAAATGTCACTTAATATAATACTAGATTATCCAGCAATGTCCATCCCAAAGCTTTTCACAACATTTCCTTAGAAGTAAGTCTCATTCATGAAGAGCCCTTGCACCTTGAAGTAGAAGCTTCCTTATTTGGATCAATTCCAGTCCTGTTCTGGCCTCAGTTTGGGATGGAAACAGGGTTGGCTGCTATCCTGGTGAATGACTTGTGTTGTGGAATGGGTGGAATCTTATTGCTGCAGTCTTATTGGCTCCACTCTCTCAGTGGTTCTCCTGGACCTCTCAAATGGCCAATTGACAATGGTAACCTGGATCTCCTGGCTGGATTGGTTTAGGGAAGAGTTAAGGTACACCTATATTATTAAACCAACATTAAATCATTACTGGAATTCTACATGTAGTATTGAATCAATGCCCATATAAAAAACAAAATACAGTCATAAAATTCTGCAGATGTACTAAATCAATGCTTATGCTTATGCAAGATGAGATACAAAAACAGAGTGCAGCCAAATCCATTTTGACAAAGAGTCTTCTTCAGAGGCCTTGTGACTTATTAGGCATATACTATAAAGGGCAAAAGATAAAAATATGTTTAGACATTAATTCCTAATGATGAGTGTCTCTGGGTTTTAAAAAAACCATACAGCTGATTGTTGGAAAAGGATACTGCAAACCCACTTACCCTTATACATTACTTTCATTGATAAGGGCTGATACATTAGCAGTACAAAACGTCAAAATCTCTGCATAAAAATAATTTAAAATTAAAATGTAATAAAATGCAATAATAATAATAAAGCCATGATTTTGCCATTGGTACATAGCATTTTCTCCTGTTGGCATATTTCTAAAAATAGTAACAAAGTTTCACCAACATTATGCATCCATCCCGTTATGGTTTCAATGCCTTATCAGCCAAGCTGAAGGACAATGTCAAAAAAAAAATTGGAGAGACAGCACTTCAAGAAAAAAACGGGACAATTAGATAAAGATTTTGAGAGAAAATAGGAATTAAAAGAACTTACATTTCGCAAATTTCAAAGGGTTTTAAAAGACTATGAAGATAATAAGCTATACAGTTGGAGGAAACAAGAAAAAGAGCTACAAGCGAAGAAAATCAGTGTCCTTCAGAAGTTATACAGAGAGAGATTGAGATAAGTCAGGTGATAGTACAACTTGGAACTCAGTTTAAAGTACCCCTTCTGAATCATCCACAGTACAATCAGATAGGCCTTTTTTAATGGATAATCCAGGCAGAGCACATAGAAAGAGAAACAGATATGAGAAAGGCAGAGAGATGTACAGAAAGGAAAAAATATTGAAAACCCATTGGTAGTTAATTTATCCAAAAGTAACCTTAGCTCTGAGGAATTGCAGATATTAAATAAAGGCTCATCCTTTGCGCCCACACCAAGACATGATGCTTTTAATTCCTTGATAGAGCTTCAACAGCTGTTCAGGAACATAAAACTAGCAGAATTCTTTAAAGCCACAGATTTAGGATCATATGATGGTCAGTATAATCAAACCAAGGCCCACTTTTAACCCCATCTCAAAAAATTGCATAATTCAGCCTTTTGAAGAATTGGTTATTCAAGACATAGGAAAGATAGAAAAAGATGGGGTAAACGTTTGGAACAATTTATCAAGACAAGAGTCCTTGATCATTTTAAAAAATGGCAGGATATAATCCTTAAACCAGCAGACAAGGGAGGTGCCCTGGTTGTCTGGGATACTAAGGAATACTTAACAGACGTTTATAGACAGCTTGGACAAAGAGCTCATTATGTTCCATACGATGAGGATCCAGCACTGGTGGTAAGAAAAGATATAGTAAAAATTGTGGATGAGGGTTTGTTGGAAGGCTACACTGACAAAAAAAAACCTCATGATTTTTTATTAGAGGCAGAAGGCAGAATACCAGTATTCTACCTTCTACCAAAAATACATGAAGGGGTAGTCCCAGTGCCAGGTAGACCTATAATATCAGGATGTGGATCAGTTCTGGAACCTGTGTCAGAATATGTGAAATATTTTTTGAAATCATTCCACAAATACAATCCTATATAAAAGACACAGGTGATTTTTTAAAATATTTGGAAACAGTCAGCTTGGAGAAGGAGGACACTTTGCTTGTCACTTTGGATGCAGCAGCACTGTATACAAATATACCCCAGGAACAAGCCATGGAAGTAACTGAATCAACTCTAAATAGGACGGGAAATTTTAGAAGTTCACTAACCAGTTTTATCTGCTGTTTAGCAGAAGTGGCATTAAAGAAAAATATTTTTTTATTTACTTTATCTGTAGGGCAGTCCAATATCTCAGAGAGGAGGTCAGGTCATCTGCTCTTCTGGTGTATTCACTATAGCTGCCCAATTTCCCTGCTTTTTAAAGTTTGAAAAAAAATCTGTTGGCTATAGGGACGTTCTTAAACTGCAAGGTTTTATCCCTATTAGTGAATTTCTCTGCTTTTTAATCCAAGAGGTAAGAAATGGGATCCTGTGCACATTTGCTGAGAATGAACATTTGCAAGCTTATTCAGTTCAGTGGGATTTACTACCCTGCAGTCATGCTTAGGATAGGTGAAACTGACCATACAGGATAGGGTGGGGAGGAGGAGGAAGGCCAGAGGGGAGGAGGGGGAGGGGAGAAGAAGGGCAGGTTTGATCATTTGCATGTCTATGGAGTTCAGTGGGATGAGGGGAGGAGAAGAGGGAGGGAGGGCTGGAATGAGCAAGGGAGAAGGAAGAGGGGAGTGGAGGAAGAAGGAAGTGGAGGAAGAAGGAAGGAGGAAGGGAGAGGAGAGGGGTAGAAAGGCAAGTCTGATTTTTTGCATGCTTATTTAGTTCAATGGGATTTACTCCCGTGCTTAAGATAGGTAAAACTGATCATGGGGGAGGAGAAGAGAGTAGGGAGGAGGAGGGGGGGAAGGAGAAGATTGGAAGGGGATGGGGAAAGGGAAGGAGGGGCAAAGGAATGGGGAGGGAAGGGGCAAAAGGGAGGTGATGGGAGGGATGAAGAGGGGACGGCAGGTTTCATCATTTCCATGTTTATTGAGTTCAATGGGATTTACTCCCATGCAGTCATGCTTAGCATAGGTGAAACTGACCTGGGGGGGCAGGGAGGGGGGCAGGGAGAGAGGAGAAAAAAGGGAGGGGGAGGGTTGCCAGGTATCTGGTTTTCACCCAGAGACTCTGGATTTTTGGGGTTCTCTTTGGGTCTCCACTTTAATCTCGGGACTCTCAGCTTTCATTTTAATGTTAAGTTTCTAGGTGGTCTGGTTCATGAGATATACACCAAAACATCAGCCGCTGCCCCCCAAACTTCTGTGAAATTATCTCTTAGCGGGCTGCTGTAACCCAGCCCTTTCAGGTTTGTAGCCAATAAGTGAAGTTTGGGATTGACAAGGGATTTCTTGGCCTTCAGGCATTACCTAGACCCCATTGCAAAGATAGAAACTGGTTTTTTTCCTGTTTATCTGAAAATCTCATAAATTGAATTAGCTTTCAGCAGTACCAAAAGTCATTTTTTCTCTTGTGCTCAGGAATCAAAAAAGTTTAAATTTTGAAGAGGGCAGTATTTTGAAAACGTTCCCAATATGAACCTTAAATCCAATACTTACTTTTCTTGGAGTAAAGCTGCAATGGTAATTCCACATACCCGGATTAAACTCCACTGAATTCAGTAGGACTTACTTTTGAGTAGACATGGTTAGGATTGTGCTGTAAATCAATGGGACTTCTGAGTGAACATAGCAAAGAATTGTGTTTGTGTTGTAAATCTTTCTCTCCCCCTCTAATCCTATGTTTTAAAGCAATTACACAGGGCTTACATAGGTATCACTGCTTTTATTATGTAGGAAACTAATACTGATTTTATTTTTAAAAAAATGTTCTGCAATGAGCAACAGGTTTTGACAAGAAACTATTATATGGGGTCTATGTATTTTTACATCTCCAGTGTGTGTGTGTGTGTGTATGGAGGTAGGGTTGGTGATTGGAAAACAAGGCAGCTCACAACAAGAAATAAATCCCTTTAAAATCCAGTAACCATAAAAACAACTATAAACAGTCGCCAAACAACTTAAAGCGGCATGATTTTGAATTTTCGGTTGGGTGAGTAAAGTTCCTTATCACTTGAGGCTGAAGTTCTGTGCACGTTTCCCTCTTTAAGTAAGCCCCACTGAATATATTGGGACTTGCTTCTGAGTAAACAATCATAGGATTGCACTACAAATATATTTACAGGTTGTGTAAACAATAAACATCTTTGACAGCCATGCTTATATAAATATTTCTTCATACTATGTCCTGATAAGTATTTGATTTCTCACTATGGTTGTACAATATTACTTCCTCTACATTTTAAGTGTGCCCTTCTTGCTTGGGGGGTCATGGTCCCCCTCTGTTGTTTTCACCCTGAGGGGCAGATTAGGCTGAGAGATGATGAGAGCCCATGGCCACCAAGTAAACTTTATAGCTCATTTCCATTTAAAAAAATTAATTAAAACTATTTACATGCAGGCAAAGTTTATTAAGTAGATCCTCACAATACATTTAAAGCACATCCACCTCATATTTAAAGTGCATGATTTCCCCTAAAGAACCCTGGGAAGAGTAGTTTCCCACTCACAGTTATTATTCCCCCCACACCCTTAACAAACTATAGTTTCCATGATTCTGTGGTGGCATTCATGTGCTTCAAATGTGTGTTGAATGTGCTTTAAATGAATGGTGTGGATCTGCCATAGGTATGATGTGCATTCATTAGTGAACTGAAAAGAACAATTTTAAAAGATACTTGTTTAAAACAGGGGAAAGGCTGTAGCTCCTTGGCAGAACATATGCTTTGCATGTAAAGGTCCAAAATTCAATTTCAGGAAAAGACTATTGCCTGGAATCCTGGAGAGCTAATGCTAGTATATGTCATCAGTACTGAGCTAGATGGTATCAAATGGCCTGAGTCGGTATACGGTAGATTCCTTTGTTCTTAAAAGTTGAATGAAATCCAAGGGCCACAGTGACTCCAAAATTTATTTATGTATTTTATTTACAACACTTACTACACTTTATTGTAAAAAACCTCAAAATGGTTTACAGAAGGAATTAAAACAATAAAATTATTGTCAAAAACAGTTAAAGATGGGTATTTAAAAACATTCAAAATAATAAAACCAACTATGAGTTAATAACAGATTAAAAAAAACAACAGAAACTACCTGCTTGGGTAGGCTTGCCTAAACAAAAATGTTTTTAGCAGGTGCTGAAAAGAGAACAATGAAGGTATCTGCCTAATGTCAATAGGCAGGGAGTTCCAAAGCGTAGGTGCTGCCACACTAAAGGACTGATTTCTTACAAGAGCAGAACAATTACTATGTGGAACCCGTAACATGGAAAGCACACCTTGAAGTTGGCCTGGTAGAAAAGCAACAACTAGTGCAGATTTCAGAGCAGAAGTCTTATGTGCTGATATGGTCTCACTCATGTCAGCAATTGTGCCACAGCATTCTGCACTAACTGCAGCCCCAGGGTCAGGTTGTGCTGCATGGGGATTTCTGTGATCTTGGCTGACTGGCTGCCAGGATTCTTTTAGTTTGGGTTTTTGGTTAGGAATCCTGACTGGTTGTGGGATGCTGACTTTTCTGCCTTACTCATAGGAATGTTGTTGTGGTTGGTATGATATTGCAGCTAGGAAATCATCACTGTCTTTTGTTTTTCTATTTGCATTTCATTTACCTTTAACCTCACTCCCTTACATCCATAGAAGAAACAACAGTGGTTCCATGTGCTCAGATCAACCCCCTTAAACCCACTAATGATGCACCTTGTTGGTTGCAGGATGGTTTGTTTCTTGCCCAATAGTGGCGAAGGAGAATTCACATACTGGGAAGTGTGGCTGCAATTGCTGTTGTTCCCAAGCTGCTGTCTGTGAAGGTAGAACAAACCATGTTTGTTTTCTATCTGTCAATTATTACTCACTGGAATTGGGTTGTCTGTCAGAGTGTGTTTATAGCAGTCCACAGGGTAGAGAGAAAAGGATAGAGAATCTTCTTACTGTTATTCATTTCTCAAACCTCTTTCTAAAGTGATGGGTCAAATCTGTAAAGATGGTTGAAGCAGCCATGTTAAAATGTAGGGGCAGGGCATTCCAGGCAGGGCGTTGCCAACCCTGCTTGGATATGGATATCATTGCAGAGGATCCCTAGCCAAGTTTTACCAACAGCACAAACCAAACCATATCTACTCAGAAGTAAGTCCTATTGAGTTCTATGGGGCTTATTAAATATGTTTAGAATTGCAGCCTTCAGGGGCATCCATCTTTAATCCTGAGTGCTGCCATCTAACATCTCCACAACACTAGGCTTCTTTCTTCCTACAATGGCTTTCTGCTGACTGGCCTGGCCTGAGTGCACTTAAACCCTTCTTGCCAGAAGCAAATAGGCTAGATTAAATGTTCCCTACCCAGGCTCCATCTTTTAGCTAAGATTTCTATCTTCATTTCCAATCAGAGAAATGTTTTTGTTTGAACTGTACGCTCCAAGCAACTGTGTTTGATGCTTAATGTACCATGCTTAATGGCATCATTAAGGCTCACCCCATGACATCACTCAGGCCTGCCCCTTGACATCACTGTGACCTGCCCCTGTGACATCACTAGGACCCGCCCTGAAATCTCAGGGTTTGGGATGCTTCTGACCTGAAAACCCTAGGAGGGGAGGAAATTGGGTGGGTGGGCACTGGGCAGAGGGGAAGCCCCTTTCCTTTCCAAAAGGAAAACATTGTGAACAGTATTATTCTTTTTCAGTGTTTCCCCGACCTTTTTATTCTACAGCAGGCACATGTAGGCTCCCACTCAAATATAAACCAAAGCTGTTACTGGCCACATCCACACCACACCTTTATTTCACTTTAGACAGGCATGGCTTCTCCCAAAGAATCCTGGGAAGTGTAGTTAATGAAGGGTTCTGAGAGTTGCTAGGACAGCCTTTCCCAACTAGTGGGCCATCAGATGTTGTTGGACCACAATTCCCATTTTTCCTGACCATTGGCAATGCTGGCTGAGGCTGATGGGAGTTGTGGTCCAACAACATCTGGTGACCCACTAGTTTGGAAAGGCTGTGCTAGGAGATGCCCTCTTCCTCTCACAGAGCTTCAGTCAGAGTGGCTGGCTGTTAAACCACTCTGGTCACTGGAGCTCTGTTAAGGAAATAGGAGTCTCCTCTCAGCACCCTTCACAAACTACACTTCCGAGGATTCTTTAGGGGAAGCCATGACTGTCTAAAGCAGCCTTTCCCAACCAGTGTGCCTCCAGATGTTGTTGGACTACAACTCCCATCTTCCTGACCATTGGCAATGCTAGCTGAGGCTGATGGGAGTTGTGGTCCAACAACATCTGGAGGCACACTGGTTGGGAAAGGCTGATCTAAAGTGAAATAAATGTCTGGCATGGGTGTGGCCCCCTGATTAGCTGTGAGTCTGGATTTTAGAACACTGACAGTTGGTTCTTATTGTGCATGCCCATGTATATCATTGACTCCAATGCTAAATTTCTTAAATTAATTAAAAATAAAAAAACAAAAACTTTCAAACTGCAGAAGATGATGGTCAGAGTATGGGGCAAGGTCATTAATAGGATAACAGGTACTCTGTGAACAGGACTGATTTTTAATTAATTTCAGCAAATTATGAGAACTCTGACAGGAAAAAAGTCCAAAAGGGCTCTGGTTTTTCTCTCTCGCTCTTTTTAGACTTTGAACTCTCTATTCTCTCTGACTGTTTTGTGTATCACCATGAAAATTGACAGGGTTGTTAAGCAAGCGTTTCTGAGTTCAGAACTATAAGTTTTGTAAGGTTTTGTTTTGAAATGAGCTTATGGGAAGCATCAGAATGGCATGTGGGGGTATTTTCAATTTAACATTGCAGAATGTGAAAAATCCATGCTGGCTATAGTATACAGCCACTCTTGTTATTTGTATGATATTTGAATGATTTTTTTTAAAATCTAGGAGGGAACAGTGGAAAATATTTTGAAATTTAAAGATTATAAATACAACAAGCATCATTCCATTAAATTTGACTTGAACTATGATGCATCAAGGATAATTTCCTAGATGTAACAGTTATAAAAAATAAAACATCAATATAAAGTATACAGATACTTTAAGGAAAGCAACTAATGCAAACTCCTTTTTGATGTTTGATAGTTTCCAACCTAAATATATAAAAAGAAATTTGGCATATTCACAAATGATAAGACTACAAAGGAATTGCAGTACTTTGGTAGACTTTGAAGAACAAGCTAGTATATTAAAGAAGCAATTACAAGAAAGGGTGCATAATGTCGGTGAAACTTTGTTACTATTTTTAGAAATATGCCAACAGGAGAAAATGCTATGTACCAATGGCAAATCAGTGCTTTATTAATTTATTATTATTATTGAATTTTATTACATTTAATTCTAAATTATTTTTATGCAGAGATTTTGACGTCTTGAACTGCCAATGTATCAGCCCTTATCAATTAAAGTAATATATAAGGGTAAGTGGGTTTACAGTATCCTCTTCCAACAATTAGCTGTTTGGTTTTGTTAAAATCCAGAGACACTCATCATTAGGAATTAATGTCTAAACATATTTTTTTCTTTTGCCCTTTATAGTATATGCCTAATAAGTCACAAGGCCACTGAAGAAGACTCTTTGTCAAAATGGATTTGGCTGCACTCTGTTGTTGTATCTCATCTTGCATAAGCATTGATTTATTACTTCTGCAGAATTTTATGACTGTATTTTGTTTTTTATATGGGCATTGATTCAATACCACTTCTAGAATTCCAGTAGTGATTTTATGTTGGTTTAATAATAAATGTGTATTAAATGTTTATATTTTATTTTATGTTTCACTTGTCCACCTTAAGGTAAACTTTAACTTTCAATTCCTTTTGGATTGGTTTAGGGAACGCAGGGTGGAATACAACTAAGCAGTACGACTACCTCAATGAGTTTCAGCTTCCCCATCCTTTCCGCTCCTTGTGCAACCCTTAAAGCTGTTCCAGGAATTCCCCTAACTATAAAATAAGTGCCAGATTCACCAATGTGAGAACTAGCTCACAAGTTTGTTTGTTTTTTAAACATTTTGCAGCCATTTTGTCCAAGTGTGTGTGGCAATGTCATAAGACTACATGGTTGCTAGGAACCTGTGACAACAAGAGCCACTAGGAATAGCTTAAAAGTACAAAGCCTTTGTATAAACTATCAAAATAAAGTTCCCATGCATATATAGCACAAGGTAGAAAATCCTTTCACAAACATATGATTTATGTCAAGACTGCGGTGTGGCATATTTTGCTCACACTGTCACACACAGACACCACTGTGCTTGGAACATGGAGTCTTCCCTAAAAATCCTAAATCAGCTACAAACTGGAGTTATATTGGACATGATGCTGATGCTCCTTAACTCTCACTGGCCTACAAGCTTAACTCTCCTGTTGCAAACTATGGAACCGTTAAAAGTATAAAACATTCAGTGTGTAAGATTCCCTGCACCCCATGCTGCCCCATTTCAACATAATGCTTTTTTCAATGTCATATTGTTCACTTGCCTTAAAGATGTCCACTGAAATGTTACTTTATTCAGAAATTGGTCTTTTCAGCTTTTGAGGGTGGGGATTACATGGTTCATGAGTTCTGCCTACTGAGATTTTCCTTATGCACGCTGTAGCTCATGGTAAACTTCACAGGTTTTGAGCATCTATACTTTCTTGACTGATGTTGCTACATTTCTGTAGTGGCTGATTTTTTATTCGTTTCAAAAGATAACAGTAAATGCATCCATGCACTTGGATGAATGTGTGGCCAGCATACTAAAAGATTAGAAAATGCCCTCACTCCGTGGCCAAGCAATGTGTCTTGGCATATTTCTTCCTAAAACCAGGAGGTTTTTGGACACCACATTGAGGCAAAATACATTAATTTTTATTTTACTCCTCCAGTTTCTAGTTTCCTTGCAAAATACTTGTGCAAAGTACTTATGCCCTAGTACTCATGCAGCTAACACCAAGTTCTTATAGACAGTGACGACCACTAATTTGGATGGCTTGAGAAAAAATCATGGAGGATAAAGCTATGGACAGCTACTAGCCATGCTGGCTATGTTCTACCTCCACTGTCAGAGGCAATATGCTCCTGAATACCAATCGCTGGGAACTGCAAGTGGGGAGAGGGCTATTGCACTCAGGTTCCATTTGCAGGCTTCCCATAGTCATGCGGTTGGCCACTGTGAGAACAGGATGCTGGAACAGAGCCAACAGAGCTCTTCTTTTGTTCTTCCTGAGGAGGAAGGATGATACTGAATAAAACCACAAGTAAAAATGTTAAGCAGCAATATTTTCTTGGTGTTGAATATTGAAATTCCCTATAAAGGTCATGCTTGACTATCTGAGCTCTTCAGCTTTTTGTTAAGGATGATTCTGTCCTGCTGGCATTCAGCTACTAACCCTTTCTATTTTGATAGCCTGCAGGTGATATACAGTCTCTCCCAGAATGTATTTATTCATTTGTTTATTTAAAATATTTATAACTCATCCGCTTCATCAGTACTGATACCAGCCTGCAGTACAGAACACAAATTGAAAACAACCAACTGAAGTATGGCTGTGGCCGTCGCTCAGTGGTGGAGCATCTGCTTTGCATGCAGGAGCTTCTTACAGACGGTGCACGGCCTCCATGCACAAGAAATATTCTGAATTAGGTGTGTGTTCATACATACCTACATTTATGCAATATCCCTCATTTCCCAGATATTTATACCTTTAAAGCAGACAGAAAGAATATCTATATCTATATCTAATCTATATTTATCTATCTATATAATTAAGTGTGGAACATATATATATATATGTGTGTGTGTGTGTATGTGTGTGTGTGTGTGTTCCACGCTTAATTTCCTACACATGGTGGTGAGTGTGCAGGTGGTGAGTGTGCATGGTGATGAGTGTGCAGGCCCATGCCCTACATCAGGGCCAGCCCAATATATTTTGCTGCCTTAGGTGGAATAGCAAATGGCATCCCTTTTCACACAGTCAAGAACCCAAGACCGGTCAAATGATTTTGGCACCTGAGACAGAAAAAGATCCACAAGCACCTTTCCTTGGGAGTAAAAGTACAATAATAATAAATTAAATAACCAATAGTTTTGTGCCCTTTCCGTGACACCCAAATCAACTGCCTCAAGAAGCAGCCTCATTCTGCCTAATGATAGGGCTAGCCCTTGATTTTCACAAATACTGACAATGGAATTAGTGTTGCCAGAACATATTTTTTAATATTAAAGGGCATCATCACAGTGATCAGGGTTAGGTTCTGTCAGCCATCAACAGCAGTAGGGACTTGTGACAGGTGAAGATCATAGGGACTGCAGTTCAGGATGATGGGCTATCCCATCTGACAGTTTAGTTCTAAGGGACAGTAATCTGCAAATCCATATACAGTATATGAGTGCACCACAGAAGGCCAAGTTTTCAGAGTGTCAAACTGAAAACTACCACCATGGTAAATAGTCATGTTTTACAGTTATTTAGTTTCTACCGACAAAATAACACTCTACCTTAACAGCGTATATCTAAGCTTTTAGCCCAAATATATTCCTAGTGTTCCCCACCTGCTGAGGGGAAATTAAAAGCAAACAAAGAGGCATACAGGATGAGAAACTAATACGAGACACCCAGAGTGCTGAGAGGGTGGAGGAAGGTGCAGAAGCGATTGAAAGGAAGAAAAAGCATTTATAGACCTAGTTCTGCAAAGGTCATTGAGCAAAGAGTCCATTAACATAAGAGTCATTACAATATAAAATAGCACTTTGTTACATTAGCACACATGTCCAAACTATCACCAGAAAAGGACAGCAGCAGAGAATGAACTGTTGCGTTTTCCTATGTTTAATTTCATACTTTCCTAATACCTTCAAATTAACTCCCTATATGCTGTTCTGACCTGGAAAGAAACCATTTAAATTTTTCAGTGATAGGCGCTCCATTCTAATCTCTAATTTTCTTGCGCTTGAGTTACCTTGCACTTGTGTTACTTGCTTGATGGGACAAATTTGGGCATTAATAAATTTAGGTATTTTTTAAAAAATCTGGACATCCTAAAAAAGGCCTATGTTTCAGAACATTTTTGCTGCTAGAGAAAGACTGGCATTATTTACATGCTGTTTTTCATACAGCCAAGAATATATGGCAATTATATGAAGAATCTTTGTGCCTGAGTCCCAATACAGCTCTTCCTATGGGTGGCATAGCACATGCAACAAAATGCATGGCAGCAATTGGGAATCCAGCAGATTTAATGGAGCCTGAATCAGTATTGTGATGTAAATGTGTAGCCAAACAACATCTGCATTGGCTGCACACAGATCTACCTTCCTGGAGCCAGATAATGGCTTGTAGTTTTCTAAATTCTTCAGATGCTTTTACAAGTGTTCTGTGTTTCTAATAGGGACGGGTGAGAATTTTGATTCAATTCACATTTCAAGCAGAATTTATCAAATCTGCACTTTCCAAAACAATATGAGAACTGAAACACAGCCATCCCTCCAAATTCACATTAAAAAAAAAAAGAATTGCAGATTGCTGTAGAAATGTAGAGAATTGAATTAACATCGGAAAAATGAGAAACTGAGAGAACTGAAACAAACAGACAGGTCTTTCTATCCCTAATCTCTAATACTTTTGTTCTGAAGATGGACATGTGACTACTACATAATATAAAGTAGCAAATGGGTTCCTTTTATATGGAATGACAATTAAAAGCAGGGACTGTTCACGTGAATGATCTAATGGAAATTGTACTGTATTGCAACGCATAGCTGGGAAATGAAGAGGCAAGACCAGATGAAGTGTGGGCAAATCAAGGGCCACGTTTATTAGAATAAAGCCAATTACATGCTTGACTGCATAATCAAATGATCTGCAGAGACAAGTGCGGAACCTATCTCATCCCCAATCGGGCAAGGACACCCTGCCATGGGAAAGGGGGTGGTCCAAGCCCAGTCCCCTCTTCCGGGGCCCATCCCCACAGGGTGGTTAGGGAGGCCTTCCTGCTCCACCACCCCCTCAGGGCCGCACAATTCTGAGTGAGTGTTACAGGTTAGCCCCAAAGGTGAGCCTTATCCTGCCAACCAGTTCCACAACCTGGAAGGCAGGCCTCAGAACCCACCGATCACCTTAAAGGGTGCCTAAGGGTGGTCATCAAACCCTACCTTGTGAACTTCCACACATATCCGCCAAACATGACTGGAAAACCTATTTACAAATTAAACTATGAGGTCAGGCAACAAATTAGCCAAATCACATTAAGCCAAATAAAATTGAACAAATCAGCTGAATTAGAAGAACAGTACAGAGTAGGCAAAAAACCTTGCCAGCAAACAAAGGCCGGTGAGCTAAAAATTCCTACCCGACCCTGAAGCAACTAGTAAAACTTGTGCTGCCCTGAAGGGAGGGTGGGCAGGTGTTGCGTAAGGCTGAAAAGAGGCCGAGAGGAGATGGAGCAAGGCTTAAATAGCCACCCTGCTTCGTCCCCTACATGACAGGCTCATGTGGCCCCATCACACCCAAGGGAAAGTGGGTTTTGAAGCCATGCAAGATCTTCCCCAGCATGGCTGCAAAGGCCCACCATAGCCAGAGCCCTCGGATCTGACGATGGCGGGAATTGCAGTGCTTTGCCGGGAAATGAAGAGGCAAGACCAGATGAAGTGTGGGTAAATGAAGGGCCACGTTTATTGGAATAAAGCCAATTACATGCTTGACTGCATAATAAAATGATCTGCAGAGACAAGTGCAGAACCTAACTCATGCCCAATCGGGTGAGGACACCCTGGCATGGGAAAGGGGGTGGTCCAAGCCCAATCCCCTTCTCTGGGCCCCATCCCCACAAAGTGGTTTGGGAGGCCTTCTTGCTTCACCCCCCCTCAGGGCTGCACAACTCTGAGTGGGTGTTACAGGTTAGCCCCAAAGGTGAGCCTAATCCTGCCAACAGGCTGCACAACCTGGAAGGCAGGCCTCAGAACCCACCGATAACCTTAAAGGGTGTCTAAGGGTGGTCACTAAACCCTACCTTGTGAACTTCCGCACATATCCACCACAGAAGAGCATAGTCCCTCTTCCCCCACCTGCAACAAATTATTTCACGCAGGGCCCTCTGCAGATCGGAAAGAAACAGATCATTACCCAGGTCAGACATATGAACACCGTCTGACCGGTAAAGATCAGCCCTGCCACACATCACGTCAGGATGGTGTATTACCTCACTCTGCTGAACAGCAAAGGCGAGCCGGACTTCCCTATTTACCTATCGACTAGCCTTGTTCAGGCCCCTGGGATCAATCCCACCCCACTAAATCCTCCTGGGGAGGATATCAGACCAAACAGTCATGGTTCCAGGCCACCCTCCAAGTACAGCCTGAAAGTGCAGGCAAACCTGAATGATAAGGGCTTTTCCCCTTCAACACTCCCAGGTCATTGACTCCCTAATGGATAACCGAAACCTGTGGAGGGTGCTGTACCAACGATGTGTCACCATTGGTAGGTGTTCCCACAGCATGCCACGTCTACCCAGCCACGGAACAAAGCACAATGGCAGAGCCCCAACTGGGTTCCGCGTCTGATCTGTAACACCCTCCTCTTGGCCCAGAACTCCATCTGTGGCCAAACATGAGTACCTTAACTCTCTCCAGCACCCTCCAACCTGTTAAAACAGAAACAACAATTGACAGTATGCTTGTTAGCGCAACGGTCCACATGGACCCTCGATTGGCCTGACATAAGCCCGGGAAGCACTCGATTGCCAGCACTCCACTGCCTGCATGTCTGTGCTCCCAAACCCAACCTAGCTACTGTAGAAGCCACACCAATCTTGAAGAGTGCATACCGAACTGGTTACATGACAGTAATTAAAATCTGTAGTCAGCCTCTCAAAGGCAGAGAGCAGTCACTGCACTTTATTGTAATGTGAATAGTAGTTTCCATAATGTCCCAGACTGGGTAATCTGCTACTCTATTATCAGAGCAGCTTTTACTGACTCAGTATAACATTAAAGCAGTTGGGATTAGATATGGTATATTCCAAATGTAGAGTAAATATCCTGCCTTTCTCTCCTCAAGAGATCCAAGACAGCCTACATGTGGTTCCCAGGCAGTCCCTATCCCGGCACTGACCAGACCCAGACCTGCTTATCATCAGCAACTTGATGACCCCATGTGCCTTCAGGACTATGCCTTTCTTAAAATGACGAAATGATCACCAAGAAAGCATAGCCACCACAGTCTTGGACACAATCCACCATGTGTGAAGTCCACCCGTCGTACTTCTCAAGGTTGTTTGCTACTCCTGATACCAGTCTGGAAGATGGGCCATCCTTGTCAACTTTCTAGTGATGCCAGCCTCTACCCATGCCATAGGCCATGCCTCAGCACACCATCTATCCCAGAAAACAACCCCAAAGCCTAAAGCCCCCAGAGGCATCTGAGTGAACTTACAACTCTGCCTCCATGATGAAGCCTGCTTAGGCCCTTCCTCAGGTCACAAACCCTGCACAGAAATGCTTTGCCAGGTGCTATGACTCTGCATGCAAAGTTCCAATGCCCTACCAACTCCTGAAGCTCCATCAGTGTAAACTTCCTAGCTTTCCACATGCTATCAGCCCTGTACTTCAAATCCCCTAATTTGACTGCCAGTAAACAACAAGCCTGTGCCACCAAGTCAAGCTCAATACCCAAAACGGTAAGCACAGGTGATGGGCCCTCAGTTTTTCCTTGGCCAGAGGCACACCTAACTCCCCTGCCAACTGCCCAAATGTCCCCATCAGCTGGCTGTACTGCTGTGAACCAGCAAACAAAACCTCATCTAAATAACGCACTACTTCATCACAGCCAGCTCGCCTCCTGACAGGCCACTCAAGGAATGCACGAAAGCATTCAAAAGCTGAACATGAAATAGAACAGCTGTAATGAGGAATCAAATATTGGGAATTTTTAATCTTTGGTTCACCTCAATGAACCAGATTTTGGAAAACCTGCAACAGCAAAGATTCCTGGGAGACAGCCTCTCTGTGACCCCTGAGAACATATCATGAAAGCCTGAGGGTATAGACTTCCTGTCTACTATAGAAATTTGGGGAATGTTGCCCAGGAAGAATCAGGCACTCCTTTCAAACAAAGAAATTGTTTTACATAAGGATTAGGATGATTTGTAACATAGAGAGATCACACCTATTATCTGGGAATTTATCAGGAAATGGGTTGGTTCACATCTTCCCGGTCACATTTACATTGGAGTCAGTTTAGTGAGAAAAAGATAAAAAACATGAGGGGTTGAGAGTTCCTCCTTCTGGAGGGCTCAACAGCTGCTTTTCTTACCAATGCACACTAGCATCTTTGGGACAATTTCAGAGCTAAGGATTTGAGTGAGATTTAAAATCTAGCACTGGTTACACAAGGGCAGAGCTTCTGGCTCATTGGGCTAGATATGAAAGTCTCTCTCAGCCTTAGTCTTGCAGCAACTCTCCAAGAAAGGTATATGCAACTTCTGGGCCTTTTCTTTCCTTTTTCTTTCTGTGTGGGTGAGCTTAATGTGAAAGTGTTCATAGGGTTAGTCTCTTTGCTTTAGTCTATCCAGTGTTGCTGAATGAATGAGTAATCGTTAGAAAGCTGCTCATTGTTAAAATTGTAATTGTACATAGCAATATTTTTCCTTGTTTCTTCTCTTAATAAAACCACTCTCTATTTTACTTTCTGTGTATGTGTCATTGAGTTAAGGGTAAATTTATACATGCTCTGGGGGTGACGTGTGGGTAACTCCAGCCAAAGATCCTGCTGCTCTCAATAGGGGAACTTGCATTTCTAGTGAGCTCTGCTCATGAGGAAGTTCACGGTCCATTAGTAACACACCCCATGGGCAAAGCTTGATCTTGAAAGAAAATCCTAACAAATCAAAGTCCGAAAGGTGGACTGGCAAGAGGCAAATGCTGACTTAATATCACACTTACCCATGAGAGCACCCTGGCCAAAACGCTGAACCATCAAAACTGTGCTGTTGAAGGAAGTGTAACGTGCTGAACACAAATGTTCAGGAATAGCGTCATTTACCAACTCCCCCTAGGGAAAGACGAGTGATGAATGCACCTAAACTGTCCAGGATCTTTCTTAGAAATGATGCCCAAGGGGGAAACCCTTAGCATGGGTATGGGAGGGTGATCAAACAGGCCCAAGACCCATCCCTCAGCCACCCCCTTGTTACTTTTCTCCTGTGCCACTAACTCCATTCCCACCACAGACTTAAGATCCCCTGACATGTAAGGCTTATGCTCCGCAACAACCAAAATTCCTAAACCAGAATGAAAACCTCTCCCCAAATAAACTGCATCTGCCCTTCTGGGATAATACCAGAGCAAATGCATAAACTGAGGAATTTTAATCGGTGTGGGGGCCCTTTCCTGAAGGCTATCCTCCAGCCCCGGGACTTTTCCCCCTCTGAAAACCCTTAAATCCCCGAGCCCTAGGGCAACTGGTGAAGGGATGGGAGCCAGTGCAAATGGAACACTCATGCCTAAATTTACATGGGTTCCTGTTACAAAAGCCCTTAGCACTGAACTCCCAACAGTGCAGCCGGGGTTGAACCCCCTGCTCCGTGGGCCCATGGGTAGGAGCCACACTGGCAGACTTACCAAGCAAATGCTCACTATCTGCCCTGTCACCCTGCACGGGTCGAGCTGCAGTCATAAACTGCAACCCCAACTCTGGGTCCTTCCTGTCGCACTGCAGGTGAACATCCACTGCTGCCCTCACCCTAAAAAGTTCATCATAGGTAAGCCATGCTGATCCCATGAATTCCGTATGCACTCTAAAAATTATATCAAGGTAGTTCACCAAGGCCACCACCCTCAAAGGCTGGCGCTGGATCACTACCCCCACTACCGTGCCAACCAATTGCCCCTGGTCCTATCCACCTTTTTCTTTTTAAATTTCTCATTATCCCTTTCCTCCTGCCTGTCCTTCTCCTTCTGTTCAGGCTCTCGGTATAATAAGGGAAACACATCAATGTATTCCCCTTTCAATATACGCTCTTTTGTTGCTAACAACAAATGAGCCCCCAGTGGAGCAGACATCTCCCCAAATGGCAAGGCACATGCCCGAACATAAGCCAAAGGATCAACTGACATCTGAGCTGGCCCCATGGTAGGACCACCTATAGAACTCCAAACTTGCCTGCAAGCCTCACCCTCAGGCTGCTGTTGGACCGGGGACTACATCCCCCTTCCATACCCAGAAGGCATCGCACCTGCATAAGGGGAATAAGGCCACCCCTGAGCCGTTCCTCAAGGGGTGCCCCCAGGCCCCATCCCAGGCCACCCAGGCATTCCCCACACATTACCTGCAGGTGTGGACTCACCATAACCCAGATGGGCCACAGCCTTTTCCACCACAGGACTCCCAGGAGCCACAGCCTCCACCTCAGGTGCTGAACAAGGAGGTGTGAACCGACCTGAGGATTCTTCCAGTGCAGCCAATTGGCCTAAACAGAATCCCAATCATTGCCATACTGAATGTTCTTATTCTGTAGACCCTTAGCTGCCTTAACCCTCGCCCCACTAGCCTCCTGAGGCTGCCTATTCCACCTCTCTAGCAATTCAATGTGGGCTAACACTGAGGCCATATCAGGCCCCTCATCCTCTGAGGATGAGGACTCCTGAGGTGGAGGAGGAGGCTTCTGAGCCGCTTTACCGCCTTACCCTTACTTTTTGGGGGCCCGGCACCCTTCTTGGGAGCCATAATAGCACCCACTAGGCAACCTTTCAAGAAAAACCTAAACAGCTAGATCAAAAAGCACCCAAGAAGGCTGCTCAAAATGGCCACCGCCACCCATGAAGAAGCAAAATGTGCTCCAAAATGGCCACTCCAAAATGGCCACACACGAGGCAGAAAAATGTGTTCAAAATAGCTCCTCAAAATGGCCACCTAACACAAGACAGCAAAAAGTGTCAAAAATGGCTGCTCACATGAAGGAGCAAAGTGTGCTCCAAAATGGCCACCCCATGTACCGAAAAAGGCCTAAAACGGCCACCATCAAAGCTGGCTGCCCTAAAATGGCTACCACCCCCCAGGAGCAGTGAAACTCCCAACCTGAAAGTGGTGGGAAACCCACAGGTGGCCACTTGCCACCCCCAGAAACAGAAACCCCCCACCCGAAATGGCGGGAAACCACCAATGGCCACCAACCAGAACACAGGCCCAAGGAAGCCCAACCAGCCATCCCTAGTCCCCCCCCGGTAATGCCACCAGGCCACGCCACCCTCAGCAGCCCCCGTGAATAGGGCCACTGCTCCCTCAAACTGTGCAGGCCCAAAAGACCTACCAGTAAGGCCGCACCAAATCCTCTCTGCTGTCGCCGCTTCACCAATTGCCGCCATGACAAGTGCTGCTGCCACTGCTCTCCTGACCCATGCCAGGCCTGTCGACCCTCTACCGCTTGCCTGGTCAACACCAGGCCCATCGGCAGTCCCCTTGCTGCTGCTCCGCCTGCTGCTACTCCACCTCCACCTGCTACTACTGGGCAGCCTGCTGCTGCTGCCACACTGCCACCTACTGCTGCCATGCCTCCGCCTACTGCTGCCACCGCTCTGCCAGCTCTGCTGCTGCACCGCCACCACACTCCAGCTGATTGCCTCCTCACGTTCCAGCTAATCGCCACTGAGCCGCTCAGCCTCCCTCCAACACCCCCATGCTCCAACGGAGCAGGCCGCAATCAAAAGGTAAGTCGCTACCCGCTCTGCTGTTGCGTAAGGCTGAAAAGAGGCTGAGGAGAGATGGAGCAGGGCTTAAATAGCCACCCTGCTCCACCCCCTATGCAACAGGCACACGTGGCCACATCGTGCCCGAGGGAAAGGGGTTTTTGAAGCCATGCCAGGTTTTCGCTGGCATGGCTGCAAAGGCTCACCATCACCAGAGCCCTCTGGTCTGACAATGGTGGGAATTGTTTCTTAGTTAGATCTGAATAGAAAGTTCTACGTTATCAGCACTAATTGCCACAGAACATACAGCTGTCCTTTTGGAAATACAGGTACTTGAAAATGTGGGTATCTATTATTTCTAACAGTATAAAACATTAACATTTTTGAACTTGCATAATGCAGGTTTGTGCAATGTTTTTATATCAGATATGGACATCCTAATTTTATTTAGGCTATAGATATGTAACAGGGTTTTTTTAAAAAAAAGAAAGAGGTGAAGACAGTTAAATACAAGCATTGCAAGACTGTTGGGTGAAACCAGGCCTACAATTTATTAACTTAAGGTCTACAGTCTAAGATGTGTAGGCTTAAATATTAACTCAATACAACTAAATAGCTACAGGCAGAATAAGCCAACCTAGCCCTTGGGTTTGGGGTAGTCATGCAACTACCTCTTTTTCAGTGGCCTCATCATATATCAACCCTGGGCCATATAGATCTGGGAAGGTAACCAAGGTTGGCCCCAAAGGGAACCCATACCCTGCTCCTTCTTGGGTCCCAAAGCCCTGAAAGGCAAGTGCCTCCGCTAAATGATAACCAAATCACTACCTTTCCAGCATATGGAGTGAAGGCAGATGAAGCTACCACCATGCTGAAGCTAAACAAGTCTGGGTATTGTGTCTGAATGGGTGACCGTCTGGGAGCCACAAGTATGCTGCCTTGGCGTTCATGATAGAAGAAAGGTGGGATATAAATGTAAGAAAGTAAATAAATAAAATCATACCCATTGTGACTGGACTAATTCCAATGTAACCACATCCCCCTTGGCATTAGTTGCAAGCCAATGAAGCTGCCTCCTTCAGTGCAGAGCGAGTAAAACACTCTACAAGTTTCAGCCAATTTGCTTGCAAAAACCCCCCAAAAAATCTATCAGTGACTAGTGAACTTACACAATGCCTTAAAGAGTGAGTAAGCAGATGCCTCAAAGAGTGGCAAGGCCTGGCTGGGGCATTGTGGATTTACACAGCCTCATAGGTCACTTCCCCTAGCCAGACGTTACCGCCCAGGTGTCTCACTTCCTCTCTAGAACTCTCAGGAGAGTGTATATAACAGGCCCATTAGTTTTGATCCTTTGACGCCTCTGACCAGGCAGATTTTGAAGGACTACATAACCTACAAAACATGTTAACAAAAATGAGCATGCACACCACCATGGTCAATTATGCCTATAATCTTCCATTCACCGGGAGGGGGGGAAACAGGATTATCTATCTTTAGCCAAAGGGTGTCTCATGGCTAGGGTTGCCAGGTCCATGGCCTGAGACTGATCCTGTATCTTTAGGAGAAGAGAAAGTCAGCCAAGTGCAGGTGTTCTTGCAACAATGTAATGAGAAAAACCACAAGGTGGAATTCTCCCTTCCCCCTGCACAACTTTTAAAGATACAGAAGACCTCTGGGAGGCTGGGCCTGGCAACCAAGAGGTCTTCTGTATCTTTGAAAGTTGTGCAGAGGGAAAGGATAATTTCACCTTGTGGTTTTTCCCAATACAGTGTTGCACTTGGCTGCATGTTCTCTTCTCTTAAAGATACAGGATCAGTCTCAGGCCATGGACCTGGCAACCCTACTCATGGCTGAAGTCTTCAGCCTAGCTTGGAACATATCGCTTCACATCATAGGCAAGGGCTCATTTCATGGAATGTTCCTCCATTTTTTAAAAAACAATTCCTACACATACAAAGCTGGCATATCGTGGAGAAACCTACTAATTATTCTTCCTTATACCCCAAGACACAGTTTTACCATCTAAGCCAGTGGTGTAGTCATCCAGGGTTAGGGTTGCCAGGTCAGAAGCATCCCAAACCTTGAGATTTCAGGGGAGAGCCCTAGTGATGTCATGGAGGTGGGCCCTAGTGATGTAATGGTGGCATGTCCTAGTGATGTCATAGGGGGTAGGCCCTAGTGATGTCATTAAACATGATACATTAAGCACCAACCACAGATGATTGGAGCATACCAGTCATACAAAAAAAATTCTTTGATTGGAAATTAAGATAGAAATCATAGCTAAATGAGGGTGTTTCCAGTTCCAGCTGAAGTGATGGGATCACTCCTTCTCACCTGCTTAGAGAGCCTGGGTCGGAACATTTAATCTAGCCTACTAGCTTCTGTCAAGAAAGGTTTAGGTGCCCTCAGGCCAGGCCAGGCACCAGAAAGTCATTGTAGGAAGAAAGCCTAGTGTTGTGGAGATGTTAGATGGGAACACTCAGGAGTAACGATGGATGCCCCTGAAGGCTGCAATTCCAAACACACTTATTAAGGGACTAAGCCCCATAGAACTCAACAGGACTTACTTCTGAGTAGATATGGTTAGGACTGTGCTGTTGATAAGGCTTGACTAGGGATCCCCTGCAAAGATATCCAAATCAAAGCAGGATTGGCAACCCCCTGCCTGGAATGCCCTGTCTGCCTTTTAACATGGCTCCTCCAAACGTCTTTACAGATTTAACCCTTTACTTCAGAAAGAGGTTTCAGAAATGAGTAAGAGTAAGAAGATTCTCTAGCCTTTTCTGTCTACCCTGTGGGCTGCTATAAACTCACTTTGACCACCAACCCAATTCCAGTGAGTAATAATTGACAGAGAGAAAACACACATGGTTTGGTCTATCTTCACAAGCAGTAGATTGGGAACAACAGCAATTGAAGCCACACTTCCCAGTATGTGAATTCTCTTTTACCACTATTGGGCAAGAAACAAACCATCATGCAAATAAGAAGGTGCATCATCAGTGGGTTTAAAGGGGCTGAGCTGACCACATGGAAGCACTGTTGTTTCTTCTATGGATGTAAGGGAGTAATGTCAGAGGTAAATGAAATGCAAATAGATAAAGAAAAACAAAAGACAGTGAGGATTTCTTAAACGCAATATCATACCAACCACAACTAGATTCCTATGAGTAAGGCAGAAAACTCAGTATCCCACAATCAGTCAGGGTTCCTAACCAAAACTAAAAAAAAAACCTGGCAGCCAGTCAGCCAAGGTCACAGAAATCCCCATGCAGCACAACCTGACCCAGAGGCTGTAATTAGTGCAAAATGCTGTGGCACAATTGCTGACATGAGTGAGACCATATCAGCACATAAGACCTCTGCTCTGAAATCTGCACTAGTTGTTGATTTGCTACCAGGCCAAGTTCGAGATGTGCTTTCCATGTTATGGGTTCCACATAGTACTTGTTCTGCTCTAGTAAGAAACTGATCCTTTAGTGTGGCAGTACCTATGCTTTGGAACTCCCTGCCTATTTACATTAGGCAGGCACTTTCATTGTACACATTTTGACACCTGCTAAAACCATTTTTGTACCCAGGCATGTAGAAGCTATTATGTCTTTTATCTGTTTTTAACTCATTGTTAGTTTTATTATTTTGAATGTTTTTAAATATGTCTTTAACTGTTTTTGCCAATAATGTTACTGTTTTAATTCCTTCTATAAATCACTTTGAGGTTTTTTACAATAAAGCAGTATATAAATGTTATAAATAAAATACATAAATAAATTTCAGAGTCACTGTGGCTTTTGGGTCTCTCGCCTCTTTATACTGAGTCAGGGCCTGCACGAGGCATGACTGGGCCCTTGGGCACCAGCCTGGGCCCATGGCGCCCACCCACACCAACCTCTCATGCTGCATGCACATACCTACCATCAACCAAGATGGTGGCCGAGGCTTCCCTAAGGGGCTGATGCCTTTGTAGCCATCTTGGTTGATGGCAAGCATGCATGTACATGTAAATTTTAAAATGTAAATAAGCTACAAAGTTTACTGGGTGACCATGGGCTACACACCATCTCTCAGCCTAATCTGCCCCTCAGGATGAAAGAAAAGTGCGGGACCATGACCACCCCAAAGAAGAAGGGCACACTTTAAATGTAGAGGGAATAATAATTTCCAACAATAGTGTGAAATCAAATACATATCAAGACAAAGTATGAAGAAATATTTGTATAAGCATGAATGTCAAAGATGGTTATTATTTAAAAGTTAAAGGTGTCCCCGCACTTATAGTGCGAGTCATTTCCGACACTTAGGATGACATCTTGCAACATTTACTAGGCAGACCGTATATATGGGGTGGGTTTGCCAGTTCCTTCCCTGGCCTTTCCTTACCCCCCAGCGTATGCCGGGTACTCATTTTACCGACCACAGATGGATGGAAGGCTGAGTGGAACTTGACCCCTTTTACCAGAGATTCGACTTCCTCCTTCTGTTGGAATCGAACTCCGGCCGTGAGCAGAGCTTCGGCTGCGTTACCACAGCTTACCACTCTGCGCCACGGAGGATCTTTTTGTTTATTATTTACACTACCTGAAATATTTATAGTGCAATCCTGTGCATGTTTACTCAGAAGCAAGTCCCAATATATTCAATTGGGCTTACTCAGACAGGGAAGAATGCACACGAATGCAACTCAGTGATAAGGAACCTCACTCACCCAATCCAAAATTCAGAATCATGCCTCTTTAAGCTGTTTTGCAACGGTTTTATACTTGTTTTATGGTTATTGGATTTTAAATGGCTTTATTTCTTGTTGTGAGTTGCCTTGGTTTCCAACCCTACCTCACAGAGTTGTTGGAAAGATTCCATACACACACATACTCGACATGTAGAAATACATACACCCCATAAAAATACATACACCCCATATAATAGTTTATATTGTCAAAACCAATTGGCCATTGCAGAACATTTTTTTAAAAAAAATAAGTATTAGTTTCCTGCCAAATAAAAGCAGTGACACCTAAGTAAGCCCTGCCTAACTGCTTGGGGAAAAAATGATTGGAGGGGGAGACAAAAGTTTACAACACAATCATTTGCTATGTGCACTCAAAAGTCCCACTGATTTTCAGCACAATTCTACTCAAAAGTAAGGCCTACTGATTTCAATGGGGTTAACTCCCAGGTATGTGGAATTAGCATTGCAGCTTTACTCCCAGAAAAGCTTCATATTGGGAAGGTTTTCAAAACAGGTTATGAATAAGACAAATGAACTGCCCTCTTCAACAGTCCAGTAAAATTTAAACTTCTTTGACTCCTTAATTTGGAAAGTATAACATTGCAGCATGTACACTTTTTAAAACTTCTGTTCAAAAATTATTTGAAAGATAAAATGTATAATATGCCATTTTTGCAATTAATTAAAAAACCTGCGTGTACACTTTTATGCCTACCAAGATCCTGCTGTGATCTTCTGTTGTAGTGCAATCCTTTGCATGTTTACTCAGAAGCAAGTCCCAATCCTGTACAGAGAAAGGACTCTTTATGCTGCTAACAGCTATATATTTACTAAATTCCTGATGTGAGACAAGCAGGAAAAGGAAACTGTTTTCAGAGCTTGAAATGAGGTTAGCTATTGCCTGGAGGTCAACAAATCTTGTCAATCACAACCCTGACTTCACTTATTGGCTAAAAACTGAAAGGGCAGGGATTAGAGCAGCGAATACTAACAGAAATTGTGGGGGAGTCGGCTTATATTTTGGTTTATATCGTTTGAACCAGACTGCCTAGAAACTTAATTTTTTAAAAAAGAAAAAAAAAAAAAGCTAAGAGTCCAGAGAGTAAGGTGACTCACCCAGAAACCTGGAGAGAACCTCCAAAGACCAGAGTCTCCAGGTGAAAACCAGAGAGTTGGTAACCCTATCTGGGTCCCAGGATGTCTTACACGCCTCACTATTTTGAGAGCCAAGTCCGAGTAGGGCCCTGATGTCTCTAGCATGCTATGAGCCAATCAGCATGAAAGGGGAGCATGTTAGCCATTGAGAAGTATCCCAATGAGTGTCAGTTACAAGCAAGCCTTTATTAATTCCTACTTCAAAAAGCCAAAACAATTGTAATTGTTTCTGTAATTGCAATTCTGTAATTGCAGAAGAAGAGACAGTGAATTCTGATGATAGCATCTCATCTACATCATCAAGCAGTTTGGTACCAAAAGGAGATAAACGTGTATTCAGTAACTAAAGCAATATCTCTGATAGTGAGAAAGGACAGTCATATGATTGCAGTAATAGAGAAGCAGAAAGTGGTATTCAAGCCTGGTCAGATTATTCTATAATCTTAGAAGGGGGCATGGTAGCAACTATCATGAAGGGATCCTGCACTTCTGAATTTGCCAATACACTACTGGTCTTAGCTAAGACTGATATCCTGAAGACTTGTGTGTGAATCATCTGATTACATGTCTCAGGGATGACAAGGAGATGGGCTTTGTGATGTTCCTGCTTGTAGGGTAAATATGGTAAGTGCTGTTTATATAGAAGACATATGGTAAGTGGAGTGAAAGAGGAGGGGGAGTACATGAGCAGTAGAATGCTGGATGATTGGCTGAGCGTTTGAGTGGCTGGGAGTATAAATGGAAGAATGACAGTTGAATCTGGGTGGATGTTAGTAGGGTGGAGAAGAAGGTGTTTGGTAGATGGATGTTAGTAGGGTGGAGAAGAAGGTGTTTGGTGGTGGATGTTGGGAGTGTGGAGAAAGAGGTGTTTGAGGGTGGAGGTCAGGAGTGTGGAGAAAGAGGGAGTTGGAGTTCTGATTAATAATAAGTCAAGTACAAAACAGGAATAGATGAAACCATATGCTTGTGAAACATTCTAAAACTAATCTTGTTATTTCTGATATTTAATAAATACTTATTTGGTTTACCAAAGGCCTGATCCTTGGCTTGGGGATATACATACCAGAAGGGAGGGCAAGGTAATTACCAAGGCTGAACAGAAACAGTATCTAATGGTGGCAGCGGTGAAGGGAGGAATAATAACAATTCAAGTATCCAGAGCAACCCAGAGTTGTATGCTTTATCTATATAGATACAAGGGGGTTGGGAACAGCATAAGCACGTAGTCACAAAAGTAACCAGCTAGAGAGAGACTCAGGCAAAGTCTCTGGGAGTATTGGTTATAGGACGTGACTGGTGGTGCTTCCTAGCAGGGGGATCTAGTGAGATCTGTGCTAGAGCGGAGTGAGAAACCATATAAAGGACGGTCCGGACTGGTGGTATCCCTGGTGGTGCCTAGTGAAAGGCAGTAGCCACAAGCAGGTGGGAACCTGACAGGGAGAACCAGGGAAGGGTGTCACAGGCTTCTACTGGGAGGAAGGGCGGGATATAAATCAAATAAACAAATAAATGAAAATAAATGAAAACCAAGGTTTCTTATACTGCTACTTAAAATTCCAAACTCCTAAACTTCATCTTTAAGCAAAACTATATAAGTTTTTTTCCTTCTCATGTTAATGAGTTTCTATAGCAGCAATATGGTATCTCCAGGTGGTACAGTTATAATGAAATAATCACACCCCTAGAGAATGCTTCTTAACACCCTAGAGGTGATGATAACTAGGCCCCCTGTCATGCCTTATTGCTTACAGAGATGCTGATGGCAGCAACTAGAAAGAATGGTAAAACATGAGCAGCATGCAAAATTAAGCCGCACTGTCCATTTGTTAATTATAAAGGCCCGCAAACACTGCAAGTGAGCAACCTCTCCTCTTTTACATTGTCATCATAATTAAAAAGTTTTGCTATGTAGTTTTGTATTGCAACAACATCGATCAAAGTCCATAGCCTGACATGTGCGAGCAGAAGCAATATGTTCCACATAGGTTACTTCTGGAATTGTGTTACTTAACGTAACAGAACCCTGTCATGTTACTGCAATCTCACCAAATATACCTGCCACAACTGAAGCAACCTTTTTGCTTCCCGTTACAGTCCCCTGTCAAGCATGCCCTAAAAATGGAATTATTGGAGAATCGTTATAGGATTCTGCAGAGGCAAATAAAATATCTCCTGTCTGTCAACTTTCTGCTGAACATTTGGTGGGGCAGATGTTAAACTCTCGCCTCTGGGTGCTGTTATGGGAGGTCAGGGAGCACGCATGTATGGCTCAAGGGAGAATTTTCACACAAAGTGGTGTAGACTTCTTATAATCCTCTTCTGTCTCCAAGATATCTGTGTGTCTGTGCCCATGCATGATGGAAACAGAGAGATGAGGTTTTATTAGAATCATAGAATCATAGAGTTGGAAGGGGCCTTGTAGGCCATCGAGTCCAACCCCCTGCTCACAGCAGGAAATCCACAGCTAGAGCATCTCCCGCAGATAGCTGTCCAGCCTCTGCTTGAAGACATCGAGCGAAGGGGATCCCACCACCTCCCTAGTCAATCGGTTCCATTGCCGAACTGCCCTTACTGTCAAGAAGTTCCTTCTAATGTCCAATCTGAATCTACGCTCCTGCAACTTAAAACCATTAGACCTAGTCCTACCCTCTGGGGCAGCAGAGAACAAATCTGTACCCTCCTCTATATGACAGCCCTTCAGGTACTTAAAGAGTGCAATCATGTCACCCCTCAGCCTTCTCTTCACCAGATTGAACATGCCAAGTTCCTTCAACCTTTCCTATAAGACTTGTTCTCCATACCGGCTATCATCCTCATTGCCCTCTTCTGAACCCGCTCTAACTTGTCTATATCTTTCTTAAAATGAGGCGCCCAGAACTGAACGCAGTATTCCAGATGAGGCCTGACTAATGCAGAATATAGTGGGACTATTACTTCCCTCAACCTGGAAACTATAGCTCTGTTTATGCAGCCCAAAACCGCGTTTGCATCACACTGCTGGGTCATGTTCAACTTGCGATCCACTACAATTCCAAGGTCCTTCTCACACGCACTACTGCTAAGCTGGGTATTTCCCATCCTGTACCCGTGCATTTTGTTTTTGTGGCCTAAATGCAGAATCTTGCATTTGTCTTTATTGAATTTCATTTTATTAATTTCAGCCCAATTTTCTAGTCTATCCAGGTCCCTTTGGATTTTATTCCTGTCTTCCATTGTGTTAGCTATCCCTCCCAGTTTCGTATCATCCACAAACTTCATAAGGCTTCCCTCCACCCCATCATCTAAGTCATTGATAAAAATGTTGAAGAGTATCGGTCCCAGGACAGAACCCTGTGGCACTCCACTCGAAACCTCCTTCCAGTCCGAAGCAGAGCCACCGACAACCACTCTTTGAGTACAGTTTTCCAACCAGTTGTGAATCCACCTGACAGTATTTCCATCTAGTCCGCATTTGACCAGTTTGCTAATCAAAAGGTCGTGGGGGACTTTGTCAAACGCTTTGCTGAAATCTAGATAGATGACATCTACAGCATTTCCACCATCTACTAAGCTAGTGACCCGATCAAAAAAAGAGATGAGATTAGTTTGACAGGATTTTTTCTTGACAAACCCATGCTGGCTCCTACTAATCACAGCATTGTCATCTAGATAGTTGCCAATGGACTCTTTTATTATCTGTTCTAATATCTTTCCCGGTATTGAAGTCAGACTGACCGGCCTGTAATTCCCCAGATCTTCTTTTTTACCCTTTTTAAACAGCGGGACGACGTTTGCCCGTCTCCAATCCTCTGGCACCTCTCCCGTTCTCCAGGATTTCTCAAAGATGATGGCAAGAGGTTCCGAGAGTACATCAGCAAGTTCCTTCAATACTCTGGGATGCAGTTCATCAGGCCCTGAAGATTTGAACTCATTTAGGTTAACTAGGTATTTCCTGACTATCTCCTTATCAATCTTGAACTGCAATCCCGACCCCTTACTGAGATTGCTACCGATGCAAGGTTGCACACTGTTCCCTTTTTGGGAGAAAACGGAGGCAAAATAGGCATTGAGCAGTTCTGCCTTTTCCTTGTTATCTGTCAACATTTTGCCATCCTCATTGATGATTCATATACTTCTGTGAATTATGGCAATAATCTACAGAAATCAATTGTAACAGGTCACAGCAAATGTTTAAAGATTGAGCTAGTGTAGCTATTTTTATAATGACCAGTCAGATACTTTATTGGGATGGGGAGAGGGGGCAGAACAGCAACATACTTCATTTATTAGTATATTTGTTCAAATAAGTATTTTAATCCAAAATTGCATTCACACCGTCAGTCACGCCCAGTCCTTTCTTTTAGTTAATCAATTTGCTACTTGCCTGCTACTGGTGGCAATAAGAGTAGTGGACAGGGATGTGCAGTGGAGATTCCATCTGGGGCATACAGAAATCGCTGCTGCTTTTATCCTCTTTCCCTGTTTACAAACCACCACCTTTTAGATCCATTATTTATTTCTGTCCCCATTTTTGGGTAGGCTTCAATCACATCCAGGCAAATTCAGGTTGCACAATTAAAGTTGATTTAGTGCTCTTGGACAGCAAACCTGCTTTCCTCACTCACACATAAATATCGGACTTTTGGCAATAAAGTGGTAGGAAAATGCACTAGAAAGTCTAGTATAACAATTGCTTTGACACATCATCTAACCTCCTGGCAAAATTGCTGAGGATTCCCTTAGAATGAATGCTCAAGAAATACTTCTATCACTTAACCTTCCAGTCTTTGGGCAAACTAATCAGGATGAATGTTCAATAAACAGGTTATCTGAGAGCGACCAATATATTGTATTTTGAAACATTTCTGAAAATGTGGGAGGGGAGCCTTGTAAAGAGAGCATCTGCAGAGAGAAACAAACAAAACCCTGGAAACTTGTTGGGGGAATGAAATAATTTGAAGTGCATAAGCCTGCAGCATGGCTAAAAATGTGCTAAGAAATGTAGATATTATTACTTCAGGATCTCTGACTCCATAGGAACAGTCTAGTTGTTATCTCAAGCTGGCTACAGAGCAACATTAGCATTGATTACACCAGTAGCCTTAAGCCCTCTGCTCTCGCTTTGGGCTAGGAGGGGAGGAATCTGTTTTGCAGTCTCCAACTCAATAATATGGGGATGCACAGGAAGTGAATATTGCAAACTGCAGGTACAATGATAACCAATAATTATACCTTTTCTTTTTATAATATATATGCAAAACAGTTTCTTGCAGCCATATCCTCAGGGTTTGTTGCTGTAGCATTCAGCAGTTTTTCATATGTGATTGGAGAGGAATCAGCGATGAAGTAGTTTTGATAGCTATAGAAGGTCAAACGGCCCAACGGAAAGGAAATTAGGAATCACTGTAGTCCAAAGTTGTAGCTAGTCCTTTCCTGTCTTCTGCTCTCAATTATACCAACTTACTTGTCACAGACAGCTGACAAATCTGGCAGTTTCTCTTCCTTGTCACTCATCTATCACTCTTCTTGGCATGCCCCTTTTCATTAGTAAAAGTATTGTTGTATGACTATTATCTGATAGCTGTGAAGAAGTCTTGGGTTTGGACTAGAAAGGGTTAAGAGGTCCAGAACGACTACTTAAAGTCCCTGAATGGTTGACAAGCATACCAGTCACATCTTTTCTTATGGCAGTGGTCTGAAACGGCTAGGAAAAAATGCTGGGGATCCCCTTGGAGCCTGGTACCAACCACTAGGGAAGAACTAGAGCCACTGTAATAGAGTGGGTGGTATTCGACTAAGTCCTACTCAGAGTGGCCCCACTGAAATTGATGGACTTTAGTTTGTCATGTCCATTAACTTCAATGGAGCTACTCTAAATAGGACTAGCACTGAATACCATCCTGTGTCACCTAAGCCTGGGACAGATAGATGGGACAGAAGGATACCATGATACCAAATGCCACTAAAAGGTCCAGCAGAACAAAAATGATTGTACTCCCGTTATCCAGTACCCAAGTTATCCACCAGGGTGACCAAGGTTGTTTCTGTTTCAAATTCAGGTCTGAATCCAAAACAATCTGGAGCTGAGGCACCACCACTTCCTCCCAACACCTCTCAGCTTGAGATCCATTTTAAAGAAGATGACTTAGGCATGTGTGTGTATGTCATATATATTATATATGACATATATATATATATATAATATTTAAGAACAGAGTGAGAGAGGCAAAGACTGTGTGTGTGTGATGGAGAGAGAGAGAGAGAGAGAGATGAAGGCAAAAAAAAAACATTTCAGGGTCCTGGGCAGCCTCTCTGGGGATCTGATGTGGGCAATGGATTTTTTGTTTGTAGAAGTGCAGTGCTACCTTTCCCACCTATGCTCAACTTGTACATTTGTAAACAAACACAAATATTACCCCCAAAAAATCATAAGCCACCCATGACTGCTCCTTCGAAGGAAACCAAACCTAGGTATACACTTCTCATTGCTTGGGGACATGGGGAACATATACCAATATTTTATACCTTTACAGATATTTCATTGCTGATATACTGTGTGCAGCATTTTTATTAAGAAAACAGAGAGCTTGATAGGTGAGGGAGGCCTGAGAACAGAAGAAAGCAAGGACAGACACAGAAATAACCAGGCCAGCAGAGAGGACCCCTAGAGCAGAACCTGCAAATAAGTTTAAAGTGAGGTCATGTGACAAGACAGGGAGCCAAGGGAGGATAGATCTATCAACAATTATCAGCCAAGGTGGTAAAATGGCATCTCTGTGTTAAGATGCAGTACTCTCTGAGTATCAAAATCTGTTGATCACTGAAGCCTTAATGTGTACAGAGTTCTTATTCTGTGTGGTAGAGAGATAGCCTGTTCTGGATGGGGTTCAGCTTCAAGTATGCTTGGAGGAAACTGATTACTTGGATCCATTCCAGTCTGGTTTCAGGCCTGGCCAGGTCCACTGCTTGTGGGTACTCCTGGATCTAGCATTGTCACTGGAGGATCAGGTGGCCTCAGTAACTAGGAGTGCCTTTTTCCAGCACTGGCTGGTTCCCCAGCTTTGCCCCCCTTTGGACAGAGATGACTTGACCACAGTGCTCCATGCTCTGGTAACTTCCAGACTGGATTATTGCAATGTGCTCTACATGGGGCTGCCCTTGAAGATGACTTAGAAATGTTGACTGGTCCAAAATGCAGCAGCAAGATTACTGGCTGGGGTTTCCTTTAGATTTCATATAACACATACTTCTCCATCACCATTGCATCCACAGGTAACTGTCCAGTAGAGCTTTTCTGAATGGTGAATGGGTTTTGTCATTTGGCCAAGAGAGCATTGGTGATGGGCTGGATGTGGGCCAGTAAATTGAGGCTGAATCCTGAAAAGACAAAGGTGTTATGTGTCAAGAGTTCTCATGTCTGGATGGTGGAGAGATGGCTTATTCTGGACAAGGTTGCACTCCCCTGGAAGGAGCAGGTCTGCAGCTTGGGATCCAACATTGTCATTGGAGGCTCAGGTGGCCTCAGTGGCTAGGAATGCCTTTTCCCAGCTTTGGCCCCTTTTGGACAAATATGACTTGGCCACAGTACTCCATGCTCTGGTAGCTTCCAAATTGGATTATTGCAATGCTCTCTTTGAAGATGACTTGGAAACTTCAGCTGGTCCAAAACGCAGCAGCGGAATTACTGGCTGGGGTTCCTGTTAGATCTCATATAACTCCTGCTGTAAAACAGCTGCATTGGTTGCCAGTTCCTTTCCAGGCCCAATTTAAGGTGCTCACACTAGTGTTTAAAGCCCTAAAGGATTTAGATCCCAAATATCTAGAAGACTGCCTCTTTCTCTACAGATCGTCTTGGTGATAAGATCACCAAAGTCAAAGTCAAATTCTTTATTTGCATTTAGCCATAAGCCATCGCACAGCTGGAGAATACACGTTTAAAATCATAAAACATGCAGTCACGTCGGACTTGTAGTCATTTGGGCTTTTATGTAATTTACTCTCAGTTTTTTTGCGGCCAAGGCAAAGTTAGCCACTGAGATTGTAACCTGGATGTATTTGTCAGCCAAGAGCTCCGCCACCAAATTGCCAGAGAAAATCTCCCCTCTAGAATTAATAAGAGGGGCCAGGAGTTTCATTCTAGCGTTCTTATACAAGGGGCAGAAAAGCAAGTAATGGACTATATCCTCGGGTTCCTTACAACCGAAAACGCAATGACGCTCTTCGGATGGGATTCCCAAATATCTGCCTTCAAGGTAGGCTGTGGGCATCGTATGGAATCTGAGTTCTGTAAAAGCTCTTCGTAAGGAGGCACATGTCAAAATATCGAAGTAGCTTGATTTTGCGTGGTTGAGTTTAAATAAAGGAAACCAAGGTGAAAAAGGGGCTGCAACAATTGATGCCGTATCTTGGGTCGCATCATAATCAAAAACCCAGTTACGGAGCTCAGAGGGGTTAAGGCTTAAAAACTTCCTTTGAGTAAGATTATAAATTTTAAGTATTTCCTGATACCGTTCGGCCCATCCCCCTGACCGCTGCTGGTCGTGCCAGCAGAGCTTTGTAAGGGAGCTATCATCCATGATGAAAATCCTTCTCCAGTATCTTAAATATGCCAGATCTATATTAGCTGCCAGAGAGGGGAGGCCAAGTTCTGCTCTTATATGGGCTGACGGAGCTCCATGTGGGAGACCCAAGATCTGCTTCAGAAATGTATTTTGTAGGACCTCGAGTCTAGATTTAACTAGGCGGTCCCATAACTCGGACCCATAAAGGATTTTTGGCAGGACTTTAGTCACAAAGATTTTTAGCATTGGGTTGATTAATTGTCCACCACGTGCATAAAAGAACCTTCTTAATTGGCCACTGGCTCTAGCACCCGATAATTTGGTGGCCTCCAGATGGTGACTCCACGAGAGCTTGTCATTAAAACATAAGCCTGGATATTTAAAGGTCTGTACCTGTTCAAGTGATTGTCCATTTAGGGTCCAGTTCAATTTGGGCTTCTTATGCTTCCCACAGATCGTTATTTTAGTTTTAGAATAGTTGACGAGCAAGCGTTGGTCTTTACAGTATTCTTCCAGGCGGGTCAACATTCTTTTTAGCCCTATTTTATTTTAAGAAAATAGGGCCAAATCATCTGCATATAGCAATGAGGAAATCTTCCTATTCCCAACTGATGGAGGAAAAAACATGGGAGAAGCCATTGCGGGAATGATGTCGTTTAAATAAAAATTGGTAGCTCAGCAAGTATCAGAAACCCAAGGAGTGGTGGCCTGGGACAGGGCATTCTCTGTGGTGGCCCCTAAGTTGTGAAACTCCCTCTCCACTGAGGTGTATCTGGCAACTTCACTGTACAGTTTTAGGCAAACCTGAGATGTATATTTTTAGGACCCACCCTATTTGTGATTCTAGTTGTTTTTAATTGTTTTTAACACTGTGTTTTATGGTTGTTGTCACCTGCCCTGGGACCTCTGGGTGAAGGGTGGGCAATAAATTGTAATAATGATGGTGATAATGATGATGGCTGCTTTCATACTGCATTTTGTTCTGTTATTCTGATGATTTCTTACCTGGTAATCTGCACATTATATTTGATCTTTCACATGACGTACAAGCTAGCTCCAGAATTCCAGTGGAATGTAGTGCAAGTTTAGCACAAATGCCCATGATAAATGATACCAGAAATAATCTGTTAGCAAGGCTGGGAACCTGGAAACTCACGGGAGTTTTTCACTAGCATGTGAAAGACAGTTGCGCGATATGCCGGTATATCGGATGAAAAGGCTGGGCTGCTTTCTCACATGGAGCTGATTGTGTTAGTTTAATGGATTAAAAAGGTAGCACTTCTGTCCCAATTTCTAAAATCCCTTTTACACTGCAGCACCTTTTGTATTAAGGAACAGCAGCTTTTTCAGCTGATATGCCGGCATTTCACGCAACTGCCTTTCACCCATTATACACATGCGCACTGTTCCCCACTGTGTAGTTGGTATAAGATCTCCTCCCATCACCATATGAGCCCTCTCCCTTTAGGATGTGACTTTTTAAATTATTTTAGTTGTATTGACACAGGGATGTGTGTGGGAAATGCTGCTGCTATCTGCGCCGATGCCAGAATACCAGTACAATTTTCATCAGGCAAAAAAACCCCACACAGCTAAAGAGTGGGAACACACTGCATGTTGGGATGCCTGTCACATGAGCAGCTGCAGCCAGAGAAAAACTCCCATGATTATCCAAGTTCCCAGCTAACGGATTGTTTCTGGCATCATTTGTAACGGAAATTTGCGCTAAACTTGCACTGTTTTCCACTAGAATTCTGGAGCTAGCTTATGCATCGTGTGAAAGATCAAATAAAATGTGCAAATCACCAGGTAAGAAATTGTAGAATAATGGAATAAAGTGCAGTGTGAAAGCAGCCCTGCCGTTCCTTAATGCAACAGGTACTGCAGTGTGAAAGAGATTTTAGAAATTGGGACAGAAGCGCTACCTTTTTAACCCGTTAAACTAACACAATCAGCCCCATGTGTGAAAGCAGCTTATGTCTGTCTTGAGAGTGTCCCAGAAGTATCTTGTTGGTAAAGTTTGGATCTGAGAGTGGGAGAAAAACAGGGGCTAAAAAAAACCCTCTTTAAGTCACAGTGGTGGAGGTTCACTGGGTGGCGGCAGCGTTGACCACCCCCTTTTTAAAGCAATAACAACTGGGGAGAAGCAGCAGGGTTTACCCTGCAAAGTTTCCTGCTGGAAAGATCCTCCATCATGATCTGTTTAAATATCTCCTGGTTACATATTTCTGTTCACTGACTGGCTGCTGATGTTTTGGGGCTGTTTGTTTTCAGTTTACCAAACACTAGTTTTGATCATTTGATTCTGATTTTCATATGCACCAGTGTTTTAACTTGTTTGAATACTTTAAAAAAAAATCTGACGTTGCTACAAGCACATTTATGAGTTATATAACTAATAATTCCATAAATAAATAAATGAATTCTATCCAGTGGTGTGCCCAATCCACAAATGTCAACCAAAAATAAAAAGCGGGAGTGGGGAATAACGTTGTTTTGTTTCATCATTTATGAGATTGAAACTACATAATAGATCGCGGTAAACCAACAGTGTGCACCTTGAAAAGAACGCTTAAAAATATTATAGATTGATTTTAAATCTTTTTAATCTTAGCTTTCAAGGAAGTTAGATGTCATGTAGTATGCAGTGTTCCAAAGAAAACAAAGAATTATGGAGTCCATTGTAAACCACAGTTTGTCTTTGAATATTCAACAGAACTGGTTGGGGGAAAAGAGCTTAATTCAAGAAGCCTTGTGACACAAGCACACACTTCATTCTATATTGGCAAGAGTTCCAACATCTGTGCTATAGGTGGTTTTGTGGTGGAATGATACACCTTTTAAACCACGGCATATAATGGACTGTTGGAGGGGCTGCCACATGTTGGGCATGTACTATCACATGTGGTCATTATGTCCAGTAGTAAATGTTTTCTGGAAGTGGATATTTCAGGAAATCACCATTATATCACAGATCACCTTCCCCTACTAGCTTTGTTATCAATTTTCCCAAATGAATTGCAGCAGTTGACCCACAACAACTTAATCATGTTCCTTCTGGCAGCTGCAAAGCTATAAATAGGCTGGTGGAGTAAAGTGTGGTGTGTGATATTACTAGACTGTGCAAGGGTTTGGTAAAGTCTCATAACCGATAAACTTAGTGGTGACCACTATTAGAATTCATCAACCAAGAAGGGTGCACTAGGAGGGATTGGTGAATATGTCAATTTCAGTTTCTCATTTTTCCAATCTAAAGTTCAGTTCTCTACATTTCCACATTAGTTTTTTTTAAAGTCCTTATGAAAATTTATCAGCACTTTAGTGCAAAAATATACACATTTTATGCCATTTTCCTAATGTACACATTTTTGCAAAGCAATTTCCCCTAATACAATGTTTTTGTATGTTATTTTCACTAATTTATACATTTATATGCACACTTTACTGTAATACATATATTTTGTACTCATTTCTTGACTGGAGAAATGCATTGCAAAATTCAGAGACATGCTCATTTCAAAGATTTTGGTTCACATGTTGTTTTGCAATGCGCAAATAAGATAAGTTCACTTTAAATATGGACTGAATCAAATTTCTCCCCCATCCCTAGTACTAGGTGACCCCCAGCTACCCAAGTGCCTTGTGATGTCATCAGTAGCTGATGAAGTGAACTGTGACTTCTATATACTGCATGTACTGTGGTAGGATTGTTAATATTACTCTTCAACTCACACTTGATGACCATTGAAGGTAATGTACCACTGGAGATTTAGTTCATACACATATCTTTCCTTTTAAATTGTTGAGTTGGTGTTTCCTTTGTTTTGTAATATTGTGAAAATTTTAATAAAAATATTGAAAAGAAAAAAGTCTTTCTTTGGTTGAGTCAAAGCCTCAGGGTGTAGTGTGTTAGACTGGACAGCTTTCTGAAGACATATAATTCTAGGTATATTTAGTTCCCCTAAAAAATGTTCAGTTTGCTTTAGAAAAGGTTGAGCTGATGTTGTTGGATACCAGGTGTACAGAATTTGCCCTCTGTTCACTGCATTTTGAGTGCGGTCAACTATATATTGGTAGTTCCCCCCTACCACATTTTAAACAGAAAATTTCAAAACCTTGATTGAAATCTAATTGGTTATGAAAACTGGGCGTACACAAATCCTTATAATGAGGCAAAACCCACAGTGTCCAAAACTGGCTAAAAGAAATTGTGTTTTGGACTAAAGTGAACTCCTCCCAAAGAGGTAGGCTAGGCTGAGAGACAATGACTGGCCCCAGTTCACTCAATTAGCTCCCTGGCTGAGTGGGGATTGGACCAGCACTTCCCATGTCCTAGACTGACACACTAACCACTACACCACAATGTCTGTCTTTGAGGTCTCCTCTGTATTTGTTTTTGAACTGCTCTCCTCCCTGTCAACCTGGTATGATGATGCCATTGTACTTTCACAGCATTGAAAGCCTAGGTAACACATTATTAGGGGAAGTTTTAACTGAATGAAATATCTGGGTCCACTAAATTGTTCTTGGAATACAGACATGCAATTCTATGCATTTCTAGGAAAAATATATCATCAAATATTTTAATACAAAGCTTGGGATTCTTTAAATATTTCTTTTTATACATTCAATCAAAAACACATAATTCAATGACATGTAAGAAATAAGAAATTAAAGGGGGCAATACAACTCAATGAAAAAAATTAAACACACCAACAAAAGGTACACATTTGGGTCATTACATTCATAACCCTGGGAAGAAGAAGAATTATTCTTATTAGTAGTAACATGTCCTTTTTTAAAAAAAAATGATTTGTTGGTAAGTATCAAGATATTGTCCTTGAGGTCTTATGATGTTCTCACTTGAAGCTGAAGAGTTACTAAGAATTCCAAATAGTGGTGTATTTCACTGGAGGCATTTGAACATGGTTGTCATCATTTACATATAAAATAATTTTTGTCATTGGTTGAACATGAATCTTTTTTTAGTTTGACATCTATTATATTTTAATTTTTGAGTTAAATTTTCAGCAATAGGTATGGACTAGATTTGAGCATACCATAAATTCTTATTTAACCCCTCAGAACATTTCCATTTTCTTACAATAACTACTAACAATAAACAGAATAAATTCTTTAACCAATCCATCTTCATTTGGCCCAAGTGATCTTGATAGGCTGGAGCACTGGACTGAAAACAACAGAATGAAATTTAACAGGGATAAGTATAAAGTTCAACACTTAGTTAAAAGAAACCAAGTGCACAGTTATAAGATGATGTATACTTGGCTCAGCAACACTACATGCGAGAAGGATCTTGGAATTATTGTTCATCACAAGATGAATATGAGCCAACAGTGTGATGTGGCTGCAAAAAAGGCAAATGCTATTTTGGCTGCATCAACAGAAGTATAGTTTCCAAATCATGTGAAGTATTAGTTCCCCTCTATTTGTCACTGGTTAGGTTTCATCCTGAGTACTGAGTCCAGTTCTGGACACCACCCTTTAAGAAGGATGATTGAAGACAAATTGGGACAGGTTCAGAGGAAAGCAACAAGGATGATCTGGGGACTGGAAACAAAGCCCTATGAAGAGAGACTGAAAGAAATGGCATGTTAGCCTTGCCAAGAGAAGACTTAGAGGAGATATGATAGCACTCTTTTGAAAGGTTGCCACACAGAGGAGGGCCATTATCTCTTCTTGGTTATCTCAGAGTGCAGGACACAGGGTAAGGGGCTCAAGTTACAGGAAGTCAGATTCTGACTGAACATCAGGAAAAACTTCCTGTTAGAGCAGTACAACAATGAAACCTATTACCTAGGGAGGTGGTGGGCTCTCCAACACTGGAGGCATTTGAGAGGCAGCTGGACAGCCACCTGTCAGCTATGCTTTAAGTTAGATTCTTGCATTGAGCAGGGGGTTGGATTCAATGGCCTTCCAACTGTACTATTCTATGATTCTATGATTTATCAAGTTGGCTGCTATTGTGAATATTTAAGAAAGTGTAACTCTGATCCAGAAGTCTCCACATGTACACTAAAGTGGAGAGGGAAGAATACTATGTTTGATGTGGGATTCCCTCCACTCCTGCGTGATGTGCATATGTGGGCCCCACACCCACAAAAGCTTTGCTGGATATGGGAGACAATTTTGTGCATTTGTGCAAAACTGTGTCAAGGTGATTTCTACGATAACCTTTATTTGCATTCTTCCCAATGGTACTAAATTCTGCCACAATCCATTAAATATTGATAGCACACTTTCTTGTAAAACCACTCAGGAATACTTAATTTTATCTACTGTCTGACACTATTCTATTGCAGCATCAAAGCAGCAAGCTTTTTACAGTTAAAATGTTAATTGGATTTTTATAACCATTTTTTATCATTCTGCTCTTCATCTAGATGGTTACAAACATGTTTATTTACAATTTCAAAATGCTCCTATTAATATTCCCTGGCAACCTGCCTTGTACTTGGTAGTTAGCTTAATAGCAAACCAAGGAAAAGTACTTAAGATCGTTAAACCCATCAACTAATTAATTTTTTCTGCATTTAATTGATTAATTGGTCAATTAAATATAAATATATTTACACATTACCAAAATCTCAATTTGGTGCATTTCTTGGACAACTTTGTTAATAAACAAAAGTTACCATGTATTTTTAGAAATAAAGCCATCTTTCATATTTTTCTTTATTCCCTTTTAACAGCAGCAGTGCTATGTTTGCTAGGACTAAAGTGGGCCACAACAGGTTTGGGGCAGCTCCGGGTTGGCAGCCGCAGACCACAGGGGTACACACATCTGTGGGATGTCACCTGGTGCTCCCCCAATCTCATTGCCACTCCTTCTCTGTCCCGGTGAACACAGAGCTGCTGTCACTGCCACCAGGGGAGTCCAGCTATCATTCCACCTCCACCCCCTCACTCATCACTGCCTTCCAATTACAGTAATACACAGACTGGATAATTAAGCAAGTGTGCCTCTAAAATCCAGTGCCACCACCAAAAAACCTACACAGTTGCTAAAATAAGACACAAGGTTTTGACATATAAAAGCCATAAACCAAGTCTTTTTGCAGAATGAAATCATTTATATCCTTCATGCAGGGATGGGCAACCAGTAGCCCTCCAGATGTCATTGGACCCCAACCCCCAGCAGCCCCACTCAACATGGCCAATGGATAAGGGTGATGGGAGCAGTAGTCCAGCAGCATCTGGAAGGCTATAGGTTCCCCACACCTGCTGTAATGGTCCCAGGCTATAGTCTGAAGGGCCCTTGAGGCCAGCACCATGCTAAAACTAAGCAGGGTCAGGTCTGGTCAGTGCCTGGATGGGAGACTGCCTGGGAACCACATGTAAGCCGCCTTGGGTTTCTATGATGAAAAGAAAGGTGGGGTATAAATATAATAAATAAATAAATAATGGAAAATGTAACTGGCAGAAGGCTGGCCCTCCCTGGGTGTGAGACAGCAGGGGAAGTAGATGGGCTCTGTGTGAAAAAGTTTGAATGGGTATGACTGGCAGCCTTTGTTGGTGGGCTTGTGTTGGGTCCATATCAGGTGTTTAGAAGGAGTCTTAGTATGGAGGAACAAGGGTGATGCCACCCCAATTTCAGTGATCATGGGTAGAGGGAAATATAGCCATGGGGATGTGGTGAATTACTGTAGAAGATGAGGGCAAGGCTATCTGCACCTTGTTCCTTGCTGCTGCTCCTCTCATGGATGCTTTCCGCGTTGCTCATCTGCTGTGCCCACTGGCCTGTGTGTGTTGTTGTTTACGCCAGATCGGTACACAATAAGACCACTCTCATCCATGATTTGATTGTGGATGAAGGTGTTGATTTGGTGTGCATTACTGAGACATGGGTGGGTGAGCTGGGAGGAGTTGATCTGACCCAGCGTGGCCCACCTGGATACTCGCTGCAGCACCAGCACAGGCTGCAGGGACAGGGTGAGGAGTTGCTGTGGTCTACAGAACTTCCATCTCTGTCACCAGGAAACCACTCTGTCTTGGAGCTGGCTGTGAAGGCCTGCACCTGGTGTTGGGCTGAGGAGACAGTAAACTAGGGTTGCTGCTGGTGTACTGTCCACCCTGCTGCCCGGCAGCTTCTCTGACTGAGCTGGAAGAGGCCGTCTCGGCTGTGGTGTTGGAGGAGCCCAGAACGATAGTGCTGGGTGACTTCAGTGTCCATGCTGAGGCTGCCTCTAGTGTTCCGGCTTGGGACTTCATACCCTTCATGATGACCATGGGGTTGTCTCAAGTCATCACAGGCCCAACGCATAGAGCAGGGCACACCCTTGACTTAGTTTTTGCTCCAGATGGAGGAAGGGGTGGTCTGGGGATAGGGGGGTGGATGTCACTCCATTGTCATGGTCAGATCACTTCCTTGTGAAGTTCAGACTTATGACTCCGATCCTTCCCTGCAGGGGTGGTGGATAAATTAAGATGGTCCACCCCCGGAGCCTGATGGAATCCAGTGGATTCCTGAATGCCCTGGGGGAGTTCCCAGTAGATAGAGCAGATGAGCCTGTTGAAGCCCTTGTCACACTGTGGAAAAGTGAGGCGCATTGGGCTCTTGACACAGTTGCCCCTGAGCTCCCTCTCCGGCATTGTGAAGCCCACTCTGCACCTTGGTACACCAGTAAGCTAAGGGCAATGAAACAGGCTGGACGACAGCTACAGCGCAAGTGGCGAAAGATGTGCTGTGAGGCTGATCTGGCACGAGTAAAACATCATAATTGTGCCTACTGTGTGGAGGTGTGGGAGGCAAAGAAGGCCCACTTCTCTGCCTCCATCGCATCCTCAAGTAGCCGTCCAGTGGAGCTTTTCCGTATTGTTAGGAGTTTGTTGACATCAACTCCAGGAAATGGAGTTCTAGACCCTTCGGAGGCCCACTGTGAATTGTTTGCAAGGCACTTTGAGGGTAAAGTTGCTCACCTCCATAGCAGTCTTGATGCTCCATCCACGTCTACTGTAGTCCCCAATGAGGTGTCCAGTGCAAAGTCTGCTGCAGCTTCTTGGGAATGGTTTCAGTTGATGCAGCCTCATGGCGTGGACAAGGTGCTTGCGATGATGCGGCCAGCAACATGTCTTCTCGACCCTTGTCCTTCTTGGCTTATTAAAGCTTGCCGAGGGGGGTTGACCAAATGCATCATTGCGGGAGGGAGTGGTTCCAGCCGCCTTGAAAGAGGCGGTGATCCGACCACTCCTGAAAAAGCCCACCCTGGACCCATTGGTATATGACAACTACCGACCGGTTGCAAATACCCCCTTTTTAGGGAAGGTGATTGAGAGGGTTGTGGCACAGCAATTGCAGGTACTCTTGGATGAAACAGATTATCTTGACCCATCCCAGTCTGGGTTCAGGCCTGATTATGGGACTGAATCGGACTTGGTTGCCCTGATGGATGACCTTTATCGGGAGAAGGACAGGGGGAGTGCGACCCTGTTATTCTTACTTGATCTCTCAGCAGCTTTTGATACCATTAACCATGATATCCTTCTGGGCCGACTCGGTGACATGGGTATTGGAGGAACTGTTTTACAGTGGTTCCAATCCTATCTCCTAGGTTGCTCTCAGAGAATAGCAATGGGTGACTGTCTTTTGGCCCCCTGGCAGTTGTGCTGTGGGGTGCCGCAGGGTACCATCTTGTCCCCCATGCTGTTTAACATCTATATGAAGCCCTTGGGAGCAGTCATCAGGAGATTTGGGGTGAGGTGTCAGCAGTATGCTGACAATACCCAGCTCTATTTCTCCGTAACATCTGAATCTGGAGAGGCCGTGCAAGCCCTGGACCGGTGCTTGGACTCAGTGGTGGGCTGGATGAAGGCCAATAAACTGAGTCTGAATCCTAGCAAGACAAGGTGCTGTGGGTTGGTGGTTCCCGAGTTTGGATAATTGGTCAGTTGCCTGCTTTGGATGGGGTCATACTCCCTCTGAAAGAGCAGGTCCATAGTCTGGGGGTGCTCCTGGATCCATCTTTGTCGCTAGAGGTCCAGGTGACCTCTGTGGCTAGGAGTGCCTTTTACCAGCTTCAGTTGGTAAGACAGCTGCGGTCGTTTCTGGACTAGGATAGCCTGACCACTGTTGTCCATGCACTGGTAACCTCTAGGCTGGATTACTGTAATGCGCTCTATGTGGGGCTGCCCTTGAGGTTGGTCCGGAAGCTGCAGCTAGTGCAAAATGCAGTGGCGAGACTGCTCACTGGGGCAGGGTATCACCAACATGTCACCCTGCTGCTGAAAGAACTGCACTGGCTGCCCATTTGCTACCGGGCCAAGTTCAAGGTTCTAGTTCTGGTGTACAAAGCCCTATACAGCTCGGGACCAGGATACCTGATAAACCGTCTTACCACTTATATACCCAGCCGATCACTGCACTCTGCAGGTGAGGGCCTCCTGCAGATACCATCTTATCAGGTTCATTTTGTACAATATAGGAAATGGACCTTTAGTGTAGATGCACCTACCCTGTGGAATTCCCTCCCTTTGAATATTAGGCAGGCGCCATCTCTGCTAAATTTTCGGCGCCTTTTGAAGACTTTCCTCTTCCAACAAGCCTTTTAAGTTGAGACCTATCCCAGTCTGCATCTGTGTTAGAATTGATTTTAATATGTCTTTTAATATCTTTAACCCTTTTTAAAAGATGTTTTTAAAAGTTTTTTTAATGTTTTTAATGTTGTTTTGTTTTTAATGTATTTTAAGGTCTTTTCATGATGTTTTAAAGTGTTTTTAGTGTTTCTGTTTGCCGCCCTGGGCTCCTGCTGGAAGGAAGGGTGGGGTATAAATAAAATAATAAATAAATAAATAAAGTAGCATTAATTCTAAACTGAAGCATAAACAAATTCAGAGACTATTTAAAAACACACTTGCTTCTGCCTCCTTACCATACACACAACCTTGACAACAGGGCAAGGAGGATTGGGCAGAGGTCATGATTACAAATCATGGCCACTTCACATGTAGGAATACTTATTTTTAAATGGCTGCTGAGACAAAGTATCCAAAACAGAAGTGTAAAATGCAAAAGCCATAGACAGACATTTGACTGTAACATGGATGTATAAGAAGGAAGCATAAAAAGTTGTTTAATGATGACATCTGGTTATGGAGGAATTCATGGGATCCCTGTATACATCTGAGTACTGGATGCCCAGGTATGCAGCACTGATGTCTTTCTGCATCTTGCTCTGCCTCTGAGTTTTCAAAGTCTTAAGTTTGGAAAGAGAGTTCTGGGCTGACAGAGCCATGGTCTGATCCAGCACAGGCAGTTCTTATGTTCCTTCCAGTCTCAGGACCTAACTATAACTGAACCTCAATGACCCTTCTGTTCTCAGGAAAAGCTGCTCTGAGTGCAGGTAATTTGGAATGGAGAAGTAGCAGGGGAGCCTGCTCAACTCTTTTCCCATCCACTCCTTCACCACTTCAAGTTGTCCTCCACAAAGCTGTTCCTTGAACAAAACAAAGATCAAGGGTTCGCCACAGGCACTTGTGTGTGTTTAAAGATCTGGAAAGGCCATTGAAACGCAGCATTGCTCAGAGTCTTAGGAGCAGGCAGTCTATCTGTACCTGAAATTTCTGCCTGGCAGAAAGGAATTAATCTTTAATTATTCAGTTTGCATACTTTATGAGACAGATTCTTGCCTTCTATCTTGGCAGAAAATCACTGGGGGCTGCAGTTTAATCAAAATAGTTAATAATGATAACAATAATAAACAGATTCTGTACCCCACGGCAGCAGCATGATGGAAGAGATCTATGATGAAAGGCTTGCTCCTTTCTAAAGTTGGCTCTCAGCATTTGGCTGTGTTCATATTTTATGACACAGAGGCAAAACAAAACAAAACCTCGTTCACCTCCATTTATTCAGCGCTGCATCTTGCAAATAACAGTAAAGTTTCTTCAAACTACATAAGGTATTCGATTCTCGCAGTGGAATGTTATTATTGCCAGAGCAATAATATTAAATGCACCTTTAGCAAAACAGTGTTCTTATTTGCATGAAGCCCATCTTGATAATAAAGTGTCCTCTGACTGTGATGAAAACGAGAAAGAGAGAGATTTCTTATAAGGCTCATTTACCCTTGGTGTGATGGAGCAGCTTCACAGAGTTCTCAGCTTAAAACAGGCTTGGAATACTAATGTACACCCAGGGGAATAAGGAGGGAAGAGCAATACCCAGGGCAATATGAGTCTGCAGCTGAACAGCTGCGCATCTAGAGGGCAAACCAATCCTATGGTCCCACTTTACCAACAGCTGTTACCCCAGCATCATCCTATATGCTCCCAGCAGCAAAAGAGAAAACAATGCAACCCCAACAAGACAGGGAGGGGGGAGAAAGAGGCAATGTAACAACACTGTTTTGTTGGTTCTTCCAACAGGCATCCACAATAGGAATAGAAGGAAAATCTGATGGGTTATAGACAGAACTCTGAAGAATTATCCTTTCTGGCCACCAAGGGAAGAGAGCCAAGAGCCACACAATACCATCATTTGATACCATCAACTGCAGTAGGTTGGAGAATTTCAGAGGCCACAGAAGTACCAACAAATCAGGGCCACTACTGGGTTGCTTCTGACACAACAGTCCCACAATGGCTCCATTACTCTGGTAATATGGTCAATGTCTCAGCTGGAAAGTCTAGGGGGAGTGGTCCTGTTGCTATGACAATTAAGATGTTGCCTCCCACATCCCAAGATCAGATATCTTGAGGAAGAGGAGGGGACGCTGTCAAGCCTGCGGCAATCTCTATGTCTAGAGAGAGAGATGCAGCAACCAGGCGAAAGAGGACTCAGGAGAGCAGAACTGTAGATGGCTAAATTTCTTCCTCTCAAAATCTGAGGCCAAAAAGAGTACTCTGGGGGAGGCAAGTGAAGAAATGCACCAGTCCCCAGATCACCACTCAATATCTGGTACTATGAATCTGTTATTGGGTTGATTCACGCATTCTAAACTCATGTGAAGAGGAAGAGGATGAATGTACTGTCATTTTTCTACTCTTAACTTCAGTTTGCCACCTTTCGCCATCAGTTTGCAATTTATAAAACAAAGTTCTCATGAAAATCAGGATTTAAGTGCAAACGTATCCTAATATACAATTGTTTCTATGCAATTTTGCCTATACATTTTTGCAGAGCAATTTCTCCTAATATAATGCAATTGTGTATGTTATTTTCACTAATATATGCATTTTATGGACATTTTACCATAGTATTTTGTACACATTACATGGTTGGCGAACTGTACTGCAAAATTCAGGGAAGTGTGAATTTTGAACAATGGCTGTGTTTCCATTCTCATATTGATTTGAAAGTGTGGATTAAGTAAGTTCACCTTTAAATGTGAACTGAATCAAATTTATTTCCTATCCCTAGCCCCAGGTTGCAAAGGCAGAAGACTACCCTAGGGATGCATGCCAAGCAAACAAATCAGCAAAAGGTAGCTCTTTGGCAGCAGTTGACAGCAATATTAATATTAAAGAAGTGCTTTTAAAATGCACTGCATTTTTGCAATTGAATCGCTTGCGAATCTGGCGATCTTTCCAAATCTCTTACCCCATAGCATTGGCAGAGTTAGCTCCGCATTGGGCCACAAAATCATGATGCAAAATAAAGAATATGCTCATATTGAAGAAGCAGCTTCTGAAAGAGAACACAACAGATTGCAAACGTTGTCACAGAAAAGGACAAATGAAGACTTAGTTTGGGTGAAACGATCTCATGTTCATTTAGATAAAACCAAATATGTTTGCAAAATGTATCCTTTGCTAAAGAATCTATAAAAAAAACAAATGACTAAGATTAAATTAACCACGACCTGCGTATGGTTGTAATGCCAATATGTTTATCATACCAGAAAAGAAGCAAACACAGAACACAGGCAGATTAATTATACAAGTGATCTAAAGCAACTGTGGAAGGCATAATTGATAATGTATCATTATCACAACTGTGAAAAGTGATACATGGCACCTTCTTCACAGTCAGTTGAACATCACGCCTAATCACATATTTCTGTGTTACAGCAAATAGAATGAACAAAAGTTTATTTGTCCCTGAAATATTTTAGGCTGTCATTTCTTCATGGTATGTGCCCCCAGGATTAATGGTCATCATAGTTAATGATGAAATGCCTGTACAGAAGAACACTTTTCCCATTTTTATCATGCATTACGTAGGCTTCATAATCTAGGGATATCTAGGGTTTTATCCAATGTTGTCCATGTGCAAGTCAAATGAAGTTCTGCTCAACAGGACTTTACCTTTCATTCCTCCCAACCACCACCACCACCAGTCAGTCCCTGCAGGCTGCCAAAATCTGTTCTTGAGTATCCCCACATCTGCTCAAGAAGGTCCAGGAGGTTGTGAGCGGAGGAGAAGAAACTGAAGTCCCAGAGGTCCACTTTCGCACTGTTGAATATGAACCATACGGTTGGATCCAGAGATAGATGAGCACAACTCGGTTCAGGCAACAGGGCTCTCCTGGCTCCTTGTCCCCACTACAGCCCCCTGAAAACCCACGGCTGAGGGTGAAGGGATTGTCTGCACTGGTGTGTGATGGGACACAGGGGACTGCAGAGGGATAAGGACATTGGCGCTATTCAGCAAGGCTGCATTGGGCAAGTGGAAATGCCTTTCCGCTCACACAGGACATCTCTGGGTCCAAGCCATGATCAAGAGTAAGGTCATGAGAAAGTCCAGTTTAACAACCTGCAAAAACAAGCAAATTCTCAGGAGATCTGGAGTGGGTTCTTGCAGGTCTTTGCCAAATGAGTTGGAGACACAACACATAAAACAAAACTTTTAAATATATATATATTCAGTTGCGTTGGCTTGCTTGCAATATTCGTATACTGCTTAAGCAACAAAAACCTCTAAGTGCCTTACATAAAAACTGACATTGTTTATGTATTCATTCATTTATTTATATCCTTCTTTGACCAGTTACTTTTTATTTAATTATTCAGTTAGCACCTGCTTTGCATGCCCCAGGTTCAATCCGCATTATCCGCAGGTAGGGCTTGGAGAGACCCCTGTCCAAAACCCTGGAGAGCTGCTGCCCATTAGGGTACACAGTACTGAGGTAGAGAGACCAATGGTTTGATTCAGTAGAAGGCACCTTCCAGTGTTCTTCCTTATATGATTTGATCATGCCGCTCCCTGGCCAGCACAATGTTGTGGCCATCAAGTGTCTTTCTATGTCAGAGGGCATTAAAGACCTACAGAGTCGAAGGGTTTTAATTGGGAAGCATGCGGAATTTAGATGGGAATGTGGAGGACTGCTGAGCTTCCTTAGGCACCTTTGAAGGTGATGGCCACCTCTGGATATCAGCCGCTCAAGAATGGCATCCAGAGATAACCTAGATATAGATCATGCTTGAGGCTAGCCTGCCTCCGCTGGCCCTTGTCCAGGACAGGGTCTTGGTTTGCCCAAGGCAATTAATATAGACTAGTTGTCCATTCCCCCATCCCACCTTGCAGAAGATTACAATAATAAATGTAGCCCTGGTTCAACCCATATTCTCTGTCTTGACTCTTTATTTCCTGATTCTGGTTGTAAGTGGTAGAATAGTGGGTATATGGTTACAACATTGTAAAAATGGTTATTAGGTTTATAAGGGTAACCCAGGAGGTCAGTTAAGGGGAAGCTTGTTATGTTGTCTAAAATAACTGCAAAAAAAATAATAAATTAATAACCACAACAAAATAACAGATTTTAAACCCTGGAAGATACGCATAGTACTCAAACAACCTGAAACCATTTCTACCTATTGATGGTTAAACAACAGCAGCAGCACTGCATTGATGGGATGCATATGGGGATAGAATACTGTTAAATAAAAATTAGTGTTGTATAGTTTTTAAAAAATAAAAGATAGGTTGCTTATTGGTGTGTATGTGACCAAATCTGCCTTATTTTATGTAGTATATCCTGTGCATATGCCAAAGTTATCTCATATCTGCAAATACAGGACTTTATCCATAGGCCATAAAACATTACCAAGGCTGCTATTGGCATTAAAGCAGTTTTTAAAGCCTCAATCCTGAAGGAAATTCACAGCCTCACTGATTTCAGAGCTTGTTTATATGGCCAAGAAAACAATTGTGATTTCAGAGTTCAGCTGCTACCTTAGGGTTGTTTCTTGGCTTAACACTTCGGGATAATGCACATGAGAAAGGAATCCAAAGTATTTTGCCCGCATCCTGATTTGTGCTATCCCAAGGTGAGCTTTCTCTTCTGCACACTGGCAGGTCCTCTTCTGGTGGGCATCAGTTGGCAGCACAACCTGAGCCAGCTAACCTGCTACAGCCAGATGCTTCAAGCATTCTGCAAACTGCACCACAGCCTCCAAAAGCCCTTGCAAACTGGCTATGTTTTAAATTTTTTAATTGTGTTTTAAATTGTTTTTAAAAGATGTGTTTTTAAATTTGTATATTTGTTTTAAAGTTTTTAGTTACTGTAAACCGCCCAGAGAGCTTCAGCTATGGGGCGGTATATAAATACAATAAATAAATAAATTATGCTGTGGAGTGGTGCTTGGCTGGATGCCTGATGTGCATGCCATGAGGAGGGCTGTGGCTGCTGCTGAATAGATCTCTGTCCCCTTCCCGTGTGTGTGTGTGAGTGAGTGAGTGAGTGAGAGAGAGAGAGAGAGAGAGAGAGAGAGAGAGAGAGAGAGAGAGAGTTGCCCACTGTCCTTTTGCTCAGTGGCATAACCTGCACTCATTGAGAAGCTGAGAAAGATGTGGAATTCAATTGCACTTGAGCCTGCTAACCTGTTTACTCTGAGTAGACCAGAGTTTAAAATCAGCTAATGACATTTCACTTGATTATGCCATTAGGGTCTCATCCACACCATACATTTATTCCACTACTATTCCACTTGAAACATTCATGGCTTACCCCAAAGAATCTTGGGGAAAGTAGCTTGTGAAGGGTACTAAGAGTTGTTAGGAAATAGTTATTCACCTCACAGAGCAACAGTTCTCAGAGTGGTTTAACAGCCAGCCCTTCTTCCCAGAGGATTCTGGGAACTGCAGCTCTATGAGGGGAATAGGGATCTCCTAACAACTCTCAGCACCCTTCACAAGCTACACTTCCCAGGATTCTTTGGGAGAAGCCATGACTGTTTCAAGTGGAATAATAGTGGAATAAATGTACAGTGTGAATGCAGGTTTGGCATATTACTGGCATTCAATTATGGAATGACCACCTCATCCTTCACCAGTCTAGAGTGAAGGGGGAGTGAGGGAGAGAGAGAATCTAGAGTAGGCCCCTGGCCAATCTGGACCCACAAAGGTGAGAAAATCTACTCAGCTCCTCAATTTGGCAACCAGCCAAGCCCAAGTGAGAGAATTTGTACAAAACTAGTGAGGGGATGTGGGTCTTCTAATTAAATCCAGTTAGCTGTACAAGGCTTTGCAGCCAGTCCACTCACCTATCCTTTTCCAAGGAAGGCAGGTACAAATCTACTGCCCCTCCCATACACACACACACACAGAGAGAGAGAGAGAGAGAGGATGAAACTGAATTTGAAGTTGGATGCACAGCTCCATCCCAGAGCATCTGATTGAACTGCTCCCTGAAAACAATGAAATGTGGATATCCTCCACTTTACCCATTTGTTATTAACTTCCATTTCCTATAATACCTGCATGTGGACCCCCATTGCAGATCGGGTCAAGAAAAGGTGGGTGAGGGTGAAGAATTTCCTTCCCATTGCCCCAACTCTCTTCTTCCCTTTCTGCATTTTTTGAGAGTTTACATTTTAGAATTTAAAAACAAAATCATGAGGTATTTAATTTACAGTTTAAGAGGGGAGTGCAATTCTTAAAAGTAGGAGCAAAACACAAATACCACTACATTTCCCATGGTTCTACACTTGTAAGATATTCCCTTGTATGCTCATAGCCTCTCGTTCCATTTTTGTGACTTTATTTTCATAACTTTTACTCACCTGAGTAAGTGTTTGGATGATAAGGCCTGACATTCTTCTTTACTGCAAGGTAATTATTCCAGCCAAGGATAATTGCCTGATGCTTTCCTGTATGCTTTCATGCTCCATAGACTATGCCAGCGAGATGACAGATTTTGTTTTCCCCTCTGGCTTGTGGGTGTTTTAACTGTGTAATTGTCTGTCTCTTCTCCAGAAGAGTCAAGAAGAGCAAAGGGGATAATGCAGACAGTAGAAGCCTGACTAGCTCTGTGGGAAACCATCACACATACTTATGTATACAATATGCCATAAGAAGGCTTGTAATGAACAAAATATGTTTTGCTAGTCATAATCCTTCTTGCTGTAGCTATGTGTCAGGGCACTCTTTGCTACAAGGATGGCGCCTGTGTGCCAGTGTGGTCGTAAGTGCTGTGGCAGACCTATTCCTTGAGTCATCATAGGTAGCAGAAATAAGACTGTAGGGCAGTTGATGGGGGGCCCTCTAGCCTAGGGGCCGAATAAGGTCCAGCAGGGGTCCTAACACGGCCCATGAGACCATTTTTCCCAAGCTATTTCCACTTGCCTTACACTGGGCACTTCTGCCTACAGGGGTTTGCAGGTAATTGCAACTCCTGGTGCCTTTGCAATTCTATTTCGAACCACACAGGCAAAGGAAAATGTGTCCCCAGCTGTCTTGGTGATGTCCGGTAATTGTCAGGTGGGCGGTCCTGACTGCCTGTTAAAATGGCCATGGGGGCTGGGCAACCGACCAAAGGATCTGGCCCATTGGCTAGAAAAGGGTCTCCACCCCTGATCTAGGGAATTATATGTGTAGATTTGATGGAGCAGAAAGACTTGTCTTGCTGATGTAGCGTGTGATTAGAAATGGTAACAATATAATTGGATGAGGTCAGGACATTCCTGTTGTGGCCCGTGGCAGCATCAGGAGGTTAGACATCTTTTTCTTTAGAGAAGCAAAAGACATTCAGTAGATGATTTGCTTTGCTTTGGAGAAATACTGCCAAATACAAGAGTTTGTGGAAGCAGTGGGGGCCAGTTGCTTTGGGTGCCCTCCCTTCAACCAGAGGCACCTAGATCCCAAGATCTCCCAGATTCCATTCCCACACTGCCCACTCTCTCCCCCTCATTCCCCAAGCAGACACTTGCTTCCCAAGTTCACATCGATCTCCTGGCTTTTCCTTCAGCAGCATAGAAGAAGGTTGTGCTGTGTAGACATCTGCCTGTCATTCCCTATGAACTTAAGCCTAAGCCAAACATGTCTGTGTCATGGTGTGTTGTTCATGGAGACTGACGGATTTCTATTTCATATGGCTAAATCTCAAGCCTTCCATGGCAGCACCTCTTTACTCCTTTGGATTTTGCCAGCTGTATTTATAAAAGCATAGTTATCTGGCTTATACCATTGATCCATCTAGCTCAGTATTTACTGACTAGCAGCAACTCTCCAAGAGCCTCAGATGGGAGTCTTTTCCCAGTGCTACTCGGAGATGCTGGGGATTGAATCTGGGACCTTCTACATGCAAAACAGTTGCTCTGTTGCTGAGCTACAGCCCTTCCCTGCATAAAATCATATAGAATGATAGAGTTGGAAGGGGCCTATAAGGTCATCAAGTCCAACCCCCTGCTTAATGCAGGAATCCAAATTAAAGCATACCCAACAGTTGGCTGTCCAGCTGCCTCTTGAATGCCTCCAGTGTTGGAGAGTCCACCACCTCCCTAGGTAATATATTTGGCATCATCATACACATTCTCAAAAATTCTGGATACATTTGTTGTAGAGAAAGAAAACAAAATGTTTGCTAAAATATTATCATATAAAAAGTCAATGTTCTTATTTCCAGGAATGCACATCTCTCAGTACAAATAAGAATACAGTTCGATATCTCTTTTAATAAATCAAAGCTAACTGTGCAGCTACAGTTTTAAGGTTTTATTTTCACTCTGGCTTTGTGCATCACATGGCTAATCTTTCAGCATGCCCACAGGATGCACAAACTTGCATAGATATCACTTCCTCTGTTCCACCACTACACAGAGAGATGTATGAGTATTTGTCATCTCATTTCTCTGTGTATAAACACAGTAAGGAAGAAGCAAACACTGGATGACTGTGGCTGCCCATACCATTCTATTAACACTGTTTTGTTAACCAAAAGAGCAGGAGTGAAATATCTGAGGACACACCTTTGTTCATCTTTAAAGTAAACAAGGATTTAATCACACTGCAAGCAATAAATATGATGTCTTTTATTGGATCAAGCATCTTTCAAAACATATAAGATTGAGTTTAGCAATTTGTTTGTTTTGTGCCACCATTATGTGAACTTTGTACCACCCTGATGTGCAGTGAAGTCCTATGCATGCTTACTTAGAAGTCCCACTCTGTTTAATATGGCTTATTCTTGGGTAAGTGTGCGTATTTATTTTCCCTCTCATTCTTTGTTCCTTTCATCAATTTTCCTTTGATCCAAAATTTCTGCACTGATACCAATCCTGCCACAGGCCAAACAAGACATTGCATTAATCCAGCGATTTTCAACCGCTGTGCCGCAGCACATTGGTGTGCCGCGAATGGTCCGCAGGTGTGCTGCAGGAGTTTGCTCACGCGAGAACGTGGTGGGCAGTCAGAGCGCAGGCAAGAGCTCCATCCTCGAGAACTTCGTCGGCCGGTCAGTCAGTCGGTTGTTCATGGGGATGGGGGAAGGGACTCTTTGGCTGCATGCCTGAGTGGCTTCCTTGTGCTGCCATCTGCCCATCAGCTGTGCACGATCTAGTTTTAGGTGGGAGGTTTGAATCCCTGAAGAGCAGGGGATTCAAACCTCCTGCCTAAAATTAGATCGCACACAGCTGATGAGCGGGCGGCAGCACAAGGAAGCCACTCAGGCACGCAGCTGAAGAGCAGGGGATTCAGGTGGGAGGTTTGAATCCCCTGCTCTTCGGCTGCATGCCTGAGTGGCTTCCTTGTGCTGCCGTCCTCCCATCAGCTGTGCGTGATCTAATTTTAGGTGGGAGGTTTGAATCCCCAAAGAGCAGGGGATTCAAACCTCCCGCCTAAAATTAGATTGTGCACAGCTGATGAGCGGGCGGCAGCACAAGGAAGCCACTCAGGCACGCAGCCGAAGAGCGGGAGATTCCCCAAGAGCAGGAAAAACCCATGTCACAGCCCAGCTTCTCTATATCGCCAAGTGTGGGCCCCCCAAAGCGCGGGGCCCAGGGCAACTGCCCCGCTTCCCAGTGCCTAGGGGCGGCTCTGGTCACGGGTGATTTTCGTAGGTACCCTTATGAATGGTGGAATGTGACGTTCTCTCCCCACCTCCTGTAGTTGATATGGATGACTACTTCGATGTGCATTCTCATTGTCCAGTCCAGTAGATGCATTGGGGGGGGTTGTCATGAAGAGTTCATGCGGTTTCCCCACCCTTCCTCCTTCCACTCTGTGCTGTTAGCTACTCTGCCAATGTCTATTCTAGGGTAAATTACAGGGCTGTACTAGAAGTAACCTTTGTGCATCTACACTTGTTGCCATTATTATTATTATTATTATTCTTGCAATTAGGATTTCATATTCAGGGTTACAATAATATATTGTTACAATAGTATAAAAACACAGTATTAAAATCAGTTAAAATAAATAACAATTTAGTAGGTGGTCTTTCCTAGGTGGTCTTGGCCTGGTTTATATGTTTGTCAGTCCTTTTTGCATAAAAGCTCAGCTTTCTTGGGGTGTTGCTGCATGAGAAAAGTCTCAAACTACCAGATTGTCAAAAATGTCAAGATAGTTTGTTATTTCTATTTTGTTTTAGTTATTTTGTTATTTCTGAATTTAGTTCCTAATTATGTTTTTTTTCAGGACTTATTAGACATGGATAGATTTTTAATTAAAAAACATAAGTTGGACGATGACAATGAATCAGGTGTGGCTGGCACTGGTTCAGGTAGTAACACACATAGTACCGTCAGTGTTAGTTCTAAAACCGCCGTGCGCCAGTATAATGAAGACTATTTGTCCTTCGGATTCATCTCATCAGGAGAAGAAGTGCCACGTCCTAAGTGTGTTGTTTGCAGTGAGAAACTGACAAACCAAACTATGGTTCCAAGTAAGCTGAAAAGACACCTTCACACAAAGCACTCACATTTATGTGAGAAACCAACTGATTATTTTAAAAGGGTTATAGCTGATCAAACACGTCAGGCTAAACAATTTACCAAAATCACAACTATTTCTGACAAAGCTCAAGAAGCAAGCTATGCCATTGCCGAAATCGTGGCAAAAAAGATGAAATCTCATACAATTGCTGAGTCAGTAAATTTTACCAGCATGCTGTAAAATTGTAAATATTATGCTTGGCGAAACATATGAAAAAGAGATCTTGAAAATGCCTGTGTCAGATAACATTGTTAGTCGGCGTATTCAGGACATGTCTCAAGACATTGAGTCACAAGTGATAACCAACATTAAAGAAGCCGATTTCTTTGCTATCCACAGGGCCGGTTCTAAAGGGCAGCCAGGTTGGGCACTGGCCCGAGGGCCCTGGAGCTACAGGAGCCCCTGAGGGGCCCTCTGCCCCCCACGATCCGTGCCCCCACACACACCCCACTTACCTGTCAGCCAGCTTTTTAGCATTGCCCTTAATGAAGATGGCGTCCGCAGCTTCCCTAAGGTACTGAAGCCAGTGCCGCTATCTTAGTTGATGGCAGAGATGTGTGCGAGTAGCACACACGTGTGCCATCAACAAAGATGGTAGCAGAGGCTTCATTCCCCTTAGGGAAGCCATGGCCGCCATCTTCATTAAAGGCAATGCTAAAACAGACCTTCATTAAGGGCAATGCTAATGCCCAGACATGTAAGGGGGGCTGTGGGGGGGCACGGGGGATGCATGCATGCATATGCACACGCACACCCACCCACCCACCAGGGGGCCAGGGGAAGCTGATGCCCAAAGGCCCCCTTATACCTGGAGCTGGCCCTGGCTATCCAGTTGGACGAGTCAACTGACATCACTGGAAAAGCTCAACTCCTAGCATTCGGCAGGTTTGTTTTTAATGGAGACATCATTGAACAATTGTTATTTTGCTAATCACTTCCAGAGACAACAAGGCCAAGACATTTTTGATGTTGTCGACATCTATTTACATTCTCACGATTTGTCATGGAAATCATGCATCAGCATCTGCAGGGACAGTGCTCCCTCTATGTCGGGAAGCCTAAGAGGATTCGTTGCACTGGCCAAACAAAAGAACCCTGGCATTGTTTTTACCCACTGTTTCCTGCACAGAGAGGCCCTCATTTCAAAATCAGTACTACCTGATCTCCAAAAAGTACTGGCTGAGATTATCAAAATGGTTAACTACATCAAGAGTAGGCCATTAAAATCGAGGTTGGTTTCAGCACTGTGTTCTGCCATGGAAGCTGCTCACACACAACTTCCACTGCACACGGAAGTGAGATGGCTATCTCGAGGGCGGGTGCTTTCAAGGTTGTATGAACTGAGGGAAGAGCTTCTAATTTTTTTTACGTCGGAAGAGTCTGAGCTGGCTGACCTGCTTAGTGATGAGACCTGGTGCAATAAAGTTGCATTCCTAGCTGACATTTTCCAAGCTTTGACCACTCTTAACAAGAATATGCAGGGAAAGAATGAAAATATTCTTACTTGTACTGACAAAGCTATCTCCTTTAAGGAAAAACTAACACTGCGGGGAGCCAGAATCAAAAAAGAGAACAAAGTTGAAATGTTTGAACTGACAAAAAGTTGCAGACTGGACAAAAATCTTGTCGATTTAATTCTACAAAGTTTGTCACTGCTGAGTAAAAACATTGAAAAGTATTTCCCGTCACTTGATGTATCTTCCTTGGACTGGGTGAGAGATCCGTTTGTGTTAAGTGCGTGCGAGTCAGCAGAATTAACTGTTGCAGAAGAAGATGAGCTGACGGAAATCAGAAATAATAGAGGACTGAAACTGAAACACTCATCAACAGATATGGCCTCATTCTGGTGGTCTCTCCGAGAGGAATACCCCATCATCACAAAGATGGCGATTAAAGGACTTCCGGGAAGGGTGACTTAGCCTGTGCCTGCTTTTGAGACGGGCTCCTGCCTCAAAAGAAGCTTATTCAGATATATCAGTCAGTTTTTTCTTTTTTTTTTGACTGATTAAACTTCTCCCGGGTAGGGAGAAACGAAGAGATTAACCTCAAAGCCTATTTTTGTTGGGACGACCAGATCTCATTAATTTATGGGACGAGGTCCAGCCGACGAAGGTGGGACGGATTTTCAACAGCAAGCTCTATCTGATAAAGCGAACGTTCACCTTATCTTCTAAGAGAGAACGCACTAACAGGCAAGCACCCTTCTTTCTATATTTTTCTTTTACTTGACTTAAATTGTTGCTGTTTAAAAGAGATTTGCCAGATTGATCGGTTTTTGACATCTCACTGGGGAGCCGTAACTTCTCTCTGCTACGCACTAATTAATAGCTTATCTCTGTTTTTGTTGCAAAAAGCTGTCCTGGATTTGCATTCTAAAGATACACACAGAAGAGGGATTTCTATTCCAGATTTTTATTTTGAAAAATATTATACTGTTTTGAGACTACTCTCTTTTTGGTCTATTTTATTTTGACGAATCTGTTTCTTGACGATTGCCATTAATTGCTTCGATCCTGGGAACTGCATTTTGTTTACTTAACTATTGGAGAGATAAGGCTGTCTGCTCTGTTTATACTGTGATGTCACCAAGTTTGGAGTATTAACCCAATTGTTGCTGAAATAAGAAGTGGTTTTCCTATATTTTTCTTTTAAAATGGCAATTAAGAAAGTGGCTGAGAATCTGGAAATAACTATGTTTCAGAGAATAATGAATGAGATTGAGATAACGAAAATTGAATTGAGTAAAATGAAGCAGGAGATTAAAGATATAAGGGTCCCTGTGAGAGAGGTGACCCTGGAAGGGGTCCCTGTGAGAGAGGAGACCCCGGAGATTGGAATAGGGGTCCCTGTGAGAGAGGAGACCCTGGAGACTGGAATAGGGGTCCCTGTGAGAGAGGAGATCCCGGAGATTGGAACAAACGTGGAACAGGAACAAGATTTGGAGTCTATGGACTTTAGAAATAAAATCTATTGTTTGGAACTCAATGTTATCTCTGAAGAAATTAATGAAGATTCTAGAGATAAAGTTATCAATGGCATGGATTATCTTCTGGACTGGAATGATGTGATGGAGCCCAATATAGAGAAAATCTATGGAATTAACTGCAGCCATGTGACAATGGAAAAACTTTTAAGAGATGACCCAGTGTATTTTGAAAAAAAGAACAGAGATATGATTTTACAGCAGTATTTCAGCAACTTATTCAGAATGGATGGCAAGAAAATATTTGGGATAGAGGTAATTCCCATCAGACTCTTATTATATGACTATGGCTTTGACAGCAAGATTATTATGGAATACTGATAATGGAAGATTGGATATTGAAATTACTGGACTTAACAAGACTACTGAAGATGGAAGATGGAAAATGGAACTAATAGAGATAATAGAACAATGGCTACTGAAATTACTGAACCTAACAGATTCTGATGTGATGGATTAATTGAAATGTTTATTTTGACTATGGTTATGACAATAAGATTATCATAATTAGTAATGAGATGGATTAATCGATATGCTTATCTGGAAAAAAAAAATTGATAGATATATTTCTTAAAGAATTGAAACCTCTCTTTGACTTTTTGTGGAAAGAATAAAGTAATGTTTATGAGATTTGATGATTAAGTAAGATAACTACTGGAGGAAAGTGATTTTATAATATGACTTAAGAGACAGGATTGCTATATATTATAGACTTATAACTGATTTGATCTTTGACAAATGGGAAGTCAATATTTTACTCTTTATTTTTTATTTTTGTTTTTTTTTTTCTTCTTTTCTTTTTTTCTTTTTGTTTAACTATTTTTGATTTTGTTTTTTGTCTTTGAATGTTTTATGATTTTGTCTTGTATGTTTTATGAAAATCTGAATAAAAATTATTGAAAAAAAAAAAAAACAAAGATGGCGATTAAAGCACTTCTTCCTTTCTCAACATCTTATCTGTGTGAGGCTGGTTTCTCTGCTAGGAACACAATGAAGAGCAAGAACAGGTCGCGGCTTCAAACACTGGAGGAGGACTTGAGGGTATGCTTGTCAACCATCCGCCTGCGGACAAGGGACATCATGAAACATCACCAAGCACAGATTTCCCACTGATTTATTTTTTAAAAAAATAACACAATTAAAATTTTAGTTATTGAACTTTAAACCCAATCTTAAAAAACTGATGGTGTGCCTTGACAATTTTAGCGCCTTGTCAGTGTGCCGTGAGATGAAAAAGGTTGAAAATCACTGCATTAATCATATAATTTGCTCCCTCATTGTTGGCTTTTCTTTACGAAAAAGGAGTCCAAGGTGAACAGCAGCCGCAAATGGCCCCAATCCAGATTGGGACTATGATAGGGCAAAGTGTTACTAGTGCTGTCTAGTAAGCAAAAACCAGCATGCAACAGCCAGTCATGTGATTAATGTCAGATCTAGTTTGGTACATATGAACGGCACTCATTGTGGGACATGGGGGGGTACAGCACCTTAGAACTTGCTCTTAAGTCACACTGGCTCCAACATGAACCACAGCACAGTGTCACTTTCAAAGGTTCTGTCTCCACCTTTCTTTATCACATGTCCACCCTAGCAAGAAGGGGGGGGGCTTTTGAGGCTCATTTACAGAATTTTGGAAGGGAGGGAGACATCTTTCAAATAATCCAGCAACAAACTATTTCAAAGCCTATTAATAACTTGGCAAATGAATATAACTCCACAAATGAATAGTTTATTAGTGATGTGTGTGTATACAGATAGATATATTATGTATTTTGTTACTATTCTTAAATCTCGCTGAACTACTCTTTTGACCAACCCGGTGCTGAGATGCGTAAGGGCCATTGTTCAGTAGTAGAGCATCTGCTTTGCATGCAGAAGGTACCAGAGTCAATCCCCAGCTTCTCTAGTTTGGCTGGAAGAGACCCCTACATGCTCTGGAGAGTCGCTAGACCAGAGATGAAGAACTTTTTTTTCATCCCAAGGGCCGTATTCCCTCATAGGCAATCTTCTGAGGGCCTCATACCTGTGGAGGATGTGGCGAGACACCTCCATACGGGGATGCAAGAGAAATTATCACAGTTCAATGACACATTCAATCCAGGTAAAATCACTAGAGGAGGGTGCAGAACAGAACCAGTGAGAGGAGTGGCCTGGACAGAGCCTTCCTGAGTGCAAAGAGGGAGACCTGGAGGGCAACATTCGATCCCCAGGCCTGAGGTTTCCCACCCCTTGCATAGACAATACTGAGCTAGATGAACCCATAACCTGACTCAGTCTGTAAGGCAGCTTCCTATGTACAACTTTCTATGAAGTAATTCAACTTTAATGTTGTCAGTAATGGATTTTTTAAAAAGTTACAGTTGACAACAGGCATGTTAAGTGGTACTGCTCCTATTTGTTATAGTCCGGTAAGGCATTAAAAAGATGTCCTTTCTTCTGGTTCTGATTTGTTCGCTCCCATGTATTTAGTCCGTCTCTTTTCTCTCTGTATCGAGGGAGTCTGGCTACAAGCCTCTGAAGTCAGTTCAGATGGTTATCTGCAATTTCTCTTTGTAGTGCTCTTCGAGGTCAAATCCATTACAGCGTACGCTCAGACTGACTTTGCACACTTAACTCCACTGGGCTTACAACCAGGCACACAGCTGTGCTCCTAAGAATGTGCTTCCCATAGATATAAGAAATGTTTTATATAGATAGAAGCAGGTACAGATATAGATATATACCTATTTATGAGAGACGTTTGAGCCATGATCATAAGCTTTGTCTATGCAATAACTAGAGGTTATTTTTAGCCAAAATTAACATTTGATTTAGTGCTTTTATAGCAACTGAACAATAATATTTTAATCCTACCTGCCAAAAGGCACAGTTGTTTATTATAAAAACTATCTGCTTTAGTTTTTTTTAATTTTACAGAAAAAATAAACATACAAACAGACCGTCTATCATGAGAGGGACAACATTGGTCCTGCTTTTCAATCTCTCTGTGGGTTTTGATACAATTGAGCATGGTATCCTCCTAGTATCCTACTATAGATGGTATCTTTCCCATCCCATGGGTTGGGAATTGGAGGTATTGTGCTATGGTGGTTCTAGTCCTACCTATGTGGCAGTGACCAGAGAGTAGCATTGGGAGAATGGTTTTTGACACTGTGGAAGTTACACTGTGGATACCTCAGGGCACTATTTTATTCCCAGTGCTGTTTAATAATTTATATGAAGCCACTGGGAATGGTCATTAGGAAATTTAGTGCAAGGTGCCATCATCTCTGTTTCTCCATAGCATCTGAATCAAGAGACGCCATGCAGGCCTTGGGCCAGAGCTTGGATGCAGTGGTGGGCTGGATGATGGGAAACAGGTTGAGCTTGAGTTATGACAAGAAAGGGGCACTGTGAGTGAGTGGTTTCTGTGATCAAGAAATAGGATGGGGCACTCCCCCTGAAGGAGCAGGTACCCAGTCTAGGGTGCTCCTCAAATCCACCTTTGTCACTGGGGACCTTAGTGGCCTCAGTGGCTAGGAACACCTTTTATTAGCTTCGACTGGTAAGCAATTGTGTCCACTTCTGAACCAGGATAGCTTGAACACAATAGTTCAAGCATTGGTGACTTCAATATTGGATTACTGCACTGCATTCTATGTGGGATTTCCCTTTGTTTGGTCTGAAAACTGCAGTTAGTGCAGAATGCTGCAGTACAATTGCTGATGGGAGTGAAACCTGTCAGCATATTACACGCTTGCTTAGTGATCTGCACTGGCTGCCAATTCATTACTGGGCTAAATTCAAGGTGTTGCTATTAGTATACAAAGCAGTCAACAGCTGGGGGCCAGTGTACTACAAGGACTGCCTTGCCCCATTTGTGCCTGCTCAGCTGCTTCGATCTGCAGAAGTTGCACTTTTACAAATGCAAATTGAGCTGCCCTGGGCTCCTGCTGGGCAGAAGGGCGGGATATAAATCAAATAATAAATAAATAATGTTCACTCTGCACTTCAAGAAATCAGTATTTTAGTGTGGCAGCGCATAATCTCTGGAACTCCCTGACTATTAATATTAGGCAGGAGCCTTCATTGTATTGTTGTCAATGCCTGTAAAAAAAAAAATTGTTTAGGCAAAGCTACCCAAATATACAATTTTATTATGCCTTTAAGTGTGTTTAACTGTTGATTCTGATAATTTTATAATGCCTTTTGTTTTTATATTATGTGTTCATTGCTGTTCGTAATGAATATTTTATTTTATTTTATGTAAGGTTGCCAGGCTCAGGGCCTGAGAATGATTCTGTATTAAGAGAAGAGAAAAGTCAGCCAAGTACAGGTTTTCTTGCAACACTGAATTCTCCCTTCCCCCTGCACAACTTTTAAAGATACAGAAGACTTCTTGGAGGCTGGGCCTGGCAACCAAGAGGTCTTCTGTATCTTTAAAAGTTGTGCAGAGGGAAAGGAGAATTTCACCTTGTGGTTTTTCCCAATACAGTGTTGCAAGAAAACCTGTACTTGACTGAATGTTCTCTTCTCTTAAAGATACAGAATCATTCTCAGGCCCTGAGCCTGGCAACCCTAATTTTATGTAAACTGGTTAGAAATATGTTTTGATTCAGTGGCATATACATTTTGCTTAATAAATAAATAGCATAGGAAAGATTTAAGATCAGAAGAAAATTCACTAGTGTGGGTATTGATGGCAAAGTGTACTTCTGACTTAATGACTAGGCTTCCACGTTGTTTAAACTCCTGAAATTTGCATCCTGGTTAAGTCAGACAAGCATCTTGCTTTGACAAATGCTGTCCCACCTTCCACCCCAGATTTTCAACTTTCTGCATATTAGTTTCCATCTGCTTCACACAGGAAAGAAGCAAAGTAAGAAGAGCACCAACAAGCATACAAAAATGTAATTCTCCATCTCTGGAGATGTCAGGTGTTGTCACCACTCACCATATGCTCAGAGGCACATGTTACCAAATTCTCCCAAGCTACACAGGAAGTGGATTGGACTGTGAAAGAGCAAACCAAATGGTGTTTGCATTTTGACAAATTTGTAGGGCAGTACAATAAGAGAGGAGGTCAGGTCTCCTGCTCCCCTGGTACATTCACTATAGGTGCCCAATTTCCCTGCTTTTTAAAGTTTGATAGAAATATCTGTTGGCTATAGGTACATTCTTAAACAACAAGGTTTTTTTGCCTATTAGTGAATTTCTCTGCTTGTTAATCCAGGAGGTAAGAAATGGGATCCTGTGCAAATCTGATGAGAATGGATTGATCATTTGCATGCTTTTTGAGTTCAATGGGATTTACTCCCCTGCAATCATGCTTAAGATAGGTGAAAATGATCAGGGGGGAAGCAGAGGAGGAGGAAGTGCAGGAGAAGGGGAGGAGGTTGCTAGGAAAGGTCCTATTCTTCTCACAGAGCTATAGAAGAGGGGCTGACTGTTCAACCACTCTGGCCACTGGAGCTCTGTCAGGGGAATAACAACTCTCAGCACCCTTCACAAACTACACTTCCCAGGATTCTTTGGGGGAAGCCATGATTGTCTAAAGTGAAATAAAGGTATGGCATGGGTATGACCACATGATTAGCCGAGGCAAACAGCTGTGAGTCTGGTTTTTAGAACACTGATAGTTAGTTCTTACTGAGCATGCCTGCGCTATCATAGACTCCAATGTTAAATTTCTTAAATTAATTAAAAATCAGCAAGGCATTTTTTAAACTTTTCAACTGCAGAAGATGAAGGTCAGAATATGGGGTAAGGTCAGGAATAGGATTATAGGTACTCTGTGAACATGGCTGATTTTTCTTTTCATTTCAACAAATTATGAGACCAGTGACAGAAAAAAGTCCAACAGGGGTCTGTTTTACACTTACACTTGTGACGCCCTTCCCTGGCTCTCCCTGTCAGGTTCCTACCTGCTCGTGGTTACTGCCTGTCACTAGGCACCACCAGGGACTCCACCAGTCCGGACTGTCCTTTTTTATGGTTTCTCTCCCCGCTCTAGCACAGATCTCAACAGATCCCCCTGCTAGGCAGCACCACCAGTCACGTCCTATAACCAGTATTCCCAGAGACTCTGCCTGAGTCTCTCTATCAGGTTACCTCTGTGACTGAGTGCTTAAGCTGTCCCCAATCCCTTTGATCTTTATATATAAAGCATACGATCCTGGTTTGCTCTGAATACTTGTGGTGTTATATTCTTCCCTTCACCGCTGCCACCATTTGTCACTCTTCAGCCTTGGTATTTACCTTACCCTCCCTTCTGGTCTGTGAAACCCCAGCCAAGGATCAGGCCTTTGGTAAACCAAATACAGTATTTATTAAATAACAAAGATAACAAGATTACTTTATAAAGGCACATAAGCATATGGTTTCATCTATTACTATGATACTTGACTTATCATAAACTAGAACTCCCACTCTGTCTTTCTCCACACTCTCCTGACATCCACCTCTCAAACAACTCTCACAAACCCACCAAAGCAACCCTCTCATGTCCTTTCAGATTTAACTGTCATCCTTCCATTTATACTCTCCGCCATTCTCAACACTCAGCCAATCATCCAGCATTCTACTGCCCATTCACTCCCCCCTCCTCTTTCATTCCACTTACCATGTATCTCCTATACGAACAGCACTTACCATATATACACTAATACAGGAACATCACAACACTCTATTCTCTCTGACTGTTGTGTGTATAGCCATGAAAATTTAGAAGGTGTTAAGCAAGTGTTTCTGAGGTCTGGACTATACGTTTTGTAAGGTTTTGTTTTGAAATATGCTTGTGGGAAGCAGCAGAATGGCATCAATTTAACATTGCCAAATGTGGACAATCCATGCTGGCTATAGTTTACAGCCACTCTCATGCTGTATAATACATACCTAATTAGAACAAATCAAAGTGTTCTCATCTCTACTGACGATCTCCTGTTCAGTATTTCTTCTTTCTACTTGCTTTGTTTAATGAATTTATCCATTGTTTAAGTCATGTAAGCTAAAGTTTATTATTGAATGTCACTGAAACTGGGTAACAAAGCTGCCCTTCTTTTAAAAAGCTGACAATGGAATGTCAAAAGAAACTGAAAGTCAACACACTACAAGATGGCCTACAAGCTTTTGATTTCATGACTTGAACATACCTTGAAGAGGTTGATGTTGTCCAAACAGCATGTTTGTCAGCATGTTTTTTGAATTGCTCCTTTTGAAGCAGAAACTCCCATGACAATTAGAAACAACAACTGTGATGCTTGCTTTCTGGACAGTTCCCAGAACATCTGTGGGTATCCATGAATGTACTTAATTTTTTATAAAAGAGGCAAAATTGTCGTTCTGAATAGATTGAATGCTATCAAAGCAACAGTGGATGCCTTCATATCATCACACGCAGATAGTCAGGTACTTTCTTCAAGATTCTTTTTAAAAAATGCTTTTTGATTATCCATCAAAGGTGCTTTGTATATCAGAGTACAGTTTATTGCCTTGATTTCATAGTGTAATGTGGCATTTGGCAAGATAATCACTTCTTGTCATTGGGCAAGGCAGTAACCATATCAATGCATCTAAATGTCTAGTTGTGAAGATATTATGTCCCTAAGAAGAAGTTGATTATACCTTTCACTTTGCAAAAACACACTTTTCTGTGTTTTCCCATTTTCATTACTGTCCCTCTGACAAGTTGTTTTAAGCTGCTGGATCTGGTCATAAGAAGTAGCAGCACAATCCCTTTTATCCATTCCAGACTTGCCATCTCCTTATTTTCTATGTTGAAGATGCAGTTCTATCATCTTGTAATTAGATATTGTTTCCAAACAGCCATATTAGTTTATGAACTGTTTATTGCCTCTTACTTAGGAGACTGACACAAGAATAATAGAAGGTTGAGGTTACTGCGGCTTTAAGAAAAGGACCTGGAATAAGTGCCTTTTAAACCCTTGTTTGTACTACTATACTATGCTCTGAAAATGAAAAAATACATTTGGAAGTGAGATTGCTGGGGTCATTCATGGCTACTGTGTGTTTTTATCTGTTCAGTCTTTAAAGGATTAGGATGTTTCATGAGGTTTGTTGACACATTGCACGGAACACAGATACAAGCTATCTGAGTGAAAGAGTGGGAGTGGAGTGCACTCCCACAGGAGGCAGTGATGGCCCCAACTTGGATGGCTTTCAAAGAGGTTTAGACAAATTCATGGAGAAAAAGTCTATCAACCACGATGGCTATGTTCTGTCTTCATAAGTGGAGGCAATATGCTTCCAAAAACCAGTTACTGGAAACTGCAGGAAAGGAGAGTGCTCTTGTGCACATGTCCTGCTTGTGGACTTCTGATGGGCATCTTCTTGGCCAGTGTGAGAACAGGATGCTGGACTAGATGGGCCACTGGCCAGATCCCTCAGGCATTTCTTATGTTTTTATGAGTGTACACTTGATTTATATAGCTCAACTATTGTGTACATAGATACACAGACCATACCTCCATTGAACATTACACTGTACAAGTGTGCAGCTCAACTAGCTATGTACACAGGTACACAGATTGTGCTCTTGTTGACTGCAATGTGTGAACATTCCTACAAAGTGTGGAGAAAAGAAAGACCAGTAGCCATTTGAGAGTACAAACACAAAATGCCAAGTAACCTTGGTGACTCTTGAAAATATGGAACCAAGAGAAAATCTTTGACACAGCATTGTACTGTCTGCTGCCTCATTACCTGCAGCACACTGTAATGTGAATCCTCAAGCCCCTTCTGTATCAATTCTATATGGCAACCCTATCCCAAGCATTTACTGTAGCCTCACTGCAGTGGCATGGGTGGGGATGCATTGCTCTCCCAGCTTCCCAACAGCATGGGTCACTGCCACAGACCAAGAGAGGGAGGGGAGCGGCAAGGGGAGCTCAGCACACAGTGGCAGAGCCAATCTGGTGCATCTGCTGCCATGTGTCACACCCCACCGAGCAATGCCTTGTCCCTCTCCCTCTCAGGCAATGACAGCAACCAACGCTGTTGGGAAGCCGGGAGAGTAGCATAGCCTCACCTGCACTGCCCCACCGGCCACTGCACTGTGTTACTGCACAGCAACTGTGAGGTAACCTCCCTCTCACATGAATATGACGTCAAGAAATAAATGATATGAAACTCGTCATATCTCCCATCCTGGACAGCTGGCTGTCAGCTCTTAAAGCCATTTCCATTTCCATCTTTCTGCTTTATCTCCATGAGTGGTATAGTTATTTATTGTTAGTTAGTTTGTTTAAAGCATTTTTACCCAGCTCTTCAGTCAAAAAAGGCTCTCACAGTGGCTTCTCTATGAAACAAACAAGACAGTCCCTGTACTCAGCCTTACAGTCTGAAAGACCCGTGATACAAAAGGGGGGAGGATGGGGAGGGGAAATTAATACAAGCAGATTCAGGCACTGGTTGAATGAAAGCAGTTCAGAGAGAGAAGGATCCAAATAGAATATAGCAGGCTCCCTCCTGAAAAGTTCACCCTCCAACACAGAGAAGGCAGAATTCATGGGAATGGCCAGACAGCAAATCCCCACTGTCTGTGCACAGTTCAGTATTGTGTTAGGATCACCTGAATAGAGCTAAGGCAACCTGGGACTAGAAGCAAACTGTTGCCTAATCTACTTAGCTATTGCCTGCACACAAGACACAGTAAACATTGGAGAGCCAGGATGATATTCTTCACAACCTATGCATATTTTGCAGAAACCTGTCTACTCCTAACTCCAGTTTCAATACATGTTTCTCAGGCACATTTGATGGGCAACTTGTTAGTTATGCGATTGTTTCTGGCCTCACTTTTCAACTTTATTATTGGCATTCTCCCCCCCTCCACTAAAAAAATGTGATGTGTCAGATTTAAGGATAGCAGTCTATATTTATTAATGCTGTTGAGCTCAAATGTTCTGTTCCATTTAATCACTTTCAAACATGGATTAGTTGTTGACAACAATAGAGTTAATTTTAAAGGGAGGGAAAATGAATCAGTGATTGCAGCACTATCTACAATTAATTACTTTTGATGGAATATTATGAAGGATTTCAAGACATTTCTATTTTTAGAGTCTGTGTTAGCCCATGACTCATATCAGGAAAAAAATTAATCTCCTTTCCTTTTTGTCCCAACACTTTTTAAAATACCTGTTATGAGCTACTGATCTCTTGCTGCAGTGCCATTTTTGAATTTAAAGACTTTTTTTTCATTTTTGATGCCAACTAATCAGTAAATGATTACATTGCAGAGCCATAGAGCCAGTCAGATGTGGCAATGTTCTGACACCAGTAAGAGCAAAAAGAAACCACAATGCTGATCCAGCTCAGATGCGCAATAAAATGTCTTTAAATGTACATTGGAACGTGCAATTAAACACACATCCAGGCACATAAGCTCATCTTAATGCTCTTCCAATGAGCACATGTACTCCAAGTAGGGATGAGGGAGAAAATTGGTCAATTTGCATTTAAAGCTGAATTTATCAAATTGCCAAAATAATAGGAGAACCAAAACAGAGCAAGTCTTCAAAAATTGCACTCATATGCAGTTTTCTAACCAAACAGTGTTTACAAGAATGCATATATTAAGGGGGAAATGTATAAAGATGAATATAGTGAATGAAAATAACATACAAAAATGCATTGCATTAGGAGAAATTGCCTGCAAAAAGTGCACATTAGTCAAAGCTGCATAAAAATGTGTTTATTAGGAGAAATTCACACTAAAATGCTAACTCATTTTCATGAGGATTTTTTTGAAGTGAATTCCTGCAGAAATGTGGAGAACCAAATTTAAGATAGGAAACATGAGAAACTAAGAGAACCAAAACGGACGGATCTTTCCATCCCTAACTCCAGCATTCCTTGTTTCCATTGCTGCAGCACTTCATGGCAAAAGGAGCATCAGCAAAGTTGCCAAGGCAACAGGGACCAATTCCCTCTTTCCTGCATTCGTGTCCTTTTTAGTGGTCTCTGAAAAAAATCACTAAAGAGGAAAAAATGTTTATGAAATCTTTTTTCTCTCTATCCTCCCACGCCTCCCAGTTTGATTTAACACTAATTAATATCTACCTTGTAGGTGCACTGGGCTAGATCTCCCTGGGCAATATGCTGTCTGATTCAATTCTTTGTGGGCTCTTGTTTAGAACAGCATTTGGCCTGCTAACTTGCTGGATTATCGGTAAACACAGCAAAAGAAGACAGTTCATGCATGAAGTACAGGGAGCTTCCCGGCATGCCAATGAGTTCAATGTCATGAAAACAGCCCAAGACAACCACCCAGCTTACCTTTCCAATAGAAACTAATTTACCTTTTGTACATTTTCAAATACAAAATTATGCCATTATTTCAAGTGCCAATCTATAATCTGTTTTGGAATATCTAAGTGCATATTTACTTCTTTTTTAGTGCCTTCTCAGATTCCCCACAGCACTAGACTTCCATTCAGAATCATCATAATGCTTTGTTTTTAAAGGTCATCAGCCCAAATCTATGCACATTTACATAAGAGCAATCATCATCACTGAACTCATAGAATCAAAGAATAGTAGAGTTGGAAAGGGTCTATAAGGCCATCAAGTCCAACCCTCTGCTCAATGCAGGAATCCAAATCAAAGCAGTCCTGACAGATGGCTGTCCAGCTGCCTCTTGAATGTCTCCAGTGTCAGAGACCCCACTACCTCCCTAGGTAATTAGTTCCATTGTCATATGGCTCTAACAGTTAGGAAGTTTTTCCTGATGTCCAGTCGAAATCTGGCTTCCTGCAACTTGAGTCCATTATTCTGTGTCCTGCACTCTGGGACCATCGAGCAGAGATCCTGGCCCTCCCCTGTGTGGCAACCTTTCATGTACTTGAAGAGTGCTATCATATCTGCTTTTTGAAGATAGGGACAACATTAGCTCTCCTCCAGACATCCGGCACTTCACCGGTCCTCCATGATTTCGCAAAGATAATAGAGAGCAGTTCTAAGAGTTCTTCAGCCAGTTCCTTCAATACTCTAGGATGCAGTTTATCGGGCCCTGCCGATTTGAACTCATTCAAAGTGATTAGGTATTCCTTGACCGTTCGTCTGTCAAGCTCAGGCTCCAATCCTGCCCCTTCTACTTCGTGTTTTTCAGGAGGGTCATAGACCCTTTTTTGGGAGAAGACTGAGCCAAAGTAGGAATTGAGCACTTCTGCCTTTTCTGCCTCGGGGAATTGTAGCTCTCTGAGGAGAATCAGTCTCCTAACGACTCTCAGCACCCTTCACAAACTACACTTCCCAGGATTCTTTGGGGGAAGCCATGACTGTTTATAGTGGAATAATAGTGGAAGAAATGTATGGTGTGAATGTGGCCTTAGCTAGATGTGGAAAGGAATGGTAAGCCTTGGAATAAATTATCAAAGATGGGCATCATGTGGTCTGAGCAATGAGAGAAATGAATTATTTGGCAACAGAGTTCTGGATAAAGGTGAGGGGAATGAGGCGAGACAAGGGATGATCACAGAGAAGAAAGTTGCAGAAGTCAAACTGTGAATTGACCAGGACATGTATCAGATTTTTAATAAACAGGGCAGATAGTAAAGACCAGATTTTTCATAATATTGCTCAGAAAGAGAGCTGGAAGTAGGCAATTTTATACTCTAGACTTGATGTCCCCTTCCTTTAGATGCCCATATGTATCGATAGGGGAGAAATTAAATTAGGTTCACACTGAAAACCAAATGTAGCAAATTTGCACTTTGTACAAGATGTTGCCATGTCTAGGATGCACACCTTAACATGGTGAGAGGGTCGAAGAAGCTGAGAGCAACGTTGTCAGGAGTCTAGACCAAGAGGCTAGACTCCTAGCAGGGGCACCCAAGGCAGAATGGTCAAAGCTGAGACACCACACTAAGATGCATCCAGACTCAGAGGAAGGCAATAGTAAACCACCTCTGAATACCTCTTACCATGAAAACGCTATGAATAGGATATCCAAAATGCAACACGAAATAGTGCTGGCAGATGAGACCCCCCAGGTCAGAAGGCACTCACCAAGCTACTGAGGAAGAACAACGGACAAGTACAAGTAGTGCTGCGACTAATGACGCAGCCGGGTCAAAGCCGAAAGGAAGCCCAGAGGCTGATGCGCACAGATTCGAAAGGAGAGTCCGGAGTTGTATAAAGCACACAATAGGAACATGGAATGTGAGAAGCATGAACCAGGGAAAGTTAGAAATTGTCAAGCAAGAAATGGAACGTATCAACATTACAATACTTGGTGTGAGTGAATTAAAATGGACAGGAATGGGACATTTTCAATCAGGCAAATACAAAATATTTTATGCAGGAAATGAGAAATTAGGAAGAAATAGGGTTGCTTTAATAGTGAGAATCGATGTATCAAAAGCAATTAAGAGTTATAACGCAAGGTCTGAGCGAGTTATATAAATGAGATTTAACGGGAAACCTATTAACATAACCATCATCCAAGTCTATGCTCCAAAGGCAAAAGCAGAAGAAGAGGAACTAGAAAGATTTTATGCAGAAGTACAGGAAGAAATTGATCACACACCAAAACAAGTTGTGCAGATAATCATGGGGAATTGGAATGCAAATGTAGGGAACACAGAATAACTAGGAATTGTGGGGAAATGGGGCTTAGGAGATAGAAATGAAGCAGGAGAAAGACTTACTGAATTCTGTGAAGCCAATAATTTGTTTCTTGCAAACACATTTTTTGCGCAACCAAAAAGACAGCTGTACACGTGGACATCACCAAATGATCAATATAGGAATCAAATGGATTATATAATTTGTAGCAGAAGATGGAGAAGTTCCATACTTTCTGCGAAAGTAAGACCAGGAGCAGACTGCGGTCCAGATCATGAACTGGTAATATTGAAACACAGACTAAATCTAAAGAAGAAGAACAAACCAATCATAATGCCAAAGTACAATGTATTGGGATATATATTGAACTCTTCCAGTTTGTGGGCCATTGTTTAGTTTTCCATATTCTTTGACACATATTTGTCAAAATTTGGACAGATTCAGTCTCAGTAACTTGTAGCAACTCAATTGGTATGCCACCTGTTCCTGGTGATTTGTTTCTTGCAAGTATTTTAAGAGTAGCTTTTACCTCACATTCTAAAAATTCTGGTTCTTCGTCATACAGTTCCTCCATGAATGAATCTGTCATCCTTGCATCTCTTTTATATAGTTCTTCAGTGTATTGCTTCCATCTTCCTTTTATTTCATCTTGTTCAGTCAGTGTGTTCCCCTATTGATTATTCAACATCCCTACTCTTGGTTTAAATTTCCCTTTAATTTCTCTAATCTTTTGGAATATTGCTCTTGTTTTATTTTTTTTGTTGTCCTCTATTTCTATACAATAACTATTGTAATAGTTCTGTTTGTCCCTACATACTAGTCGCTGTATTATTGCATTTAGGGTTCTGACCATGTTTGTATCTCCTTTTGCTTTCCTTCTATCTAACAATTTTAAGAGTTTTGTCAGTCATCCATTGAGGTCTTTCTCTCTTTTTAACTAGAGGTATTGTCTTTTTGCATTCTTTCCTGATAATGTCTCTGACTTCAATCCATAGTTCTTCTGGTTCTCTCAGCTAAGTTTAAAGCCTCCAATCTGTTCCTTATTTGATCTTTATATTCTTCTGGGATGTTATTTAAATTATATTTTGGCATTATGATTGCTTTGTTGTTCTGTTATAAACAGAACATATCATACAGAAAGCAGGACTGGACCAAGAAGAAGGAGGTGTGAAAACTGAAGGAAAAAATATCAATAATTTAAGACATACAGATGATACCATACTACTAGCAGAAACCAGTAATGATTTGAAACAAATTCTGATGAAAGTTAAAGAGGAAAGCACAAAAGCAGGACTACAGCTGAACGTCAAGAAGACTAATGACAACAGAAGATTTATGTAACTGTAAAGTTGACAAGGACATTGAACTTGTCAAGGATTATCAATACCTTGGCACAGTCCTTAACCAAAATGGAGACAATGGTCAAGAAATTAGAAGAAGGCTAGGACTGGGGAGGGCAACTATGAGAGAACTAGAAAAGGTCCTCAAATGAAGATATGTATCACTGAACACTAGAGTCAGTATAATTCAGACCATGGTATTCCCGATCTCTATGTACGGATGTGAAAGTTGGACAGTGAAAATAGTGGATAAGAGAAAAATCAACTCATTTGAAATGTGGTGTTGGAGGAGAGCTTTGTGTTTACCATGGACTGCAAAAATAATTGGGTGTTAGAACAAATTAAACCAGAACTATCACTAGTTAAGCTAAAATGATGAAACTGAGGTTATCATACTTTGGACACATCATGAGAAGACAGGATTCACTAGAAAAGACCATAATACTGGGAAAAACAGAAGGAAGTAGAAAAAGAGGAAGACCAAAGAAGAGATGGATTAATTCCATAAAAGGAAGCCACAGACCTGCATTTACAAGATCTGAATAGAGTGGTTTATATCAGATGCTATTGGAGGTGGCTGATTCACAGGGTCACCATAAGTTGTAATCAACTTGAAGGCATATAACATCCCTGATGGGCCCCAGCCCAAGTGTTGACATGGCGCCTGTTTGTTGCCTCCTCCATCCTTTGCCACTCATGGTCACTTGTGGGGTCCTAGACTATAGGGCCCTGATCTTTAGCCCCAAAGTTCAGCTCTAGCTGCACTACTGGTCAGAAAAAATTGACTTGACTATAGGTTGTACCCAACTAAATAATTGTACATTCAGAATTACTTCCATGAGCACAACAGAACTTCATCTCCTTCTCCTCCCCCACACCCCCACCTGTCTTAAATCTACTCCAGAGGATGGTGGGAAAAACCCAGAGCAAATTGGGAAGCATGTGGGGTACAAGAGGGAGGGGAAATTCCATTGTGCTTGCAGAGATGTTCCATGCACAAAATTATTTTGTTGGATATAAACCCTTGTGACAGATTGAATATGGGAAGTACTGTTAAACGGTATGATTTTTAAAGGAAGTGATTCATTAGCCAGTCAGATAAAAATATTGTATTTCAGATTCACTGTTATATGCTCCTTTTTACTTTCCATTTTTGAAATAAAGAAAGCCTGGTGTGAAATCAAATATTTTGCCTTTATCCAAATATGCCACAAAACAAATCCACCTCTTAAATCATACCTGAAGTGAGTGTGCTCTGAAATTGCCCAAAAGTTACTGTTTATTTTTGTACCTCACTGCAACACTAATGAAAATGTTCTCGATATGAGCTTGCAGAAATGTTATTTTCCATACCAATGTTCTATTCAGTGAAGTGATGGGCTTTTTCAAAAAAAATTACTGTTTTATTCTCATTTTAAAAGCCTGGCTTTATAACAAAAATGTTTACCTTGAAATGGTGTTTTCTGTAGTCTGTGGATGTTCTTTTCTGTGTGCACTTCTTAGCGCTGGTTTCTTGTAACAAGATGGATTTATTTGGCTCTCAAAGGACAATGCCATAAAAAAGCTGTTGAATGCAATGAGGTGATTACCGCCAGGCTACCTGTTAACTGTGCACAATGGGAGGCATGCACCCAGACACTAAATGGGCCAGCCGTTCTTTACTAAAATACCCATAAACTGAAGTCAAGGAGGAAATTCGCTTTCCAGATTTCCTAACTAACTGTAATTTGTTGAGAGTGGAAATATATCTTGTGGCTCTAGGGTTGACAACCAGTTTTTTTTTTCTTCAGGCAGTGCTCCTGTGCCTTTAACAACGGCATGACAAAGTAAAATTCAGCAGGTGAAGCTTTTCCCAGTGTACAGATGTTCACCTGCTGAATTTCCAGTTAATGTCAAAGATACGTGTCAGGATGTATGGTTGGGATTCTGATGCTTCCGAGAATGAGCTAGGAGAGGGGGGCAGCTGGGCTGAGTCGTCTGGAGGGGAGGAGGAGGCTTCCCAGATAGAGGGGGAAAACCTTGAACAGGCAACAGACTCGTTTCCCACGCACTCCCCCCCTAGGAATGTGAGGCAGTTACAGACAGAGGGGGAGGAGGAGGGAGACCAAGGCCCTTCGTTTGCAGAGAAGGGCAGAGAGAAATCACCTGAAGTGTTGGGCCAACCCCCCCCACTCCCTACCATCCTTTCCAAATCAGGAGGGGAGGAGGCAGTCGCCCCCCCATCGCCCCGCACCTGAAGACAATTAAAAAGGCGCCAAAGAAAAGAGGAGGGAAGGGGCGTAGATGTGGGCAGTTTGAGGCGGAGCGAGAGAATCCGGGCCCGAAAGCCCCCTTGATAAGGGACAGGGAATGTTTGATACTCTGTTCTATCAACTTTCTTCCATGTCGCAGGTTTTGGTTCATGTTAAGAGTTCATGAGGCGGAGAAGCCTATGTCTGGAAATTACTCTAATAAAAACTGATTTGCTTTCATCAAGTGATTCTGTTCTTGAGTCCCAACCCGGGCACGACAATACAAGAACTCTCCTGGGGGGGGGAGAGTTGTTAGGCCCGAGATTCTTTTAACTGGAAAAAAAATGGCAAGGGATTGAACCTGGGACCATCTGCAGACAAAGCATGTGTTCTGCCACTAAACAATGTCCCCTCTCCATAGGACAGGGGCAGGGAATCTTTCTTTAGCCTAGGGGTTGCATTCCCTTCTGCCCAACCTTTCAGGCGTCACCTGCCAGTGGGCTACAGGCAAAAGTGGGCAGACCAATGAATGTAAAACATTACCTTTGTACAGTACAATAGTTTCTACCCACACACGCATCACATCCCTCTCCATTGTCCATGCAGGCAAGCACAGTGCACTCTGTTGAAACAATGAGGCTTCCTGTTGGACTGCAGAAGTAGCAATTCCGTCCATTCTCTGAAGGCAGCAAATTGACTCACACAACAGGCATGAAACCCAGGGCTTCAAAGAGACCTTTGTGTTTGTACAGAAGACAGTACCCCCAGCCTTTGATATATAGTCACAGCCCAAATGGCATCACTCTCCTACAGGCTTTATATTGTTGCCACTGAAAACAGTTAAATTAACCAGGCAACGCTTGGCACAAGAATCGTAGGAAGAGTTCAACAATAGAATCCCCCCTTCCATCAGCGACACTACAATGCTGACCGGATGATTATGCTTTTAGTGAAAGAGGAAGCACAAGCCACATGCTGAGTTGCCCAAAACAAGGGGATGAACAGAGTGCCATTGAGCTCCTACTTCCATTGTTGACTAAAAGGGTAGCCTAATTAATTGATTTCTTGGTGCTTTTGTTAATGTATCAAATGTACAAAGGACAGGAGTTAGCACTTCCAGTAAATGACAATATCAGGAGCAGGCCTGGAGTTTTCCATTGTGTGCACAGTCCAGTACAGAGACTGACATCATTATTAGGTTATATTACTGTATAGTATTTCATATAGAGCAAAGGTGAGCAGCAGCAGCACACCTATGCACATAAGATTGCAGAAAGAAAGTGGGTAGATTTTACACCTGGTTGTTCTGATAGCAGAAGCTAACAAACAGCCCAATCCTATTCATGTTTACTTGGAAGTAAAACGCACTGGATTCTAAATGGGGTTCCTTCCAGGTAACAGTTCACAGGATTGCAGCCTGTGTCTGTGAGTCTACAGATACCACCTTAAGAGTATGCATTCCATTTAAATTAATGAAGCATACAAAAGGGCTCAGGAACCTTTTTCAGGCTGCATTTTCATCTGGGAAACTTGCAAGGGCCACACGCTAGTGATGGGCAGGGCCAGAGGCAAACATGGGTGCAGTGATCAAGGTAAACATCTACCTTTTGTACAGTAGGCTAGTTTCTATGCACACTCACACACTAAGGGTTGCTAGGTGTCCGGTATTCACCTGGAGACTCTGGGTGAGTCACCTTAATCTCCGGACTCTTAGATTTCTTTTTTTTTAAAATTAAGTTTCTAGGTGGTCTGCTTCAAAAGATATAAACTAAAATATCAGCCGCCACCCCCCGCACCTTCTGTTAGTACCGGCTGCTCTAATCCCCGCCCTTTCAGGTTTTTAGCCAATAAGTGAAGTCAGGGCTGTGATTGACAATATGTGTTGACCCCCAGGCAATAGCTAAACCCCATTTCAAGTTTAGAAAACAGTTTCCTTTTCCTGCTTGTCTCACATCAGGAATTCAGTAAATATATCGCTGTTAGCAGCATAAGAACACATTCTCTGTACGGGATCATACGGAAAGCAGGATTGGACCAAGATGAAGGAGGTGTGAAAATTGGAGCGAGAAATATCAATAATTTAAGATATGCAGACGATACCATACTACTAGCAGAAACCAGTAATGGCTTACAACTAATGCTGATGAAAGTTAAAGAGGAAAGCACAAAAGCAGGATAACAGCTGAATGTCAAAAAGACTAAAGTAATGACAACAGACGTTTTATGCAACTTTAAAGTTGACAATGAGGACATTGGACTTGTCAAGGATTATCAATACCTTGGCACAGTCATTAACCAAAATGGAGACGATAGTCAAGAAATCAGAAGAAGGCTAGGACTGGGAAGGGCAGCTATGAGAGAACAAGAAAAGGTCCACAAATGCAAAGATGTATCACTGAACACTAAAGTCAGAATCATTCAGACTATGGTATTTCCGATCTCTATGTATGGATGTGAAAGTTGGACAGTGAAGAAAGCAGATAAGAGAAAAATCATTTGAAATGTGGTGTTGGAGGAGAGCTTTGTGCATACCATGGACTGCAAAAAAGACAAATAGTTGGGTGTTAGAACAAATTAAACCAGAACAATCACTAGAAGCTAAAATGATGAAACTGAGGTTATCATACTTTGGACACATCATGAGAAGACATTAGAAAAGATAATAATGCTTGGAAAAACAGAAGGGAGTAGAAAAAGAGGAAGGCCAAACAAGAGATGGATTGATTCCATAAAGGAAGCCACAGACCTGAATTTACATGATCTGAACAGGGTGGTTCATGACAGATGCTCTTGGAGGTCACAGATTCATAGGGTCGCCATAAGTCGTAGTCGACTTGGAGGCACATAACAACAAACAGGATTGGCTTGCTTCTGAGTAAACATGCATAGGACTGTGCTACAACAGAACACAGCAGAATCTTGGTAGGCATACACAGTAAAAGATTTTATAATAAAAGTGTACATGCAGGGTTTTTTTTAATTATGTGCAAAAATGGTATACTATACATTTGGCAGTTTGTCTTATTCATAACCTCTTTTGAAAACCTTCCCTATATGAAGCTTTTCTGGGAGTAAAGCTGCAATGCTAATTCCACATACCTGGGAGTTAACCCTACTAAATTCAATAGGACTTACTTTTGAGTAGACATGGTTAGGATTGTGCTAAAAATCAATGAAACTTTTGAGTGAACATAGAAAGGGATTGTGTTGTAAACTTGTCTCTCCCCCTCTGCTCCTTTAAAAAAAAAAGCAGGCAGTGCTTACTTAGGTGTCACTGCTTTTATTTGTCAGAAAACTAATACTTTTTTAAAAAAAATGTTCTGCAATGGCCAACTGGTTTTGACAATAAACTATTATATGGGGTATATGTATTTTTACATCTCCAGTGTGTGTGTGTATGGAATCTTTCCAACAACCCTGTGAGGTAGGGTTGGAAACCAAGGCAAAACAATAAGAAATAGAGCCATTTAAAATCCAACCACCATAAAAAAGTATAAACCGTTGCAAAACAGCTTAAAGTGGTATGATTCTGAATGTTGGGTTCGGTGAGTGAAATTTCTTACCACTGAATTGCAGTCCTCTGTATGCTTCCCTGTTTGTATACATTTGGACTTGCTTCTGAGTAAATATGCAAAGGATTGCACTATAAATAGCTTTACAGGTTGTGTAAATAATAAACATCTTTGACATTCATGCTTATATAAATATTTCTTCATACTACATCTTGATATGTATCTGATTTCACACTGTGGCTATAAATTATTATTTCCTCTACATTTTAAGTGTGTCCTTCTTGCTTGGGATGGTCATGGTCTCCCTCTGTTGTTTTCACCCTGAGGGAAAGATTAGACTGAGAGATGGTAAGTAGCCCATGGTCACCCAGTAAACTTTGTAGCTTATTTCCATTTTAAAATTTAATTAAAATGATTTATATGCAGGGAAATTTTATGAAATGTAATGAATAATACATTTAAAGCACATCTAACTCACACTTAAAGCCCATGACTTCCCCCAAAGAATCCTTGGAAGTGTAGTTTCCCCCTTATAGTTCCCACTACCCTTAACAAACTACAGTTCCCATGATTCTGTGGTGGGATTTATGTGCTTCAAATGTATGTTGAATATGCTTTAAATGAATGGTGTGGATTTGCCCTAGTATGCATTCATTAGTGAATTGAAAAGAACAATTTTAAAAGATACTTTTTAAACAGGGGAAGGGCTGTAGTCCATTGTTAGGGCACATGTGTTGCATGTAAAGATCCAAAATTCAATCTCTGGAAGAGACTATTGCCTGGAATCCTGGAGAGCTAATGCTAGTACATGTCAACAGTACTGAGCTGGATGGTACCAAATGGCCTGAATCAGTGTAAGGCAGATTCCTTTGTGCCTAAAAGAGGAAACAGACCCAAGAGCCACAGCAACTCCAAAATTTATTTATGTATTTTATTTACAACATTTATATAACACTTTCTTGTAAGAAAACCTCAAAGCACTTTATAGAAGGAACTAAAACACTAAAATTATTGACAAAAACAGTTAAAGACAGGTATTTAAAAACATTCAAAATAATAAAACCAACAATGAGTTAAAAACAGATAAAAAAGATAATAGCTTCTATATGCCTGGGTAGGCTTGCCTAAAAAAAAGGTTTTTAGCAGGTGCTGAAAAGAGTACAATGTCTCTTAGTGTCTGCCTAATTCGGCGGCACCTACCCTGTGGAATTCCCTCCCCTTAAATATTAGGCAGGCGCCATCTCTGGTATCTTTTCGGCACCTTTTGAAGACTTTCCTCTTCCAACAAGCCTTTTAAGTTGAGATCTATCCCAGTCTGTGTTTGAGTTAGAATAGCTTTTAATGTTTTCTTTAATAATATGTTTTTAACTTTTTTTTTTAAAAAAAGATGTTTTTAATGCTTTTTAAAAAAAATGTTTTTAGCGTTGTTTTGTTTTAATGTATTTTAAGGTCTTTTTATGATGTTTTAAAGTGTTTTTAGCGTTTCTGTTTGCCGCCCTGGGCTCCTGCTGGGAGGAAGGGCGGGACATAAATCAAATAACAAATAATAAATAACAATAATGTCAATAGGCAGGGAGTTCCAAAGCATAGGTGCTGCCACACTAAAGAATTGATTTCTTACAAGAGCAGAACAAGTACTACGTGGAACCCGTAACATGGAAAGCACACCTTGAACTTGGCCTGGTAGCAAATCGGCAACCAGTGCAGATTTCAGAGCAGAGGTATTATGTGCTCATAGGGTCTCACTCATGTCACCAATTGTGCTGCAGCATTCTGCACTAACTGTAGCCCCCGGCTCAGGTTGTGCTGCATAGGGATTTCTGTGACCTTGGCTGACTGGCTGCCAAGATTTTTTAGTTTTGGTTAGGAACCCTGACTGGTTGTAGGATGCTGAGTTTTCTGTCTTACTCAAAGAAATCTTGTGGTTGGTATGGTATTACGTTTAGGAAATAATCTCTGTCTTTTGTTTTTCTTTTTCTATTTGTATTTCATTTACCTCTAACTTTACTCCCTTACATCCATAGAAGAAACAACAGTTGTTCCATGCACTCAGATCAACCCTCTTAAACCCACTGGTGATGCACCTTCTTATTTGCATGACGGTTTGTTTCTTGCCCAATAGTGGAAAAAGAGAATTCACATACTGGGAACTGTGGCTTCAATTGCTGTTGTTCCCAATCTACTGCCTGTGAAGGTAGACCAAACCATGTGTGTTTTCTCTCTGTCAGTTATTACTCACTGGAATTGGGCTGGCTGTCAAAGTGAGTTTATAGCAGTCCACAGAATAGGCAGGAAACAGTCGAGAATCTTTTTAACTCTTACTCATTTCTGAAACCTCTCTCTGCAGTGAAGGGTCAAGTCTGTAAATCTATTTTTTTTATTATTCTGCACAAATGCACTCAAAGCGGCTCATAACACAATATGCAAAAATGCATATCAATACAACATTGTAATAGCAATCCAGTGTCCACCCATCCACAATATAACAATACAAACAAAGAATTCATTTTGATAATGTTCAGGTTTTAATTGAAAATACATTATAAAATAAGTTATTAAGGCATATGAACCAGAATCAGACATGAAAAACACTTTCAGTACAGTAAAATAACAACAAAAATATAAGCAGCAACTAGTTCTTCAAAACTGCCAGATATTGGACACAGCAAGCAGATTTCCTCAAGCCTGAAGTAAAATGTTTTCTGTTCTCTCTTGGTGTAAAGACCTGTGTTATCAGGCAATGAAGGAGGGTTCCAGGAGAGCAACAGTGTGCAGGCAGGGCTGGGCGAATGGCTCACCAGCCATTTTGTGCATCACTTCATGCATTACTATGCCTGGTGCAGTCATCAAGGGATGAGCATGCAAGCATGCAAAGCATGTCAAGAAGTCTGGAGGAGCCACGTTAAAGGCAGACAGAGCATTCCAGGCAAGAGGTTTTCAGCCCTGCTTTGATATGGATATTGTTGCAGAAGATCCCTAGTCAAGCCTTCCCAACAGCACAATCCTAACAATATCTATGCAGAAATAAGTCCTGTTGAGTTCTATGGGGCTTAGTACCTTAATCAGTACCACGCCTAGGCACCGGGATGAGGTGTAGTTGCCCTGGGCTCCACGCTTTGGGGGCCCCCCGCGCTAAGCGATCTGCTGGCCCCCTCCAGTCTGCCTTCCCAACACCTCTCTCTCGCAGGCGGGGGGATCTGCTCGGGATGGAGCTGCACTTCTCTTCTTCCCCTGGCCAGGCGAGAAAGCAGCACGCTCAAAGCAGGAGCCAGGAAGGGCTCCTCCGCTGGCGCCCTGTTGCATCGCAACCTGCGGTGCGCTGGTGCCCTGTGGTGTCTGGGGCAGTCGGGATCGGCTATGCAGCAGCAGGGAGACTCGCCTGACATGACCGTGATGGCAGCAGCGCCAGCAGCAGCGACCTGCCTTTCGCAGCTCCATTGCCGCCTCTGGCCTGTGGAGTAGGTAGACATTGCAAACAGCAAAAACACGCTCCGGTTTTCACCCAGCGCCCAGGAGCTGCCTTATAAAGGCAGAGAAGAAACAGCGCTCCTTTCCTGCCCCAACGGAGGGACGCTCTGTCGTGTAGGTGGATCTTCTCTTTGCCAGCCTAGAGAGGGACAGATATCCCAGGCACTTTGGGCTGCAATCCAATACATGTCTACTCAGAAGTAAGGGCCATTGGGTTCAGTGGAACTTTCTCCTAGGTAAGAGTGTACTGGATTGCAGCCTTGGTCTCTGTGTGTGCAGCCTGCCTGCCTATCTGTTTGGGCAAAGCTACCTAGCCTCGCCAGGTCCTAAAGCCCCTCTGGTTCTGCCTCCACTCTCCCTTTTACCCATTTCTCTCAGGTTTTCTAGATCAAGCCCCGGCTGTAGCTGCTTTGAGCAGCTGCCAAAAGGTTCAAAGGAAGGGGTGTGTCTTGGGGTCACAGGAGGATCAGGGTTAATCTGGATGTGTGGTTTTTTTCTTTTTTGAGGCCCGATGCAGCAGTTGGTATGTTGTGTTCCCTGCTTCTACGGGGCGGGGTGACTGATTATGGGCAGGTCTGGCAAGTGATTTTCTTCCAAAGTCTGCCTTTTTTTCCCCAATACCGGTGTATGCGTGTCACTTGTGAATGTGAGACAGAATGTGGCAAAGAGCCGTTTAAAAACAACAACACTGAATGTGCTATCTTGACAGTCCAGGATTTGTTATGGATGCAGGAATTTTTTTGGGGGGGGGGATTACAGTGCAAAGCATGCTGGTGAAACAGATGGCGTTTTTCATGGAGGATGTTTTGAAATGTGTTGACTTGGGGAGGTTTCAAGCATACCCACAAGGATGGGAATTGCCCTTGCTGCTGAGTCACTAGTCCTCATGGTTGAAGAGAAAGCCTTGGAAACAAAGGATAGAATAATAGAATCATAAATAGTAGAGTTGGTAGGGGCCTATAAGGCCATTTAGTCCAAGTCCCTGCTCAATGCAGGAACACAGGTTAAGGGGCTGGATTTTTATAACATCCGGATTCCAGCAGAGTGAACAGGCCAGACCACCCCCACCTGGTTTCATAATCCTACTTCACTGTTGGCACATGTGTGTTTATGTTTGTGTTGAATTAATATTTGTGTTTTGTAGCTACAGTAGAAAGTGGTACTGAACTGGGTTTGGGTGATGTGGAAAACACTCCTTAACTGTTGCCACATCTGTTCTCTTGCCTGTTTCATATCCCCTCCTCTTTCCGAATGCCGGGGGCTTGCACACAAGACGCTAAATGTGAAATTTCCATGCTTCATTCACATACTTTTTGAATGGCATATCCACATGACATACTCCTCCAGTCACTGTTCCTCAGTGTTTTCCCCATGATTCTTCCATCTGTTTGCAGACCAAAAAAATCTTGAGTTTTTCTTTTTGAAAGACCAAAACATAAGAACATATGAAGAGCCCTGTTGGATCAGGCCAGTGGCCCATCTAGTCCAGCATCCTGTTCTCACAGTGGCCAACCAGATGCCCCAATGGAAAGCCCACAAGCAGGACTGAGTGCAACAGCACTTTCCCCACTTGTAATTCCTCGTAGTGGGTATGCAGAGGCATACTGTCTTTGATAGTGGAGGTAGAACATAACTATCATGTCTAGTAGCCATTGATAGTCTTATTTTTGTGAGTTTGTCTAATCCAGGGGTGTAGTCATCTGGGGTCACAGGGGTCTTCAATGCTTTAATTTTTTTAGGAGCAGGGACTCAGCGGGGTCGCTATGTCTCCAATTGTGAGCCAATCAGCATGAAAGGGGAGTGTGTTTGCCACTGAGAAGTTTTCTAACATGCTTCCTTGTCCTTTCCTGCTGATTGGAACCAATCAGAGTGAAAGGAGGTGGGTCAGTCACTGAGAAGACTCTCCTCAATAGCTAGCACACTTCCCTTTCATGCTTATTGGCTCCTAGGGGTGTCCATTGTTGTGGGAGAAGGCATTAACAAGGACCTCATTCTCAACCCAGAAACAAACAAACAAAAAGGATAGGAGGATGTGTGACTGTGACTATCATGAAGGGACCTTGCACTTCTGAATTTGCCACTACACTATTGAACGAGAATGTGTCCTTGAATTGTGATAATGCCTCTTGCTTGCCTGCACCCTGTACACAGGTACAAATCATATCTGTTGCTCCACCCACTTATGCCTCCATCATTGGCATGTGGGCCCTGGCAGGTTGCCCACAAGGAAATGCAACCCTTGGGCTGAAAAAAGGTCCCTCACCTCTGCACTAGCTGATAGCACTTACAAGAAAGTCGGGGCACCTAATTTTCAACAATCCACCCCTATCTACTGCAACTGTCTCCTCATATTCCATACTGCTCCAGAGAGTACCCAACCCTCAGGAGTGCTTTTTGGGGTGAGAGGCATTGGGGGGATGCAGTGAGTAGGGGGGATTGGCAGAAATCTGGTGTCCTGCCTTCTGTGAGTAGAAGTGCTTTTCACCACTGCAAAGCTACAATTGAATACAACCCATTATTGTTACTGGTGTTGGTGTTAGTAGTCCTGCTTGCAGACTGCCCAGAGGCATCTGGTTGTCCACAGTGAGAACAAGATGGTAGACTGGATGGGCTGGTTTTCAAGCCAGTGGGAACCAAAATCTGCCCCAACCTCCTACTATGCCCATCTTGGAATGGTGATGCTAAGGCTATGGTGTAACTTAGCACCCAATCACAGCCCACCTCAAGTAGTATATAAACTGTACACAGAGAGAATGGAAGTCAGATGACAGGGTATGAGCCACTGCAGTGTAGTGCTTAGAGTGTTGGACTGGGACTTGAAGTGAAGGTAATCATATTTGTATTTAATAGGTTGTTAGCCTCATATGTAAATATTATAATTACATATATTTGTAAATAAAATATATATATATCTCTCTCAATATATATATAGAGAGAGAAAGAATGTGGGGGGGGCAACTATGCTTTTGCCCTGGGCCCCGCACAAGCTAAGGGCAGGCCTGACCTTAGTAAATATGTTTTAGAATTGCAGCCTTCAGGGGCATACGTCTTTAATCCTGAGCGCTCCCATCTAACATCTCCACAGCACTAGACTTTCTTCCTACAGTGGCCTTCTGGTGTCTGGCCTGGCCTGAGGGCACTTAAATCCTTCTTTCCAGAAGCAAGTAGGCTAAATTTAATGTTCATTACCCAAGCTCTCTAAGCAGGTGAGAAGAAGTGATCCCATTACTTCAGCTGGACCAGGAAACACCCTCATTTAGCTTTGATTAAGACAACTGTACATGTGGACATCACCAAACGGTCAATATAGGAATCGAATTGACTATATAATTGGTAGCAGAAGCTGGAGAAGTTCCATACTTTCTGCAAAAACAAGACCAGGAGCAGACTGTGGTCCAGATCATGAACTGGTAATATCAAAAATCAGAGTAAAGCTAAAGAAGAAGAACAAATCAGCATAATGCCTATATATAATTTAAATAACATCCCAGAAGAATATAAAGATCACATAAGGAACAGATTGGAGGCTTTAAACTTAGCTGAGAGAGAACCAGAAGAACTATGGGCTGAAGCCAGATACATTATCAGGGAAGAATGCAAAAAGACAATACCTCTAGTTAAAAAGAGAGAAAGACCCCAACCCCGCTTCGCACCCGGGACTTACCGGTGGCAGGGCGTGTTTGCGGCCCGGGTGAAGCCTGAGCCTCCATGCCTGGAGAGGGCAAGCGCGCCGGCTGGGGTGACGCAGTAACGGCGTGCTTCTAGAGGGGGCGGGGCATATGAGCTTATTTAGGCTCGTGCCATCTGCCCCCTCTCCCTCTTCATAATTGTGGCAGAGCTCTGCAGAGCTCCTGCGCTCTCGGTGTTGTCGCGACGCCATTTTGGAGAGCGCGAGGGGACAGCGGCGGCGGCGCCATTTTGCGGAACACGAGGCTCGGGCGGCAGCTTGGTTTGGCCTTTTACCTTCAGCTTGGCAGGGCTCTGTCGGCTCGCAGCGCGGCGGGACAACCTACGGCAGCGCGGTGGACCTTCTCTCCTGGCTCTCTGACGGCAGCAGGAACTTCGGGCAGCGGTGCGGCGGCGCGGCGGCGCTCCGCCTCAGGCGCAATAGCGCCAGTTTCAAAGCACTCTGCCTCACTTACAAGTTTCTAGCTGGGCACTGGGAGGGAGGAACCCCTTCCATATTTATTTAATCAAATACTGAGGACAAGCCTTTCGGCTTTGGAAGGCTGGTTGGGCCTGATTCTAGGAGAGAGAGAGTGGGTGCATTCTCCCCCCCCCACTCAACATCAGGCATTCATTTTGGATAGGCTGGGGATCTGCCACAGAGGGAGGAGGCAGGAACATTGTTCTTCCATTTTGAGCCAGTCGGGTATAGTGGTCAAGGTGTTGGGCTACGACCTGGGAGACCAGGGTTCGCATCCGCCTAGGCCTTCCTAAGGGTCACCTGCCCATATATAGTGCAATCATAATAATAATAATACTCGCATATCGAAATCATACTAACTGTAATTAAATAAGTAAATAAGAAATTCTTCATTTTGGCCATGGCCCCCAAAAAAGGGCAAGGAGGGCCCAAAGGAAAAGGGAAGGCCCCCACAAAAAATACTGGGTCTCTCCCTCAGGGGGTTTCTGGAGCGGGGATGGGTAAGCCACCATGGGCAGCTATACTGGCCCGTCTTACAGCCCTGGAGGGAGCTTCCTCTCATCAGTATCAGCCGGAACAACAGGCTGCCACTGTGACAAGTATGCCCCAGGCGAAACGCACTAGGTGGCAGGCTAATAAGGCATCCAGGGCAGTCCAAGCCTCATCCAGGGTCAGTCAGTCCAAACTGGCTACGGGATTGCCTTCATCAGTTCCTAACCAATCAACTTTGGAATTAATTCTAGCTCGTCTGGATGCCCTTGAGGCGGGTCCCAGCGGGTCCATAAGAGAAGCTCCCATACAAGACTGGGGCGCTACTACTGCCGAGCAGCCAGCTATGGAGGCGGTGTCAGCTGGAAAATCGGGTGAGTATGATGTGGCAGGCTCCCCAGGAATGGCCCCTACATGGGGCTGGCCCCCATGGGGATACCCATATTGGGGGCCCGGCCAGGTTTGGCCTTTCTCTCCTCTACATAACACGGAGACTGACACCCAGGCTGCTCTTCCGGCTGCCCAGACAGGTGACACACAGTCACTACCCCCCTCTTCGTTAGAGGCTTGTGAACAGGTCTGGGCATCTTCTCGGGCCGGCGCTGGGGTTGAAACAACCATCTCCCCCCAACCCACAGTCTCTTCAGATGTGTCCGTGGTCCCTCAAGGCGTTGGTGACCCACTTGGGCATATTAAAGAGGGCGCCATCCCTTTCAGCAAAACTTCTGCCCCTCTGGGTTTTCATTTGCTCCCAGCAACAAAGGATAAAATCTGGAACGGGGAGTACATTGATCTGTTTTCCCTATTATACAGAGAGCCAATCAAGAGAGACAGGGAAAAAGGTGAAGAGAGGGAGGTAGAGCGGCCCAAGAGGTGCCGGATTGAGCGCACTTGGGCTAACTGGCTCCCTGCCTACCTTACATATATAGGGGTGATCCTACAGAAACAGCCACAGCGCAGTTTGGTCCTGATTAAATACCTGGACATTATATATAGGGCATATACAGAGTTCATGGGGTTTGCGTGGCTCTCTTACGATGAGGCTTTTCGTATGAGAGTGGCATATGATGCCTCCTTGCCATGGGATAAGAAGGAGGCGGAGCTGTGGCTACAGTTCATGTCTCATTCAAAGTCGGTGGCTGGAGACAGGACCGATAGTGGCCACCTCATGGCTAGGCAGTTGACACAAGTTCCTTCCTGCGGGCCAGCGGGGCAGGGGGTTCAACCACGCCTGCTCTGCTGGGAGTTTAGCTCCCGTGGCTTCTGTAGTAGGAACCCTTGCCGGTACAGGCATGAGTGTACACTCTGCGGGGGCCAACACACACCCGCTGCCTGCCCTAGGAACCGACCTTACCGAGGTGGCAATAGAGACTTCCAGGGGCAGCGGAGGCAAGGACCCCCTGGGGCAACTCAGGGAAAAGGGCCCCAGCCCAATTAAATTACCTGTTTTACAACACTTATTGAGTAGTTACCCTTTAGCTCAAGAAGCTCGTTGCCTCTTAGAGGGTTTTTCAAATGGTTTTCAGATCCCTTATTCAGGACCCCGGACCGCCTTCCGGTCTAGGAACCTGAGGTCAGTCTTAGGCATGGAACAGGTTGTTCTGGACAAGATTAACAAAGAAAGGGAAGCGGGCAGAGTTTTGGGCCCCTTCACGTCCCCTCCTGTTCCGTCTCTTCGGGTTTCTCCACTGGGTATTGTACCCAAAAAGACGCCTGGTGAGTTCCGCCTCATCCATCACCTCTCCTATCCGCATGGGCATTCGGTTAACGACTTTATTCCACCTCACTTATGTTCGGTACGTTACACCTCTTTCGACTGTGCAGTGAGCATGGTGAGGAGGTGTGGTGTGGGTGCCTTCATGGGGAAGTGTGATATAAAGTCTGCATTCCGCCTCCTTCCCGTCCATCCAGGTGACTTTGATCTATTGGGTTTTGCTTTTGCTGATCATTATTAAGTGGATCGCGCACTGCCCATGGGCTGTTCGATCTCGTGCGCAGTATTCGAGCTTTTTAGCTCTTTCCTGGAGTGGGCGGCAAGGAGGCGGTCTGGATCATGTTCTGTTGTCCACTATTTAGATGATTTTTTATTTGCTGGACGTGCACACACGGGGGAGTGCCAAGACCTTATGGATCAATTTATGGAGCTGTCTAGGGATCTTGGAGTCCCACTGGCAGGGGAAAAAACGGAGGGACCGGCCCAGATTATCACATTCCTAGGGATCGAGATAGATACATTGGCCCAGGCCTGTAGGCTCCCACTGGCTAAATTACAGCTGCTACGTGAAAAGTTATCACATGTTCGGACTTCCAGGAGCGTAACACTGCGCACCCTCCAGGAGCTGGTGGGTTCATTGAACTTCGCCTGCAGGGTAGTGGCACCAGGGCAGGCTTTCCTCAGACAAATATATGACGCCATGTCAGGTTTGTCACACCCTCATCATCACATTAGGCTCTCAGGTGCGCTAAAAGACGATCTGTCAGTCTGGGCTAAGTTCTTACAGGACTTCAATGGGATTTCTTTTTGGAGGCGGGACCGCCTCCTGGAGGCTGAACTCCAGGTGCACTCCGACGCCTCGGGGACATTTGGTTTCGGTGTCATCCTTAATGACTCTTGGAGCCATGGCAGCTGGCCACAGACCTGGGTTCAGGAGGGCTGGACTAGAGACTTAACTCTCCTGGAATTTTTTCCCATCGTGGCGGCAGCGCATCTTTGGCCGGACAGGCTACGTGATTCCACAGTCCACTTCTGGTGTGACAACCTGTCCACGGTGCACGTTATTAACTCCTTGTCATCAAAGAACCCTAGAGTTATGCACCTAGTGCGCGCATTTGTTTTACAATGTCTCCACTTCAACATTCTGTTTCTGGCGCGCCACGTACCGGGTATTGATAACAGTATTGCTGATGCTCTGTCACGGAACCAGATGGAGAGGTTTCGCCACCTGGCACCGTGGGCCAAGGCTCAGCCGGATGTGGTCCCGCCAGATCTATGGGAGATTGGCAGCTTGAGTCGGAGAGAGCGATAAGCCTGTCCATTGCACCCAGTACTATGGCCAGCTACCAGAGAGCAGGTAGGGAGCTATTTGCTTTCAGGGTAGAAAGGGGTTACGTACAGCAGTGGCCCATCCCAGTGGAACACCTCATAGAATTTTGCATGGAAGGCAGGAGGAAGGGCCTGGCCGTTAAGACTATTCGAGGTAAGATCTCGGGCCTTTCCTTTTTGGCCAAGTCTCGAGGTTTGCGGGACTTTTCTGATGACATCCGACTTCGTAAGATGTTGGAAGGCTGGGCAAGGGAGCACCCCACCACTTCTGATCCTCGCTCCCCTATTCACCCAGAACTTTTGCTAGGGCTTTTGCCCCAATTTGAACGTTTATGTTCATCACCTTTCGAGGCCCTGCTTTTTCATGCGGCCGCACTTACGCTGTTCTTCGGAGCTTTTCGGATCAATGAGGTGCTGGCGGGGTCCAGGACTGACCTATCCTCCCGTGCCCTTTTGCTTTCTGACTTTAGTTGGAGGGAGGGACAGGCTACCCTCCAGCTGCGCTGGTCAAAGACTGATCAGCGCAAGAGGGGACGTATGGTGGTTCTTTCCCCCTCACAGCGGAACGAAATTTGCCCTGTAACAGCATTGGCTAAGTTCTTAATAGTCCGTGGCCAACAGCCAGGATATTTATTTGTGCACAAGGATGGCCTCCCCCTTTCTAGATTTCAGTTTTGGGCAGTTACTAGGTTAGCCCTTGGGCATATGGGACAATATCCCAACACGTTTGGGACACATTCTTTTCGTATTGGCGCAGCGTCCACGGCTGCCTGCTTGGGTTTTTCCCAAGGCCAGTTACAGTCCCTGGGCAGATGGCGTTCCACAGCCTATAGGTCTTATGTTCAGCCTTTTCAAGGGGTTCCAAAAACCAGTTTGTGACTTGTTTCTGTCACTGTTATGAGTTTCCATTGTTTGTTTTGACAGGCCACTGGAAGGGAGACGAAAGATTGCGCATCCTCCTCTGTGGCCATAGTATGGTCTTTTGGGCAGGCCGCAGGGCGGCGAAGTCGCGTTTTGGCACACAGCTTGGGCTTAGCCAGTGGGCTAATGTGCAATGGTTGGGCCGCCGTGGGATGCGTTGGGACGGGCTCCTGCCAGCTCTTTTCCAATTGGCAGTGGTCCGGGACGAGCCACAATTTTTGGTCATTCACCTGGGGGGGAATGACCTTGGTATGTTGAAGGGCAGAGCCCTTATTGAGCAGGCGTGTGCTGACTTCTGGGCCATCAAGCAGAGGTGGCCGGGGGTGCACTTGATTTGGTCCGATATTTTACCCCGTAGGCACTGGAATTATATGGGTGACCCTAGTGGGATAAATAGGACCCGCAAAAAAGTAAATAGGCAGCTCCGTCTTGCTCTATTGAAATTTGGTGGTTTTGTCATTCACCATCCAGAGATAAGGCGCAGTAAGGTTGAGCTATATCGGTCAGATGGCATTCATATGACCGATGTAGGTAATGAGATCCTTTTAGAAGACCTGCAGAGGGGCTTGAAGGACATCTTGTCGGAATGTGGGGTAAAGGGTGACTAAACAGAGGTTTGTCCCCTTTCTGTGGCGAGGAAGTGCGGGAAAGGTTGAAGGTGAAGGGCAGCTAGGTGACACCTTTAGGCACCTTTGGAGGTGATAGGCGGTTCCGGAGGCCTGCAGCTCCGGGTTTTACGGCCTGAGGGCAGAATACGGGTCGCCTTTGGGGCCAACAGGTCTCATCCACCCGGAGTTTCACGGCACCGGGGGGCGGTGACGCAGGTTGGCCTCCCTACGCACAATTGGAGTGTGGTCAGGGCAAGGGGTTGACAGATTACACCCCTTTGCCCGACAGGGGTTTGGGTCGGCCGAATAGCTGCAAGCAGGCTTTGCCTGACTCACCAGTTGAATCCCGCACTTATGTTCCCCTTTGCAGGTTCATTGTCATAATATGAATTTGGTTTAATAAAGTGGCCCGTTATTTAACCCATCATATTGTGTCTGCGTCTTATTTCACCCCTGGGTCGCAATGGATGACTGAAGAAACACTTAAAATGGTTAATGAGAGAAGGAAAGCAAAAGCAAAAGGAGATACAAACACGGTCAGAACCCTAAATGTAGTAAAACAGTGACTAGTACGTAGGGACAAACAGAACTATTACAATAGTTATTGTATAGAAATAGAGGACAACAAAAAAGGTAGAACAATAGCCCTGTTCCAAAAGATTAGAGAAATTAAAAGGAAATTTAAACCAAGAGTAGGGATGTTGAATAATCAACAGGGAAACACATTGACTGAACAAGATGAAATAAAAGGAAGATGGAAGCAATACACTGAAGAACTATATAAAAATTATCCAAAACACCATACAAAGATCGTTTATGTCTTTGTGGGGAAGATGTAGTGGAGAACAATATCCACGTACTCCTTTATTGTCCTTTCTATAGGACTCTAAGGCAACAATTAATTATCCCTTTGCTGTCTCCCTTCCCACGTGAATCTGAACATTTTTGGCTGGAATATCTTTTAGGTGATACATCTTCAAAAGTAACTGTCCAAGTAGCAAAGTCTACTGTTGCTGCACAAAAGTTAAGATGTAACATTCTAAAAAATTCTTAATTGAGATTAGTTGGATTCCATCTTGATGAACATTACCAAGAAATTATAATTTATGTCCGAGTTGCAAAAACTCAATTATAAAAATTTTATAAATTTTAAATTTGCTGTTTTATACTTATATCTATTTCAATCTAAAATATATTCACTGTACTAAAATTGTCATTCAATATTTATCTGATTGTATTGTCTGTTTTATTATGTTTTTATGCTGACCAAGTGGTCGAATAAACTGATTGATTGATTGACTATATAAAAGAGATGCAAGGATGATAGATTCATTCACGGAGGAACTGTATGACGAAGAACCAGAATTTTTAGAATGTGAGGTGAAAGCTACTCTTAAAATACTTGCAAGAAACAAATCACCAGGAACAGGTGGCATACCAATTGAGTTGCTACAAGTTACTGAGACTGAATCTGTCCAAATTTTGACAAATATTTGTCAAGAAATATGGAAAACTAAACAATGGCTCACAGACTGGAAGTATTCAATATAGATCCCAATTTCAAAGAAAGGGGATCCCAGGGAATGCAGTAATTATCAGACTATTGCCAATATCCCATGCAAGTAAAGTAATGCTCAAGATTCTACAACAAAGGCTCTTACCATATATGGAGTGAGAAATGCCAGATATCCAAACTAGATTTATATAAGCACGAGGTACCAGAGATCATATCGGAAACATATGTTGGATAATGGAATGGACCAAGGAATTTCAGAGGAAAATCACCCTGTGCCTTATAGATTACAGCAAAGCCTTTGATTGTGTAGATCATGAAAAACTATAGAATGCTTTAAAAGAAATGGGGGTGCCACAGCATCTGATTGTCCTGATGTGGAAACTATACTCTAGACAAGAGGCAGAATATGGAGAAACCAGTTGGTTCCCAATCGGAAAGAGTGCGAGACAGGGGTCTATTTTATCACCCTATTTGTTTAAGCTTGCTTTATTTATTTATTTATTTATTTATATCCCGCCCTTTGTCCCAGCAGGAGCCCAGGGCAGAAACAAAAGTACCAAAAACACTTTAAAACATCATAAAAACAGACCTTAAAATACATTAAAACAAAGCATATTTAAAAACATTTTTAAAAGCTTTGAAGACATCTTAAAAAAGAAAGAATGAAAAAGATTAAAAACATACCATTTTTTACAAAAGGTTTAAAAAACATATTAAAAAGCAATTGCAACACAGATGCAGACTGGGATAAGGTCTCAACTTAAAAGGCTTCTTGAAAGAGGAAGGTCTTCAAGAGGCGCCGAGAAGATAACAGAGATGGCGCCTGTCTAATATTTAAGGGGAGGGAATTCCACATTTTAGGTGCCGCCAAACTAAAGGTCCATTTGCTATGTTGTGCAGAACAGACCTCCTGATAAGGTGGTATCTGCACAAGGCCCTCACCTGCAGAGTGCAGTGATCGACTGGGTATGTAAGGGATAAGACGGTCTTTCAGGTATCCTGGTCCCAAGCTGTATAGGGCTTTGTACACCAAAACTAGAACCTTGAACTTGGCCCGGTAGCAAATGGGCAGCCAGTGCAGTTCTTTCAGCAGCAAGGTGACATGTTGGTGATACCCTGCCCCAGTGAGCAGTCTTGCCACACATTTTGCACCAGCTTCAACTTCTGGACCAACCTCAAGGGCAGCCCCACATACAGCACATCACAGTAATCCAGCCTGGAGTTTACCAGTACATGGACAACAGTGGTCAGGCTATCCTGGTCCAGAAACGGCTGCAGCTATCTTACCAACCTAAGCTGGTAAAAGTCACTCCTAGCCACTGAGGACACCTGGGCCTCTAGCAACAAAGATGGATCCAGGAGCACCTCCAGATTATGGACCTGTTCTTTCAGAGGGAGTACAAACCCTTTCAAAGTAGGCAACTGGCCAATTATCCAAACTTGAGAACCACCTACCCACAGCGCCCCCATCTTGCTAGGATTCAGACTCAATTTATCAGCCCTCATCCAGCCCACCCTCAAGTCCAGACACCTGTCCAGGGCTTCCATAGCCTCTCCTAATTCAGAACTTACAGAGAAATAGAGCTGGCTGGCACCTCACCCCAAGTCTCCTGATGATCGCTCCCAAGGGTTTCATATAGATGTTAAACAGCATGGGGGACAAGATGGTACCCGGTGGCACCCCACAGCACAACTGCCAGGGGGCTGAAAGACAATCACCAAATGCTATTCTCTGAAAACAACCTTGGAAATAGGATCCTATTGGGGCCTCAACAGGCTGTGGAAGAGCGTGAGTGAATGACTATAATGTGAAGCTGTGAAATATTTCATCAACATGACAATGATCACAATACCACTTCATTTTAACATACTTACAATATAGCAAATTTAAATATCCAAACTATAATTAAAGATATAAAGTTGGTGGCAGTTTCTGAAGAACACCAAGTTCCTGGAGTGGAGTGGAGTGTGAATGAACTAATGAAAAATAATTTTGAAACATTTTAAAATAAAACTGTTGATTAAGACTTTATTCTGGCTGCTAAATCGCAGAGGGCAAAACACAACCAACCTTTTATGGAGTGCATTTCTTTTTTGGTAGTTGTTAAAATGTCCCAATTCTTCTCACATTAGTTATGACCTTTTGGTTCAGCAGTACTACTAATACATTATTTTCCACCTCAAAGCAAATGCTATTCACACTCCTATTTTTAAAGAAACAAAAAGAGGAAGACACTGTTTGATCTGTTTACCCAGATGAACTAAAGATGTAATTGGTGCACAGTGAGCTCAACCCTGAGTCCTGTTGGCAAAGGCAAAAATGACAGTCTAGGCTTCAAAAAGTTGCATATACAATGCTAGTTCTGCTGGTGCTGTGATTCGAAGATGAGTCTGCAAGGCACTTTCACATGCAATTAAGATAGCCATCTGTCCCTAAGGAGAAAAGTGAAGCCTTTATTCATTCACTTACGCTAGGGACATGTCTGTCACCCATGCACCCTGTTCAGTACCTGAAGGCTGAATCACATTGCCTTCTTCACTAAGAGCAATTGTTTCATACCATTTTGGCTTTATTTTGTCTGTTTGTTTGTTTGTTTGTTTGTTTGTTTGTTTGTTTGTTTGTTTGTTTGTTTGTTTGTTTGTTTGTTTGTTTGTTTGTTTGTTTGATTGATTGATTGATTGATATCCCACCCTTCCTCCCAGCAGGAGCCCAGGATGGCAATATTCGAAAGACTGCCTCCTTCCCTACAGACCTTCTCAGGTATTGAGATCAGAAGAGGAGCCCTTTTGGTAGTTTTGCTAGTCTTGGAAGCTTGGGTGGCAGTAGCCCAGGAGAGGGCATTCTCTGTGGTGGCCCCTAAGCTGTGGAACTCCCTTCCCACTGACATGCTTCCGGCAATGTTATTGTACAGTTTTAGGGGAATGCTGATGACACAATTCTTTATCCTGGTCTTTGACCCTGAGACGTATATTTTTAGTACCCACCCTATTTTGTGATTTTAGGTTGTTTTAAATTGTTCTTAATGCTATATTTTAACATTGTTAAAATGCTCACATTAGGACCTTTGGGTGAATGCCATTATTATTGTTTGTTGTTGTTGTTGTTGTTAGACAGTGATGGTATAATAATAATAATAATAATAATAAATAGTTTGAATCAACACATGTTGGCAGAGATAGAATAGAACACTGTCATATGCATGGTTTGGCCCGTTATACATTTATATCTGTGGGCTAACACCAAGCACATGCACACATGTATGGTGGCACTGGTTCCTTTCAGTCATGGCAACATCCAAGATTCAGGGAAAGTTTCAAATGCTTACTTTTTCGTATACACAAGGCCAGGTTTCAAAAACGCAGGGCATTTTAGAGGTCATTGTTACTTTTTAGACCTGATAATAACTTGAGAAATAGATGTTCCTGTGGTACAACCACTTTCCTCTTCTCCCAGGCATTTTATCATGTGTTTTATATTGTTTTAATTTTTTTAATTGTGTTTTAAATTGTTTTTTAAAAGATGTATCTTAAATTGTATTTGTTTTTAGTTACTGTAAACTGCCCAGAGAGCTTCGGCTACGGGGCGGTATACAAGTATAATAAATAAATAAATAAATAAATAAACCACAAGAAACACAGTGAAGAAAGGGAAAGTCCTCCTTCCCTAAATAGTCCCTTTGAGGACTCATCATTTTTGGTTGACAAAAATAAACTAAAAATAGAAATAGGTCCATAGAAAGTGTGTGAAATGTTGCACAAGTGTAAGAATAAAAAACAGTGGCATGAAAAAGAATGATTGTATGTTGCACTGGGTTTTATGCGTATTTTCACTGTTTGGACTCTTCCGTCTATGCTCTACATGGAAATCAACATGAGGTGAGCACACCTGGCATATGGCATTTGGGAATACTCGGAGTGGTTGCAAAGCCTTTTGGTAGAACAGCCATAGTGGAATATGTGTTTTTGTGTTGGGCCTGCATCTCCAGCTATTTTCAAACTGAGATAACTGGTGGCTGCCTCAGTAACTGGTTCTGCTTTACACCAGACAAGAGTCTTTTTACTGCAGTCTAGAAATATGTAATTCCTAGAGCTATATGGATTATGGAAGCAGAAGAATGCAAATCAAGAGCTAATCAGGGAAACAGCAAGATATGTACCGCAACACTGTGCATATTTAGTTACAAGTAAAATCCTACTAAGTTCAGAAAAGGAGCATGAAGGCAGCAACTCTTCTCATTTGCTGGCTCATCATTGGGTAGTTAGAGGAATAGCGCCTGGAATCATTGAGCTGAGATAGGCCTCCAAGGTCATTAGTCCAGCCACTTATGAGGTCTGGAAACCTGCTGCTACAGCGTCCCAGATAGGTAGCCATCATGGTTCTGCTTTAAAATCTCTAACAATGGAGAGTCCACCACCTGCTGAGAATGTTTGTTCTGCTGTCAAACAGCTCATATCGTTAGGAAATTCTTCCTAAGGTTAAGTCAAAATCCTTTTTTTTTTTGTAACTTGAGCCCATTGATTCAGGTCCTAATCCCTGGAGCAACAGAAACATTGGATGTGGACCTTCCATTATCATGACCAGTGCTCTTTTTGGTTAAAAAAAAATGAGGTACCAGCACATGCCCTGAACCATAAAAACAAAAGTTGACAATACTTATCATAACATATCCTCTGTGACTTTATTTAATCCTACTTTATGGGTATCCATAACTAAGAAAAGCAAGCTTAAATAAAGAGTAACTATTATAAACATTGTATCTGCTGCAAGATATGGTCACAATTTTTTTAAAAAACAGAAATTTGGCCCAATAAAATTGATATGTAGATTTATCAGGAGCCACACAGGGAGAGTGCAAGCCTGTTGATCTCTCAACAGCTCTTGATTCTATCAACAATGGTGTCCTCCTGGACTGGCTTCATAGTTTGGGACTTGGAGGCGCAGTGTTCTGGTGGTTCTGCTTCCACTTGCTGGATCATTTCCAAAAAGTAGCAATAGGGGACTGCTGCTCAACCCCATGGGAATTATCCTATGAGGTCCTGAAAAATTTGATCCTTTCCCCCATCCTGTTTAACATCTATATGAAATATCTGTCATCAGGGGACTTGAAATGAGTTGCCATCAGCATACAGATGGCATACATTTCTCTATTCTATCTAAATCAGGTGTGGCAGTGCAGAGGCTGGACAAGTGCCTGGGGGCACTGATAGGCTGGATATGGGCCAATAAATTGAAACTGAATCCAGACAAGACAGAAATACTATGGATGGCAGGCACATAGATCCAGGAACTAGTGGATGCCCTCTTCTGGAGTGGGTTCTATTCTTCACAACAAATGTGTAGCTTGCTTGGGAGTACTCATTGACCCAGCTTTGTCACTGGAAGACCAGATGGCTTCAGTGACTAGTAGTTCCAGTTGCTGGTTGCCAACTAGGGATGGAAGGATCTGTCAATTTGGTTCTCTCACTTTCTCACTTTTCCATTCTTAAATTCAGTTCTCCACATTTCTGCATAAATTTACAAAAAAATTAAAAGATCCATGTGAAAATTCTTCAGCATTTATTCTCCTAATATATTTTTATGCAGTTTTGATAAATGTACACATTTTTGCAAGCAATTTCTTCTGATATAGTACATTTTATGTTAGACTAATATAATCATTTTATGCACACTTTTCCCTGATATATGCATTTTTGTAAACATTGTTTGGTTGGAGAACTGCTTGCAAAATTCAGATAAGTGTGAATTTCATAGGATGGCTGTGTTTTGGTTCTCATACTGTTTCAGAAAGTATGGATTTGATATATTTGGCTTTACATGCAAATTGAATTTCTCCCCCATCCCTAGTTTCAGCTACACCTTGTTCTTAAATTAAGCCTGACAGTAACACATGCTCTGATAAGCTCCAGAGTGGACTATTGTAATGTGCTATATGTGGGACTGCTCTTGAAAACAGATCCTCAATTGCAGCTGGTGCAAAGTGCAGCAGCCAGGATGTTGACAGGCTCTTCTGGACTGACTCACATAACACCAGTTTTTGAAGCATCTACCCTAAGTTCATTTCCAAGCCAAATTTAAGTTCCTTACTCTGACATATAAAGTGCTAAATGAGCTTTGACCCAAATATCTGATGGAATGCCTCCTCACATACCATCTTGTTCATGGGTTAACATCTGCAGGGAAGGTCCTACACTTGATTCCACCACTAAGTAAAATTCTGGGACTGATGGTATGTGAGGTACGTGTGTGTGCGTGTGCATGTGCATGCGTGCATGTATTGTTGTTTTATTGTATTCCTGCCTTGGGACCAGTTGGCGAAGAGTGGGCTAGAAGTACCATAAATAAATAAATACATAAATATGTGTGGTTTTCTCATAAATAAAGGTGCCTCCAACATACACACACTATATTATCAAACAGCAGGACATAATATTTGTGAAGCTTCTTCCAAGCTCAAGTTAACCTTTGAAATGATGCTTCAAACAAAATCTTAGTGAAAGTATGAAGTGTTTGGGGTGGTTTCTATTTTTCTTACAGCTGTCCTAGAGCAACATCTAGTGGCATTTTGAATTTCATCTTCAGACAGCACTCCTGAACAATATGAACATATATAGCTGACTCAAACAGAGAAGAAAGCATCAGGTATCATTCTACAGATGAAAAATCTCTTATTTTTAGCTGATTCTAATAGTGATAACTGCTGGTGGCTGCTACATTATTATTACTTTAGTTATATACTATTCAAAGTGACTCTCACTTAATAAAGTGAAACTGTATAGCAATGATATTTTCACAAGCATGCTCTGTAGCATAAAATGCAGTATTTGTGTATGCTGTTTATAATAAATGGAAGAGAGCCATTTTCAAATCAAAGGCAGTTTCTAGCCAATGGGTTGTATACAAGTAGAACATACTCAGAGCAGACCCGTTGAAATTAGTCAACCAGGTTAGTCATGTCCATTCGTTTTAAAGAGTTCAACTAATATTGGATACAAGCCAATGTTCGTTTTCCGGTGACTCAGGTGAGCGAGCGACACAATGGCTCAAGTTCTGCGTAAGAAATTGAGGGAGAGTGAAGGGGAAGGAATTTGAATTAAGGTGCCCCCCCAGTCCTGCCACCCTCCCACAGAGGCAGGCAGTGAAGTTTGATGCTTGAGGTGGTGAGATGAGAGAGGTGGGCTCCGCAACTCCCCTTTCACCCAGATTATGAGCAGAAATAGATTTTTCCCCAAGGGAGGAGGATAGATGGGGGGTGGAGGGCTGTTGGTGGTGGAGATTTAGGAGAAATTTGGCTTGGCTGAATTGGAGCCATGGCTCAGGGAGTGAGAGTGCCTCTGAGTGTAAGCAGAGCGGCTTTCCCTCAGCAATAAGCCCCTAAGGGAACAATTGGAAGGTCCAAATCTGAGGGCACCTGATGCAGCCACTTTGCTGAGGTTAAGCAAGTTTGGGTCTGCTTGACACCCAGACGGGAGTCCATGTGGGAACCTCCTATAGACTTATGGAATCGGAAGGTTATCTCAGAGATCATCTAGTCTAACCCCCTGCTCAATGTAGCATGCGGCTGCAGCAGATGGCCATCCACCTCTGTTTGAATTCCTCCAGTGAAGGAGAGTCCACCACCTTCTGACGCAGGCTGTTTCACTGCTAAGCCACTCTTACTATTAGGAATATGTGTCAGCCGTGGCTCCCATGATGGAAAAAAGGCCAAATATAAATGTACTATAAAATATCATACATCTAAGGCAGGGGATGGGGAACCTTTTTCAGCTCGAGGGCCACATTCCCTTCTGGGCAACCTTCCAAGGATCACTTGCCAATGGTGGGCAGGGCTACACAGACTCACACACCCCTCTCTGTTCTCCAAGAAGACAAGCAAGAAGCAGTCTCAGAGTTCAAGGGCACATTCCAGCCAGGCAAAAGCACTCAAGGTACGAAGCAGGGCCAGTGAGGGGTGTGTCCTGGGAAGAGTTCCAAGGGCAAAACCAAGAGGCCTGGAGGGCCACATTTGGCCCCTGGACCTAAGGTTCCTCATGCCTGATGTAAGAGAACCCAGCATCCTTTTCCCAACAGCATTTTCCTGGAAGTCCACAAACAGGGGATGAAGGCCACAGTTCTCCCTATTTGTTTGTTCTCCAGCCACTTGAATTTGGCAGCATACTGCTTCTGAATATGGAGGTTCTATATAGCCAACATGTCTGGAAGTGGCTGCAGATAGACTTCTCTTTCATGAGTTAATCTAATGCCCTTTTAAAGCCACTGGCTAGCACCACATTCTGACGCAGCGGATTCCACAAATTAATACTCTGAAGAAGTGCTTCTTTTGTAAGTTATACGCATGGAAGCAGGATTTTCAAGGGGGCTTTGAACTCTTGTACGCCTTTCTATAAAGAGAATGGGGGAAATGACTTATGGTATTGATAAGCCACTTTCCTATTTTAAAGTATCCCCATACAGTAATAACCACCTGATATTTGTGAAGTCTAGTTGCTTGCTTGGAAAAAATGGTACAATTCCATTATTTATTCTTTTACCTTCCTTTGTCAAGCCTTTACAGATGGCTATAATGTAATATTTTTATATGTTAATTGTTAGCACCTTAGCTGTACTGTTTCTTTTTTTAAAAAAATAATCCACTGGATTTTTGTGTCAGCTGCTCTTCCATTTTGGTCCATGAGAGGGTCACTCCATTTGGGGTGCAGAGGGGGATGGCACCATGGCAGTGCCCTGCACCTCTGCATTGTTTTAAACATGGCATGGTTCTTACACTTCAGGCCCTCTGGGTGCAGAACAGCTGCTCTGCCGCTTAGCCATGACTTCTTCTCTAACGCAGCTTGTGTGTGTGCATTTCATCACACACGCGATAGATTGACCAATCTGGCTATACTGTCTATTGAACATGAATATGCAAAGAAGATCAATTTTGATGAAGTCATTGACAAATTTGCAGAAGTTAAGGCTCGAAAACAGAAACTGTAATGTTATTATTCATTACTGTGACAGACCAATATGTAGGTATAAGTTTTTTTCCTTTTTTCAAAAAATACATTAATGTAATTAAAAAGTATTAATCCATTACTTTTTTCCTTTTTTCTACTGTAATATTTATTTTATTTTTTATTTTTTAATCTTTTTTACTGTTATGATTATATATACGAAGTGCAGTAAAAGAAAATTTTCAATGTTCGCATTTCTTTTCTGGCCATTATTATTATTATTGAATGTTGTTGTTGCTATGTGCCTTCAAGTCAATTACGACTTATGGCGACCAGAGCTTGGAAGATTACTTTTTAAAAGTAATAAATTACAGTTACAGTTACATGGCCCAAAAAAGTAGTAATTACCGTTACAATTACAATTGCTCTGAAAGTAACTGACTACTTTACTTTTCCTTCAAAGTAATCACTACAATTACATTTCAGTTACTTTAAAAAAACGCCTACAAGGTGCTGGCCTTGGCTGCTGCACATCTAAGTAGCCTAAAACAACATGAAAAATAAACACACACATACAGAGGTAGTAGAATAATTATTTTTATTCATAAGCAATGGTGGTCTCTCCGCTGGTAAGGGTGGTGGGGAGGAAGGCTGAGGCCACTACTCAGATGTTTGCACGTCAAACCAAGTGCAATCCTACCCCCCTCAGCCAGCAAGCATAATCTCTTTCACTTAACCACCTCCCAGACTCTGCTCTGCCACCAACTAAGGGACACTCACTCAAGCAAACATTTTCCCCTGAGATGCAAAAAAGTTAAAATACTGCAAATGCAGCACAGTAGCCAGAAAGGGTGGTGGAGGCCACTTTGTGTGCCAAGTGCAAACACAGTATTCTCTCTCTCTCTCTCTCTCTCTCTCTCTCTCTCTCACACACACACACACACACACACACACACACACACACACACACACACACACGTTGTCATCTTTCACCTCCACAGTTCTTTATCTCCATTCTGCTGCTGCCTCCTTCTCCTCCTTTATCCATGTTCTTGACCTCCGGATCCTTTTTCCCTCCACTCCATTCTTCACCACCACTATCTATTTTTTAAAATAATTGTTTTCTCCACTCCACCCTGTCTCATTCTCCTCCTCCTCCCCATCCACAGAGCATGAGGAAAGAGCGACACTACACAGAAGCCCAGTTTGAGGCACATGATTTTTATCCACAAATCAGAGGAGCAGAAGACTTCCCCTGCTCCCCCCAAAGTAATGCCCAAAAGTAATTCTGGAAACGTTACAATTACTCCACAAAAGTAGTAAAATTACTCCTAGTTCTATTACAATTGAAATGTAAAGGAATTACCCACTCGTTACTCAAAAAAGTAATGAATTACAAGTAATTCATTACTTGTAACTAGTTACTTCCAAGCTCTGATGGCGACCCTATGAATCAGTGGCCTCCAAGAGCATCTGTCCTGAAACACCCTGTTTAGATCGTATACGTTCAGGTCTGTGGCTTCCTTTATGGAATCAATCCATCTCTTGTTTGGCCTTACTTTTTTTCTACTCCCTTCTGTTTTTCCCAGCATTATTGTCTTGTCTAGTGAATCATGTCTTCTCATGATGTGTCCAAAGTATGATAACCTCAGTTTCATCATTTTAGCTTAACTAGTGATAGTTCTGGTTTAATTTGTTCTAACACCCAATTATTTGTCTTTTTCGTGGTCCATGGTATCTGCAAAGCTCTCCTCCAGCACCACATTTCAAATCAGTTGATTTTTCTCTTATCTACCTTTTTCACTGTCCAACTTTCACATCCATACATAGAAATCAGGAATACCATGGTCTGAATGATCCTGACTTTAGTGTGCAGTGATACATCTTTGCATTTGCAGACCTTTTCTAGTTCTCTCAAAGCTGCCCTCCCTAGTCCTAGCCTTCTTCTGATTTCTTGACTATTGTCTCCATTTTGGTTAAGGACTGTGCCGAGGTATTGATAATCCTTGACAAGTTCAATGTCCTCATTGTCAACTCTAAAGCTACATAAATCTTCTGTTGTCATTACTTTAGTTTTTTTGATGTTCAGTTGTAGTCCTGCTTTTGTGCTTTCCTCTTGAACTTTCATCAGCATTCGTTTCAAATCATTACTGGTTTCTGCTAATAGTATGGTATTTCCAGCATATCTTAAATTATTGATATTTCTCCCTCCCTCCAATTTTCACACCTCCTTCATCTTGGTCCAATCCCGCTTTCTGTATATGTTCTGCGTACAGATTAAACAAATAGGGTGATAAAATACACCCCTGTCTCACACCCTTTCCGATGGGGAAGCAATCGGTTTCTCCATATTCTGTCCTTACAGTAGCCCCTTGTCCAGAGTATAGGCTGCGCATCAGGACAACCAGATGCTGTGGCACCCCCATTTCATTTAAAGCATTCCATAGTTTTTCATGATCTACGCCAGCATTTCCCAACTAGTGGGCCACCAGATGTTGTTGGACCACAATTCCCATCTTTCCTGACCATTGGCAATGCTGGCTGAGGCTGATGGGAGTTGTGATCCAACAACACCTGGTGGCCCACTAGTTGGGAAAGGCTGATCTACACAGTCAAAGGCTTTGCTGTAATCTATAAAGCACAGGGTGATATTCTTCTGAAATTCCTTGCTCCGTTCCATTATCCAACGTATGTTTGCCATATGATCTCTGGTGCCTCTTCCCTTTCTAAATCCAGCTTGGACATCTGGCATTTCTCGCTCCATATATGGCAAGAGCCTTTGTTGTAGAATCTTGAGCATTACTTTACTTGCATGGGATATTAAGACAATAGTTCAATAATCGCTGCATTCTCTGATCCCCTTTCTTTGGAATTGGGATGTATATTGAATGTTTCCAGTCTGTGGGCCATTAGTTTTCCATATTTGTTGACAACTTTTTCTCAAAATTTGGGCAGATTCATTCTCAGTAGCTTGTAGCAACTCTATTGGTATGCCATCGATTCCTGGTGATTTGTTACTTCCAAGTATTTTACGAGCAGCTTCCACCTCACATTCTAAAATTTCTGGTTCTTCATCATATGGTTCCTCCGTGAATGAATCTGTCATCCTTGCATCTCTTTTATAGAGTTTTTAAGTGTATTGCTTCCATCTTCCTTTTATTTCATTTTGGTCAGTCAGTGTGTTTCCCTGTTGATTATTCAACATCCCTACTCGTGGTTTAATTCATTTCATGTCATGATTATTACTGAAAATAATTTTGTCGTATAGAGGAGGGGGGTGTTAAAAAATGATCCGCTCCAGGTGTCAAATACACTAGTTACACCACTGGGTATCCCACCTCACTTTCACTGGTCTTATCACAATAATAATCAATAAGTCTCGGACTAACTTTTATTTAAAGATCAAAGCTACATGAAAGCCATAGAATGAACAAACACTTGCAACAAGACAGGGCTACAGGACAATCCTAGCCGAAGCACAAATACAAAGTTTAGGTCTCAGAGTTAACAACCAGGAAGCTGCCTTTTAAAGATATAGCCAGTCTTTTATTCTGTTCCACACACCAGAAAGCTTCAGAAAGGGATGGAGGAATCTGTCTATTTCAGTTTCTCTCTGTTTCTCATTTTTCCAACCTAGAGTTCAGTTTCTTGCATTTCTGCATCAATTTGTGATTGTGATTTTTTTTTCTAGGAAAAAAAACTCCACACAAAAATCAATATGCATTTTGGACACCTTTCTCTTCATATATGCATGTCTAAGTATTTTTGTCTAATATAAGTATGTTTGCAAACAATTTTCTCTAATATAAGATAGTTATTTTCACTAGTATATGCATTTTTGTGCACACTTTTTGGTTGAATTGCATGACAAAATTTGGGGAAGCATGAATTCAAATGACAGCTGTGTTTCATTTGACTTATTGGTTTGGGAAGTGCAAATTAGGTAGCTCCACATTAAAATACAAACTGAAGAAATGCCTCCCCCTTAGCTTCAGAGTAGGTTTATAGGGAAAACCATGGTTAGCCATGTGAAATGTTGCACCTGGAAATAGAGGAGATGGGTCGTGTGGAGGGAGAGCACATTCTAGGTCTAGATCCCAGTTTGTTAACGATGGTTAGCAGGAGGCCAGTATTAAAGTCTGCACTAGCCCAGATTGATAGATGTCATGGAAGGCTTAGAGGACATGCTAGACAGAACTTTATGACCTCTTTTAAACAAAAACAACACGGACACAGAACACTGCTGAGTCCAACCAAAGGCAGCCAAGTCCAGTGCCACCTAATGACTAAACAACCCTATCCACACAATAGAGAAGTGTACAATGCATTACACACATTATATTTCAGCACTGGGAATAACTCTCCAGAAACATTCCATGCCCTTTTTTATTTAAAATTTACTGAAACATCAGCATAGCAATTACATAAAAAGTGATCTCCAATCATCCCGTCTACCACCCATCTCAATACAATAGCTAACCCATGGGGCAGGAGTCAACTAACACATACTGTCAGCACAAGGGTTCCTGTTTGCGCAATGAGACTCTCCCCCTCCCTTGTCCTCATGTGCACCCTACTCCCTCTCCAAATCCACTCCAGAGGGTTGGGGGAATCCCTAGAACAAATTTAGGGGGCCCACAGAGGGAGACCATTCTGTTGCACAAGCAGAAATCCCTGCACTGATGGAACATTCATGTAGTGCTACATTTGACACAACTCATGGAGTTTTGTTGGCATGGAACTGTCAAATAAAAATATCACCACTAATATATGCACCCTTTAATCATAATATTTTACATTTTGAGACGTGAAGTCACTATTTTAAATTAATATCTCCTTGACACTTTTTTTGCATGAAACTATCCTAAAAGACATGATAATCCTATACACATGCAATGACAGACACAGGGGAAATATATTAATTTGCTCCATATAGGACAACCTTATACAACTTTAAAGACTAATGAAATAATTTTGTTGTATATGTCAGGAAGCAATGAGATGTGAAAATAGTAGGTGTATATAACCAAAATGTGACAACAATGCCCAGTGATAATATCCACTACACATACCAGGGGCCATGTTGGGAGGGAACACAGAAGGAGGGTGAGAAATCCCAATAAGGCAGGCCAGGTTGTGGAGATTGGGCAAGTGAAGAGTTAATAGGGGAGTGATCAGCCAAGGTAGGTGAAACCCTTTGACCCAAGACTTAAGGAAATAAGAACTTGTGAGAGGCAAGAGGAGAAAGAGTTGGTGATAAAGGATATCAAGCAAGAAAGACCAGGCTGGACTCCTGGTGCCAGGACTCATAGAGGAGGAAGCCATCTGGGCTGTCTAGGGGGAAACACAGGTGAGGGCAGGGATGAGAGAGAAATTTGATTCACTTTACATTTAAAGAAGAATTTATCAAGTTTGCACTTTCCAAAACAATATAAGAACCAAAAAAACAGCCATCATAAATTTGCACTTATCCAAATTTTGCTGTTCTCCAACCAGTTAATGTTTACTTTGAAAAAGCATAGGCTAGGTAAAAGTATGCTTAAAAATAAACATGTTAGTGAAAACAGAACACAAAAATGCATTACACTAGGAGAAAATGTTTGCAAAAATGTGCAAATTTGTCAGAACTGCCTTCAAAAACGTGTTTATTTGGAGAAATTCACATTAAAATGCTGAAAAATTTCATGAGGGTTTTTTTAAAAAATTGCAGATTGCTGTAGAAATGGGGAGAACTGAATTTAAGACTGGAAAAATGAGGAGTCAAGAAAATTGAAATGGACAGATCCTTCCAGCTCTCGGTGAGGGGAGGGGAAATGAAGGCAAGAGCCTGGGTGGAAGCAACAGAGTGCAACAAAAGTGTTAGTCTTCCAATAACTGAACTGCCATGTAGTGCAAGAATTGAGGAATTGCATACACTCAGGCCCCGGGGGGGGGAGGGGAAGAGCCAGCAGATGGAGCAAAGCAACCATCATGACCTGTCACCATTATCAAACAGAAATAAAAATAAAATGTAGCCTCAGTGCAATGTGACACTTCATTTACCTGACTAAGCTGGGGAGGGACGTGAACTCCTACAATATTGAGCTGCCCCCAGTCAACACCAAGATGACAGCTCCTAGTGACTTCTGTGATGCTTTTTAACATTATGTTCAAATATATATCTCTGGTTAAATGCATACTGAGGCTCAGCATCTTTGGGACTTAAATTACTGAGCCTGAAATATTTTTTAGGATGCTTTGAGTATATATGGGTAGTTGTTTAAGAATCTATAAGTACTGTGGGAAGTGCATTTGAAAGACTTCTTGTCAGGTGTTATATTACAATCATTTCACCTCTTCCTATAACTTACCCAAAGGGGGAATCATATTGTAATCACTTTGTGTCTGAGTAAATCCACAAGATTGTAATCTTAAAATTGAAATAGGCTAGGCTGACATTTGTTCCATTCCTTGCTCTTGTTTATAATTGTTGTCACTAGGTTGGATTTGTTTTGTTGTGTTATTATTCTTTTGTCCTTATCATTGGTTCTACCCAAACAACAAAGTTTAATGAGCTTGACAACTAGGTTTAATGTGCTCACACATACTTTGAAAAATTATAACAGCCCCCAAATCTGCTGCCTTCTCCATTGCCCTAAAGCAGGAATAGGGGACCTTTTGGCACTCCAGATGTCATTGCACTCCAACTCCCATCAGCCCCAGCCAGCAGGATAAACAATTAGAAATGATGGCAATTGCAGTCTAGCAATATCTGGGGGCAATAGGTTCCCCCATCCCTGTCCTAAAGTTTGACAGCTGATTAGTCCTATTTCTCCCTTTTGCATCTTCAATTAGAATTGATCTTCCTCACATAATATTGGACATAAAAATGTAAATGGACTGCCTTCAAGTAGATTCCAACTTATGGCGACCCTATGAATAGGGTTTTCACGGTAAGCCGTATTCAGAGATGGTTTACCATTGCCTCCCTCTGAGGCTGAGAGGCAGTTACTGGCCCAAGGTCACCCAGTGAGCTTCATGGCTGTGGGGATTCGAACCCTGGTCTCCCAGGTCGTAGTCCAACACCTTAACCACTACACCACACTGGCTCCATAATATTGGACATAATGTATGGTATTATGTCCCATTATTTGTTGCATAATATTTGACTGGATAAGGTATGTCCTGGCATTATCCAGTATGATCTGCTTATGTGTCCTTAGCAATGCTGTGTAGATTTAGCATTTTTTCTTTTATAAAAGCCATGCTAAAATAAAATAAAGTGCCACTGAAAAGGTCTGAAAGCCCTCTATTCAATTCATACTCTCAGGGCAGTGGTTTATAAAATGTAGAATTTCATCGGTTCCTGAACAGAAAAGATTGATTTGCTTGTCGTGTTGAATAGACTTTTAAAAAGTAGTTTAAAGGAACAATTGGCCCAGAGCATCGTACAGCAAAGTCTTCTGGGCATCAGAATCAAGGCAGACCAAAATGCTGTAGATAATTCAAATTGGCTCCATTTTAAAAAAAAATCCACAAAAACCAAACTTGCAAAACATTTCAGAACAGATAGGGGAAAATGTAAGATAATTTTCATAATTAAAACTGGAAGAAAGAAGAAAGGCTTTGATAAAACCAGCCCTTATAATAGCACAAATCACCTTGCATCTTCTTAGGAGAAAAAGATCCTCATAGTAGTTACTTTACATCAATTTACTTGAAATGTTTAATTATACTTCCACGTTTTTTAAAAGCATTAGTGCCGTTCTGACTATGTGTTAAGAAGAGAACAAAAATGGCTTCTGCTGTTAGCTGAGCGATGATGATCTGTTTAGAGGCTGCAACACCTGTGAAACAGCTCGAATGTGCAGCTGTTACAGAATGGCAGAGATGCTTTAAAGCCACTTCCACTGTTTGTTGTCTAACGTCCATGTTTGCACAGTGATGTCACACACGCAGCAACTTTCCCATTGCTGCATTTTTAATTAATTTTATTTTCAAAATAAACAAAATATAAACATAACCAACAAAATAAACCCAAAATATTGCACTATGTAGATCACAATCATATTGCTTGTAAAGATTACATTTTGATTATCCATACTGAATTATTAATGCAATTTTAATTCATACATTAAGACTGTTCCCTTTCTTTTCCTTTTTTGCAGTATTTTTGAATATCATTCCTATCCTTTCATTTATTGGACCATTTGATAATAGTGCCATAGCTATGTGTATCCCATTGGCAGGGGGATCTTTATATTTTGTAAATGTATATAATTGATAAAATCATACCATACTGAAATGAAATTAGTCCCTTTACTATGTCCTCTTGATCTCTTTAAATTATCTGTTAGTTTTTCAAGTAGAGCTATATCCCAAACTGTTTTATACCAAGCATTATATTAGCTCCTTTAAGGTCTTTCCAAGATCGTACAATAGTAATCCTTGCTGCTGCTAACAAAAAACTTATATCAAGATCTTCATTCAGAAATAACTTCAATATTCCTTATTGTGGTGTCAATGTAGTTTTTGGTTGGGTTATCTGTTCAATCTCCCTAATCACAGATGCTGAAAATCTGTGAATTTTTTGACACTCCCACCACATATGTATATACGTACTAATTATTTGACACCCCCTCCAGCACATGGAAGATGTTCCTGGATTCATCAATGCTATTTTTCTAGGTGTCAGATACCACTGATATATGATTTTCAAAATTAATTCTCTGTGTTTAGCTGCTATTGTTCAGGGTGGTGGCTTATTCCATTATGTTACCCACTCTTCCCTATCTATTTCAATTCTAAGTTCCCTTTCCCATCACAGTTTTAATTCTGATGTATCTCCTCCTATGTAATCAACCAAGATTTTATATGTGTTCATGTCAGGCTCTTTGAATCCTCTGAATATGCTAATATTAATTTCTCAAATCTGATAAATCTGCGTGTTACAGCTTCTTTTATTTCTGGATTATTAAAAAATAATTTGTTCCCATAATAATCATGGAAATGGGATTTCCTGCAGTTGATTTTTTAACTTATCTTCTCCAATGGGCATTCTGTTCTGATAAAAAAAATCACAGAGATGATATAATCCCTTGGCACACCAGCCTTTAACATCATACATGTGATTTTTATTTGAAAACATAGGGTGGTATGCCAAGGGAGTCAGAGGAGATATTGTAGGGAGTAAAACTGTTACCTTTTCCTTTCAGGCCTTAAACATTGTTCGTGTGAACCTATTTCCCATTTCATTCAAAGATCGGAGTTTATTTTTAAACTCTGCAACTTTTCCATTTTAACATGTCCTAATTCATAAAATTACATTGTAGAATATTATGTGTGTAAGACCACAGGCACAACAAAGAGCCCAAGAGTTATGCTCCTCAATGCTAAAACTGGTAACAGAGAACCACACTGGGTATCTTGAAGAGCTACTTGACACATTAACCAAAGAGCCACTTCATGAATAGAAGCCTCCATGTACCAGAGCTACAGCAAGTCAGGATGCCTTTGAAAAAGGGGAAGAGATGTAAATTAGCGGTAGAGCTTCTGCTTTCTATGCACACGTCCCAGGTTCAATCCCTGCATCTCCAGGCAGGAATGGGAATATCCCGTCTGAAACCCTGGAGAGCCACTGCCAGCCAATGCAGACAATACTGAGCTACATGGACCAATGATCTGACTCTGGGCTTGTCCACTCCTGAGTTTATTATGTATTTGAAACTGCTTGCATTCCCATTTACTGTAAGTATCATCATCCATATGATGCCTCCTCAAACAGCTTCTATCCTGCTGGATATCCCCTGTAAATTTGTATTTCCCCAACCCAGGGATAGTCTGATGAGTTTTGAAAAATGCAGTTCCAAACCACTTCACTCCAGATAACGGACAAATTGCCTCCATTTGTTTTCCTAGGAATGGTTCGAGCATCCATTTTCACTACTACCCTTTCCATGCCCCTACATACCCATAATGTCAGTTCCAGCAGCGGTGGTGTCTATTTCTGGCGAGGTTCGCAGCCATGTTGGTTTTTTAAAAAACAGATTTGTGCAATACTGGAAAACTGAAAAACAATAATTTCTCCAGCTGTCCCTGCTTCAGATTTTCTTTTTATTGATTTCAACTGGATATTACTGTCTTGATTTCTCCCACAACCATCTTTCCATTTTAGAATGGGAAATGCCTGTCATTTTAGGGTGGAACATAATGGCGTTCCTTGCAGGGACATATTTGCCTCCACCCAAATTAAGAAAGGACTCGGGAAGGTTCAAGAAGTTGAGCGTGTGCCACGTGAGATCGCTTACCCAATCAAGTAGGGGTTTGAGCGGCGTGTATAAGGCTGCTCCTTTCCCTTGCACGTGCCTTTTTCGCCTTGCAGCACCCTTTGCCTGTTCGTGCGTGTAAAGGCTCCTTGGCGTCTAATTGGTTATCGTGTCCTTGTTTCTTCTGCTTTATTACGTCCTGTGCTTGCTGTTCCCGAGGGTTTGCTGTGTTCTGCGTGCATTCCTTTTTATTTAGCCTTTATTTGATTCCCGACGATCAGCTGGGCTGCGGGCGTCCGCCCACGCGCCCGGCGGCTTCCCACCGGCTCGCTGGCTGCCGGCTTAATATTTGAGTTTATTTGTGTTTATTTTCAATTTAAAGCCTTGCTGCTTTTGTATTACGTTTCATTTCCTTGAAGGGGTGGGTTTTTGTGGTGCAGTTCTTGCTCTTTGAATTCCTTGGGTTCCTTTTTTTTTTTTTAATTCGATTTGTTTCTGTTTATCCCGCCCTCCCCCCCCAACCGTTTCCTGTTTTTAGTATTATTGTATGTATTCTTCGATGTGTTTATCTTGGTTGTTTGTGAATTTATTGTGGGGTTTCTTAATTTCATATATATCAATTAGTTATACATTTATAAATTAATTTTTAAGAGTTTGTTATAATAGATAATTTATAATTTTATAGTTGTGTATTTCAATTAATTAATTTTAAATACTATACACCCCCCACCCTATCTTCATAACCCCCCCTGCTTCCTATAAAAATAAATAAATAAATAAATAAATAAATTACAAGTAAAGTAAAATATAAACTGTATTGTTTGTCCTGCTGGTTGTGCATATTCTTGTTGGTTACTTGATTGTTCCTCTTGTATAATTGACTATTTCTGTGGTTGCTGTTGTTGGTTCGGCCATAGCATCATGCCTCCCAGGAAGGTTCAGCAGAAAAAAGGGGTCCGCGTTGTGAAGCAGGCGCCAAAGCGCCTTCCACCACAGCAGCACCAGTCCTCTGATGAAGATGAAGACATGGGAACCATCAGGGCGCTGGTTGCTAGGGTTGATGCTTTGGAACGCGAGCGCCACCAGCTGCTTGATGTGGAGGCGGGTCCTAGTTCCGCCCCCTCAGATAAGAAATCTGCCCGCTTGGCATCCAAGAGGCCTAAGTCTCGTGTTCTTGCTGATTTAGTTTCCAGGATCGGTGTTCTGGAAGCTGCTTCACCTACGGTCGAGCCTGCCGTTCGAATGCTGCCATCCGGACCGCCTGCTGTTCCTTCTGCATTTCCCTATTCGCTCCCAGCCCCACCTGTTCCTGGGTTAGTTCAACCTCAGATTCCGTTTTGCCCAACTGGGATCATGTCCATAACTTCTGATGCTCCTGGGTTCATGGCACCACCCCTGGTTGCCTCTCCTGCGGCAGTTACAGGTGAGCACACTACACCTACACAGGCCCATGACACACAACCTCTGATTCAAGGTGGTTCGGCATGTAATCCACTGACGGCTGGTTCTCAGCTGCCGGGTGGTATTTCACAATCTTTGGTATTTATGGGGGGGGGGTTAGTTCCGCAGCAACCTCAGCTTCCCTGGCCTGCTGCGGCTGTGTCTCCGTGGCAGCCGCTTGTGGCTTCCGCTGGTTCATCCTCTGCTGTTTTGCCAATTCCTCAGGGAGTGTATCCACATGGCGATACTTCCCTGACTTTGGGCGACCACTCGCTGTTAGCGACAAAGGAAAAAATTTTGCGTGGAGAGTACATTGATTTGTTCTCTCTCCTTTTTCGTGAGAACAAGATAAAACCTAAGGAAGCGCAAGATTTTAAGGAGCGTGAGGCAGCCACAAAAAAGAAGGTAGATCGTGTGTGGCCTAATTGGCTGAATGCCTACACCATTTACATGGGAGTTATGACTCAGGCTTATCCATCTAGGGCCTTGTCTATGATAAAATACCAGGACATTGTTCATAGGGCCTTTCGCGAATTCTTGGGTACCGCTTGGTTGCGGTACGATGAAAATTTCAGACAAAGGGCGGCTCTCGATCCCACCCTTCGTTGGGATGTGGAGCATGCGGGCCTGTGGCTGTGCTCAATGACTTCCACCAGGCCCACTCTTGGTGATAGAGCCGATAGTGGCCATATTCTGGCATAAGCACAGCCTTCCACCTCTGGCTCTGGCCAAGGCGGGCATTGGGTTCAATCCCAGCAAGTCTGCTGGACATTTAATAGCAATGGCCGCTGCTTCAGGCGTCCCTGTAGATTCCGCCACGTCTGTGGATTGTGTGGTGGCACCCACCCCAGTTCCTCCTGCCAGCGCGTGCGGCAGGCTCGCCCAGGTACAGGGGAACAACAGCATCCAAAACGTGGCTCTGGCAACAGCGGCGGTACGTCGCAAGGCCAGTAGCCCTATTCAGTTGATTCCTTTGAAGGGATTGCTGCGTTCCTATCCCAATAGGCTAGCTGCACGTTTTTTGCTGCAGGGTTTTACGTATGGTTTCCAAATCCCTTTCCAAGGTCCAAGGGCTGCTTCTTCCTCTGCCAATCAGCCCTCTCTTAGGTCTATGGCCCCCATGGTGTTGGCCAAACTCAATAAAGAGATACTTGCCGATCGTGTTTCAGGCCCCTTTTCCGTCCCTCCTTTACGGAATTTAAAATTTTCTCCTTTAGGTATTGTCCCTAAGAAGCATCCTGGGGTGTATCGCCTTATCCATAATCTCTCATTCCCCAAAGGTGCCTCTGTTAATGATGGCATTTCTCCAATCCATGCCTCAGTTAGATATACTTCGTTTGATGAGGCTGTGAGAATAATCCGCAGGGCTGGCAAGGGTGCTTTAATGGCGAAATGTGATATTAAATCTGCTTTTCGCCTCCTTCCAGTACATCCCGAGGATGTTGATCTGTTAGGTTTCAAATTTCAAGGCCAGTTTTATGTCGACAGGGCTATGCCAATGGGCTGCTCTGTGTCTTGTGCTGCATTCGAAGCATTCAGCACTTTTCTGGAGTGGGCACTTCGACAGACGACCTCTTCCTCATTCTCTGCCCACTATCTGGATGATTTTTTGTTTGTAGGGCCAGCTGGTTCTTCACATTGCCTCTATTTGATGCAATCCTTCGAAGCCTTATCCACCGAACTGGGTGTCCCTTTAGCTCCTGAAAAGTCAGAGGGCCCTTCCACTTCCCTTACTTTCTTAGGTATTCAGTTGGATACTTAGGTAATCAGTGGCTCAGTCCTCTCGCTTACCCCAGGAGAAGTTGGTTGCCTTGCAGCAACGACTTCGTTCCGCTTTGGTGCTTAAGAAAATCACATTGTCTCAGTTACAGAAGCTGGTAGGCCACTTAGTGTTTGCTTCTAAGGTCATTTCCCCTGGTCGTGCCTTCCTCAGGCGTCTCTGTGATGCCATGAAGGGGGTTCGCTCTCGTTTCCATTTTATTAGAGTCACAGCTGGGATGAGAGCGGATTTGCACATGTGGCTTGTTTTTTTGAGCATTTCAACGGTCTTTCCTTTTGGCGAGAGGAGTTGCTGTTGGAAGCGGAATTACAGGTACACTCTGATGCTGCCGGAGGCCTGGGTTTTGGTGTCATGTTCAGATCGCAATGGTGCGCTGAGAGGTGGCCTTCCCAATGGCAGGCCTCGGGTATTACATCTGACATGACATTTTTAGAATTTTTCCCAATTGTTGTAGCAGTTCATATCTGGCAGTTTGCATTTCAAAATCGCACGGTGCGTTTTTGGTGTGACAATCTGTCTACAGTGTGCGTTGTGAATGCTCAGACTTCTAAATCTCCTCGAGTCATGCGCTTGGTGCGTGCTTTTGTCTTGCAATGTTTGCATTTTAATATTTTATTCGCAACTCGGCATGTTCCTGGTTTACAGAACTGTGTTGCTGATGCTCTTTCCTTCTTACAGATGGCGCGCTTTCGGGAGCTGGCACCTGGCGCAGCTCGGGACCCGGTTCCGGTCCCTCCTTTCCTGTGGAGCCTTGGCAATTAGAAGTTGGGGCTGCTATTGCTTCTGCTCTGGCTCCCAGTACTCAAAAAGCGTATCAGCGTTCTTTTGCAAAATTCCAGGATTTTCGTATCAGCACTGCTCTGCCTTTGGTGTGGACTGTTCCTGCTGCTCATTTATTGCAGTTTATGCTGTATCTAAAAGGGCTGAATAATTCTGTTTCTACTATTGCTGGACACCTCTCTGCGCTGGCCTTTATTTCCAAGGCACGGGGACTGCCGGATCATTCTGTAGATTTTAGGGTCAGAAAGGTCCTTGAGGGTTGGTCGCGTTCCGCTCCCAGGCCCGCTGACCGGAGGAGGCCAATCACGCCCGATGTCCTCCTCCAGATCCTGGCTTTGTTTCGTACTTTATGCTCATCCCAGTATGAGTCTCACCTGTTCGCCGCAGTAACTCTGACAATGTTCTATGGTGCTTTCCGCCCTAGTGAAGTATTAGTCCCCTCTAAGCACGATGTTTCCTACCGGGCCTTATGCTCTAGCGATTGCACGTTAGGTGCCGATTTTGTGAGGTTTTCCCTAAGAGTCTCTAAGACTGATCAGAGGGGCCGTGGCGCCATTGTTTCATTATGCAGTTGCCAGGTCCCTGAATTATGCCCTGTGTCTGCAATGCGTCAATTTATGTTTATCAGGCCGAGCGGCCAGCGTTACTTATTTATACATGCGGATGGTTCTGCCCTGACTCAGTTTCAATTTTGGGCCGTTGTTCGGCGGGCCTTGTTGGCCAGTGGGCGTGATTCTGGAGTCTATGGGCTGCATTCTTTCCGGATTGGTGCGGCCATGGCTGCAGCCCTCGTGGGCATGAGCGTTAGCGATATACAAGCAATTGGCAGGTGGCGTTCTTCTGCTTTCAAGTCTTATGTCAGATTTTGATGTTAAGTAATTCTCCTTTTGTTTTCTTTAGTTGTGTTAAGCCTTCCAGTCCTTGTGAGGATCGTTCTGTGTGGCCGCTCTATCTTGTTTTGGGCTCACCGGAGGGCCTCATCGACTGTTTCCGGGACGCAGCTGCAGCTTTCCGACAGGGCTACAGTTGGTTGGGAGGCTCGGAGGGGTATGTTATGGGACGCATTGATGCCATTGGTGTGCCAACTAATGTTTTCGGCTACACAGCCTCAAGTCTTGCTGATACATCTAGGTGAGAATGACTTAGTGCAGCGGCCAGGTATGGATTTGCTGCTCAAGGTCACTCGTGATCTCACGTGGCTTAGTCGTTCTTATCCCAATCTCATCATAGTGTGGTCCGATATGCTTGTGAGAAGGGTGTGGAGGGATGCAATTCACCCCAATAGGATTGACAGGTCTAGGAAATGGGTCAACAGGAAGGTTAGGGATCTTGTTTTGTCCATAGGTGGGGCTTATATTACCCACGACAGAATTACTTTCCATTCTCCACAGTTGTTTCGAGATGATGGGGTTCATCTTTCGGAACTCGGAAGCGATTTGTTTTTGGAAGATCTTAGGAGGGGCCTCGGGGGTTTGTTTTCTTCTGTGGGTTGAGGGGACCAAGCTTCAGCTGATCCCCTCTTGTGGCATGGAATTTGGGCAGGTGAGGAATATTGGGGTTAAATGGAGGCGGTTAAGGCATTATGGTAAAGGACACGCCTTAGGGAACCATCCGGGCTCAATGTCTGGTGGGGATCTGGGGAGTGTCCTTGTGGAACCAGCTTGCGCATCATGGTGAACGCCTGTACGGCGGGGCAATGGTGCGGGGGTTGGAACCACACCTGACTCCAATAGCAAGGAGGGAGAATTTTCCCACATCCTTGACTTTGGAGTTATCGCAAGAGGAGAATCATTTTCCTTCCAAAGGGGAGGGAGTATTCCCTCTCCGTTAGGTTAGCCTCACCTGCCCGAAGTAATTTAGATTTGGATAATTGGCTGAATTGAATCTGATTTAGTCTGTTATATTTTAATAAATATAACATCATCCCATTTTTGTGTCACAAGTCTTTATTGGTGTGGGGGCAAAGTGTACACATGCAACCTTGTATTGGACTGAAAATACCCAGATGTTTGCAATTCTGCAATTCCTGGGTGGGCACCATTCTGTTTTTTAAAAAAAGGTCACAACCTGCTCAGCTGATTCCTGTGCACATGCCCTGTTTGTGCAACATATTAACACACACAGCGACAAAGACAAAGGAAGTGCCTACCTTTATGGATGGGAAGAGGTAGATTTTATCTTCAACTTCAATTACACATGTGTGTCGACTAATGAGGTCAAATTCAAATGGAGAAAAAGTAGATTCCAAGCAAGATCCAGCTCAAACGTGGACCATCGTATAAGGCAGCTTCCTCAGTTTCTTTAATTTAGCCCTTGGTCTTGTCCCAAGCTCCTAGGAGAAGATACATATTGTTGCCAATGACCACTCCCCATTGAAACAGTCTTGCTCTGTTTTGTCAGGTATTGGCTAATCTTTCTGTAGGTGAAAGAGGGAAGTTTGCGGACATAGTATAATATTTGAAGGGAAACTTGCTTATTATCTCTGAGGCAAGCTGTCCAACATCTGGAGCTTTCACATCTCACTGTAGCACAGATGCATATATGCTCTGTCTTCTAGCATTATACCAGAAGTGTGAAACGTAGGTGTACTTGTGCATCCGTTCTCTTCCAATTTGATTCAAAGCCACTCTAATTCCATTAAAGACAATGCCAATTTGCTCTTTTACCCTCAGGCTCGCAGTAAAATCAGGGGGAAAAATGTCAATTTTGACTGTTGGTTGAAATCATAGTTGCCTATTATGGACTGCCTGCAACCTTTTCAAATGCTCATTAAGTCCATTAAGCCTAGAAGGTGAGGTGGGTGCTATATCTATCCAAGATATGATTAAATGGAACATGCAAGGCACATGCTTCTGGTCACAGACCATTATTTTAAATTTGTCTAATGAAGAATGAGTGCTTTTACATCAGCACAATCCGAGACTGAGCCTTTATAGAATGCAAAAACCCAATCACTTCAACAGAATGTATTCCCACAGGCAAGGCAAAAGAAAAAAGAAAAGAAGGCCATAAAATTGCAATAAAGATATAGTGTCAGAGTTAGCATTGTTAAGGTTATGTCAGCTGTGGCCTTTCCGTTATAAAATATCAGGTTTTGAAGCAGGGCGGAGGATATGACTTGCCATAAGGTCTTACTGCAATTCCCTCATTCAATGTATTCTTAAAGTAACAATTAAAGTAATAAAATTGTCCACCATTGTTTGAAAGTGTTGGTCCATTTCTGAAAATGACATCTTCCTAAATGTTTCTCCTCTCCCAAAGCCTGTGGACTCACTCCTCCCCCCTGCATGGGCCGAGCATAGCACCTTGTATCAGCGGAGCTTTATTTATTCCTTGCGCTCAGAGAAACATGCAGGATGTCATGAGCCCTGAAGCACTGTTGGGCTCAGGTTGGGTTGGCAGGCTATGGAGGAAAAGGAGGAGAAGGAAGAGGAGAATTGTAGGGGAGAGAGTCAGGGAGAGACTGCCAATCCACAGCTTGGGGTGGATGGAAAGGATTTGGAAGGAGAGATGGACCCAGGCTTGTCTCCCAGGACCAGGCAGCACCTCCAAAGAAGAACAGACCCTCCACATACCTAGACATAGTGTGCACCTGCAAGCTCGATATTCCCAAAAGGCACAGGAACCCCACAAGTGAGCATGCCATGACTTGACTTTGAAAGCGTGGCAGGTGGGCATGGAAATTCATTGAAACAACTCTGTAGCTCCTGTGTGGTCTTGAATTTCTTGTCCTGGTGGTGGACTTTTGAACTTTGGTTCCTGCTCCTAGCCCAGTTAGTAAGAGCTTTGGGGCTGCAATAATTCTTTGCCTGCTGCTGAGCCTGTGCTGTTACTTGGCTCCAGTAAAGATCTTTCCTTACTTCCATGCAAGAGCCTCTGTTGTCATGCTTGGGGTGGGAGCCAGGACACAGGCAGCATACTAGGGCCACTAAGGTCTGTCCATGCCTTCCACATCTCTCTCTCTCTCTGCACTGTGGAAGTTCCCCAAAACCCAAGACATCAAAAAACTTGCAGAACCCCAGAAAGGGACCCATTTGTGTTCAAGGAGGTGAAAGACAGAATGGAGGGCAAGTAGAGGGGAAAGTGGCAGGAAATAAAAATAGAGATCCCTCCAGGTGTGCAGGAGATTCAAAGGCATTCCAGACCAAGGTGGGATGCTTAAGGCAAATTCTGGGCTTGTCAAAGGCAAAGTGGAATCTGTCTGCAGTGCCCCAATCCAAAGTTGAGACCTCCAAAGCACTTTATATTGCCTCAGCAATTCAGATGAGAGGGGAAAATACCCAAACACTGCTGAGTGTCTGCTAAAAGTGAAAGTATATCTCTAACTTAACCATCTAAGGAAAGCATCAGGTTGGAAAGAGGAGATGGGAAAATTTCTTTGTGACTGACAGGTCTAGCTTGTAATCAGAAGGAAATGATTTTTAGGGCTTTCCAGTCCTAGGGCTCAGGGTGGGGGGGAAGAGATGGTTGAAGTAAACAAATAAATTTGCTCTCCAGTGCTCATTGTTTATTCTGTCTCTTAGGAGCAGTAACATTCAAATAGCTCTGGTGGAGCTGGATGCTTTGCTTTTGCATCCCTACAGTGTGCAGTGTGGAGGACTAAATATTCTAGACAATTTGTCTCCCCACTTATAGATGCTCCTGTGCCTCACTAGGTAACCCTATCTTGGTAAGAAAAATATAGATTTGCAGTATGATTCTAAATATGCTTAGTCAGAAGAAAGTCCACTGATTTCAATTTGATCTTACTCCCTAATAAATGTATTTATGGTTGCAGTCTCAAGGTTCTCTTTTTAAATTATTATTATTTTAAAACTACAGATATTGTTTCCTAAAGCACAAAGCAATCTAACATGCTGGGCTTGCCTCCTCTGCCCTGACCTTCCTGCATTTGCTTGAGCATGCCCACAATTCAAAACACCAGTTGGGACGGCTTGTAGGTATGTTCAAATGTACACACTTAAAATCTGCCCCTCACACTTTGTCCCTGAACACTGCAAGATCAGGAGTGGAGAAGTGGGGCCAGCACATATAAACCCCCCCCCCATGCTGCCAACATGTCTTGCTTTTTTTAATGCCTGAATAGGGCTTATAAGGAAGGGGTCAGTTTCAGGGTAAGATACAAAAGAAGTGAGGTTCAATTGAATGGGGTGGCAAACAACAGCTGGTGTGCTGCAATACAGCTATGGTTACAGCCAGCTAGGGATAGGGAATAAATTCAATTTGGTTCACATTTAAAGCTGAATTTTTCAAACTCACACTTGCCAAAACAATAAGAGAACCAAAACACAGCCATCCTTCAAAATTTATTTATTTATTTATTTATTTTATTTCATTTTTAAACCGCCCATAGCGAATAGCTCTCTGGGCGGTGTACAAAAGATTAAAAGTACAGAAATACAAAATATCACAATAAATAAACTGAAACAAAGAGATTTAAAATTGTAACATTAAATGCTTTAAAATGCCTGGGAGCATAGCCAGGTCTTAACCTGGCGCCGAAAAGATAGAAGCGTCGGCGCCAGGTGTATTTCTTCGGGGAGGCTATTCCACAATTCGGGGGCCACTACAGAAAAGGCCCTAGATCGAGTAACTGTCCTCCGGGCTTCCCGATGGGTTGGTATCTGAATTTGTAGGTATCTGAATTTTGTGATGTAATTTACCAACTAAACAATGTTTATAAACATGCAGATATTAGGGGAAAGTATGCATTAAAATGAACATTGTAGTCAAAGTAACATACAAAAGGCATTGTTAGGAGAAAATGCTTGCAAAAATGTCTACATTAGTCAAAATGCATACGGAAATGTATTTAGAAGGCAAAATTCACACTAAAACGCTGAAGAATTTTTATGGGGTTTTTAAAATCACAAATTGCTGCAGAAATTTAAAGAACCAAAGTTAAGATTGGAAAATTGAGAAATGGAGAGGATTGAAATTGTCAGATTTTTCCATTTCTGGGATCAGAAGACAGGGGAAGGTAGGAAGAGGGAACCTATGCTGTTTCCTTCTTGCAGTCATAGTTGCCAAATGCCATAAGATGAAATATCATTCCCTAAGAATTTATTATATATAAATATAAATTAATATTTTGTTTCTACATTAAAATGATATCATTGGGGGACAAGCTATTCCAAATGGCTTAAATATATTTATATCACAAGAAAAAATATGTCTTAAAGAATGGGAATACAGAACTATTAACTGCATTTTAGCAATGTGGCAATTACTGGGTGAATGGGG